>NC_133325.1:108199358-108539728 GCF_042186555.1 Aquarana catesbeiana | reverse complement strand
TGACATTTAAACACAGAAGTGCCATTTACCAGCTCTCCTTGCCTCACACTGATAGAGCATGAGGCGTGGAGAGCCGATTAGTGTCATATCCTCGCAGGGGAGACCTGTACAGATAATCAGGGCACTGATCATCAGTGCCCTGATAATCCGTGCAGCCCCAGCAGTGCCCATCAGTGATACCAATCAGTGCCCATTTGTGACACCAATCAGTGCCCATCATCAGTGATGTCAGTTACTAGTACTGCCCATCAGTGCCTGCTCATCAGTGCCGCCTATCAGTGCCCATTAGTGCTGTCCATCAGTGCCGCCTATTCATGCCGCCTATCAGTGCCACCTATAAGTGCCCATCAGTGCCACCTATCAGTGTTCATCAGTGGCGCATATCAGTGCCATTTATCAGTGCGGCATATTAGTAGCTCCTCATTAGTGCCGTCTAATCTGTCCCCTTCAGTGCTGCCTCATTAATGCCCATGAGTGCCACCTCATCAGTGCCCATCAGTGCCGCCTCATCAGCGCATATCAGTGAAGGAGAAAAATTACTTATTTACAAAGTTTACTGACAAAAACAAAAAAAAAATTTTTGTTTTTTTTCGTTTTTTTTTTTTAGCAAAAAATAAAAAACTCAGCTGTGATTAAATACCACCAAAAGAAAGCTCTATTTGTGTGAAAAAATGACTAAAATTTAATTTGGGTGCAAAGTTGTTATTCAAAGCATGACAGCGCTGAATGCTAAAAATTGGCCTGCGCAGGAAGGGGGTGAAAGTGTCCAGTATTAAAGCAGTTAAAGACTTTTCCACTCACGGCAAGGGTGCAAGCCCATGGAAAAAAAGATAATTAACCTCTTGACAGAGAGCTGGGGTAATGTATTTGTATTGTTTTGTAATGGTAATAGCATCCCCAGTGTGTATAGAATGGTCCATAGTGGTAATACAGTCTTAATATTCTGCCCATCAGCAAATGCAAGCATTGTTTCATCAGTAGCTGATGTAGCAGATTTTGTTGATTTGGGGATATCTCACGCACTGGCAAGCACAGTTGTTCCACCAGCTATCTGTTCTTGGAATCATCCAATGCTTACAAAGGGACTATCTAGTAAGCACAATCAACTTCTATCCAATGTAGGACATTGCAGTAACCTTTTGGGACAGCAATAGCCAGTTGAGCAGGCAGTTGTGGCTACCAATCATGCTCTCCTTACCTCCAGATCACACTAGAGATCCTTCAACTTTTTTCCTATTCCCACAGGGAGTGGACAAGCTAACTCACGTTGCTGTATATATTTTTAGGCTATGGCAAGGTGGCAATGGTACCACTACCACCTTTGCTGTCTGCTGGGTATTAGACATGTGCACACTGAAATATTTCGTTTCGGAATTTCGTTTTCGTCCGAAAAATACATTTATTTAGTTACTCCCGAAATTCGTTTTTATTTATTTAGTTTTTCGTTAAAAATTGCATTAGTCCGAAAATCCAAATGTTGGTCGAATCTGTCATTGAAGGCTCATGGTGTCTGTCGAATGTTCAAAGAGCTAAACTGTACGACGCCGTATAGTTTGCCTGCTCCGTCGAATCTTCTTAGAACTTTCAACAGACACCATAAGCCAAAATACGTGTCTACTTAGTTCTAGCTATTTTACTGCTCCTCCTCTTTGGTTACAATCAGCCAATAACATTCATCATCATCATCATTATTTTTATCTATCTTTTCTCCCCTACGTCAAATCTTTTCTCCCTTACGTCGAATCTTTTCTCCCCTACGTCGAATCTTTTCTCCCCTACATCAAATCTTTTCTCCCCTACGTCAAATCTTTTCTCTCTATGTAGAATAATCTTGGACTAATAGAGTTAAGGTTAGGCACATTCGACCACAGGTTTGATGGACACAGATTGTTATTGTCATCATCATGTCGAATCTCCTATCTATATCGAACTGTTGTAGCAACGAAAACGAAAATAAAGCATTTGTTTATGTCGGATCTTTCGTTTTTCGGACTCTGCACTTTCGTTATCGTTTGTTAAAACAATAACGAAAATACCTGAAATTCGGACGAAAATGCATTCGGACGAAAACGAATGCCCATGTCTACTGGGTATTCTGAATCTGTATCAGGGAACTAATACAGCTGATTCTCATTCTCATGCAGTTAATGCTCATTCCTGTGCAGCTAATGCTCTTGCACATGTTCCAGCATACAGATGAGCTTGGGCTGATAACCAACACGCACTGACACGTTGGCACACCTGTGTGCACCAGCACGCACCAGAGCACACATCTGCGCATGCCCAATAGCGCCAAGCTGCCTATTAAAAGGAGGCCCTGATTTGTGCTAATCACTGGATGTTCTTCAGCTTTCCTGTGACCTGTGTTCCTGTGTTCCTGCTTTTGCTGCCACCTCCTGTGGCTGACCTGGCTTGCTCCTAACCTTTGCTATGTGGATTCTGGAAACTGACCTTGGTTTGTCACTGACTACGCTCTGCTTGATTCCCTGGTACTGACCTCGGCTTGCTACTGGGCCTCACTCTGCCTGCTTCATTGGGAATAACCTCAGCCTGTTACCCGACTATGTTTTCTTCTGTCTTACCATGTATGACCCTTGACCTGTGACTATGTCCCTGTCCCTGGCAGCCACATGCTACCAGAGAAGCCCTCTCATCAGCTTCCAACCAAGGTACATGACAATCGGTTGGACTGGTAAGCAATGATCAGTTTTTAGAGTTGGGTCTGTTCCCTCCGATCCCTCAGGTACATTGCTAGACATACTGCTGCTTATTGTAGTAGTCATCTTAAAACTCTTGCAGACCATTCATGGCCAAGAATTCTGGGAGTTTCGCTGAGGCTGAGCCGCAGGTTAAAGCTACCCCAATCCAAATGCCTGATCAAACACTTGGATGGACATCCAGATGACTCCTTCCATAGGAGTGGGAAGGTTGTTGGCTGCCTTCAAAATGAGCTAGGGCAGTCTAGTGTCGAAGGCCTGCCCAAGCTTTTTCTTGTAGAAAGTATAGTCCATTGTGGTCACCTCAGACCTGGTGTCAACTAAGCTTGCCTGATGGCCATTTAAAACCAGGGACACCCCCAGGCAAGAAGAGATTATCTTAGTGTTAAGCCAATAAAGTAGTTCCCACAGGTTGCCCCCTGCACTTAGGTCTGTTTGCTCCTCAGATGTAATCCTTTGCAACATTTCCCTATAGTCCACACCACCAACTTGAACAACATGTGGCAGGGTCCCTGCGAGGGGGCTTACTACCTGATGGGGTCTGACCCAGCTCTCGTTTAACAGCAGATGCTGGATGGAAGCAATTAACTCTCAATTACACTTTCTAAAGCAGAAATAGAAGAAGGAGCAGTTGCTTTTCCCCTCAACAATGACCTTATGTCTCATTTAGTGACTGCCGCTCTGGCTTTTGTCTCCTCCTGTTGTCATTCTACTGCTTCTAGTAGGATAACCTTAAGACCCTTTCACACTGAGGCGCTTTTCAGGCGCTTTCATGCTAAAAAAGTGCCTGAAAAGAATTTGTGCCAGAGTGGTCCATTCAGCATCTGGCAATACAAGTACAGCTCTCCTAGCATCATCTTTCAGGGAGTTAATTGCCAGGTCAGGGAGGTTCCTCACTGGTACTTGAAACAGGCAAGTCACAAAAAAAAAAAACACAAAAAAAAACAGGGATGTCACACTCTCTGCCTAATATGCCAAAGCTACTCCCAATGATACCGCAGAAACAACTTGGGTAGCACACACTGTGGAGGACAGATTTCTCATATGCTGTTGATTATGCAAAGTGTCGGCAGGGCTTAAGCAGTGTACTTGAGAATTGGGACTGTCTTTATTTACTTTTCATGTTGTCATGTCTGTCCTACCAACAGAGATTGTCACATCTTCTCCACTAAAGTCTACAGCAGGTCCCCCAGGTCCCATGCCTGCCAGACTAGACAGAGACCAAGCTTTGATTCCCCCATCCAGGCCAGGGTTTAAACAGTGCATGGGCAGCCCCCCCAGCTCCCCAGGGAACAACAACACCAAAGTCTACTGTACAGGGCATAGGTGTGACAGTGCTGAAAATGACCCGGGCAGAAAGGGGGTGAAACAGTCTGGTCTTTAAGTGGTTAAACAGCTAGTACACTCACACGCTGCAAGATTTAGAAAGGCTTATCTCATATTACTTTGTTCAGACTATCACTTTCATGTCACAGCCGCTAACAGGAGATCTCAATCCCCACCCCCAATATCGGCCGGTCCAGCCAGAGAGCCCTTCCATTTGCGTGTACTCATTATTCTACCTTATGCATCACATCATAATTGACTTTGTCAGTGCCCCTGACATGCTGCATTATTCTGCACTGCACCACATCACACCAGCAGTGATGGGCACTGGTAGGCAGCAATGATGTACACTGGTAGGCAGCATTGATGGGCACTGGTAGGCAGCATTGATGGGCACTGGTAGGAAGCATTGATGGGCACTGGTAGGCAGCATTGATGGGCACTGGTAGGCAATATTGATGGGCACAGGTAGGCAGCATTGAAGGGTACTGGTAGGCAGCATTGATGGGCACAGGTAGGCAGCATTGATGGGCACTGGTAGGCATCATTGATGGGCACTGGTAGGCGATATTGATGGGCACTGGTAGGCGGCATTGATGGACACTGGTAGGCTGCATTGGTAGGCACTGGTAGGTTGCATTGGTGGGCACGGATAGGCTGCATTTGATGGGCATTGATGAACACTGGTAGGCAGCATTGATGGGCACTGGTAGGCAGCATTGATGGGCACTGGTAGGAAGCATTGATGGGCACTGGTAGGCAGCATTGATGGGCACTGGTAGGCAATATTGATGGGCACAGGTAGGCAGCATTGAAGGGTACTGGTAGGCAGCATTGATGGACACAGGTAGGCAGCATTGATGGGCACTGGTAGGCATCATTGATGGGCACTGGTAGGTGATATTGATGGGCACTGGTAGGCGGCATTGATGGGCACAGGTAGGCAGCATTGATGGGCACTGGTAGGCGGCATTGATGGGCACTGGTAGGCTGCATTGGTAGGCACTGGTAGGCTGCATTGGTGGGCATGGATAGGCTGCATTTGATGGGCACTGATGGGGCTGCATTTGATGGGCACTGGTAGGCTGCATTTGGTGGGCACTGGTAGGCTGCATTGATGGGCACTGATGGGGCTGCATTTAATGGGTACTGATAATCTGCATTTGATGGGCACTTGTAGGCTGCATTTGGTGGGCACTGGTAGGCTGCATTTGATGGGCACTGGTGAGGCTGCACTCTGTACGTAGCTCATCCCAGAACCTTGCACTCTGTACGTAGCTCATCCCGGAACCCTGCACCCTGTAGGCAGCTCATCCCTGAACCCTGCACTCTGTACGTAGCTAATCCCAGAACCCTGCACCCTGTAGGCAGCTCATCCCAGAACTCTGCACCCTGTAGGCAGTTCATCCCAGAACCCTGTACCCTGTAGGCAGCTCATCCCAGAACCCTGTGCTCTGTAGGCAGCTCATCTCAGAACCCTGTACCCTGTAGCAGCTCATCCCAGAGCCCTGCACTCTTTAGGCAGCTCATCCAGAACCCTGCACTTTGTACGCAGCTCATTCCAGAACCCTGCACTCTGAATGCAGCTCATCCCAGAACCCTGCACCCTGTAGACAGCTCATCCCAGAACCCTGCACTCTGTAGACAGCTCATCCCAGAACCCGGCACCCTGTAGGCAGCTCATCCCAGAACCCTGCACTCTGTAGACAGCTCATCCCAGGACCTTGCACTCTATATGCAGCTACGTAATGCAGTCCAAAACCCTGCACCCTTTTATCCTTTTTTTTTTAAATTAATGTGCTGGGGTTTGTATGCATCCATGAGACTCTGGCTTGTGGAACAATAACAAAAGCATATTTTATAGGTACAAGGAAGCCCAAGTTTTGTTTAATTACACCCCTTAAGCCCCTCCCACTGTCAATAGTTTGACCACATCCACATTTGCTGCATTCAAAAGTTGGGAGGTATGGTGGTGGTGACTGGTAAGATTAGAATCACTGTCCGATTTTTAATGCTGTCTGTATTACTTTTATGTTTGCTCTTTATAATTTTCCTGATGACTAATATTATTGGAAATGAAAATGAGGAGAAATCCAAAATAATGAGTTGTCACCGGGACACATATAGAGGGGGAATCTTTCATTGGAGATGGAGGCATTGTAAACATTCAAATGTTTCAGTTGTTTTAAAGTAGGTATTAATGTAGCAATATTCCCTGGGTTTTTTATTTGCCTTTCCTTGTAATGATGGGCTCATAAGTTGCTGCTGCAGTTTGTAGTGGCATGGCTAATTGATTTTCCTGGGTCCCTCTATTCATTCACCTAGCTTATGCCTATTTGCTAAAGGGGCAAGCAACACCACACATACTGTAAATTGCTACAGTGAAATTACCCTGGCCGACAGAGCCTAGGCGATCCATGTACAGCGAGGCTTGCTATCCATACAATACACAATGAAAATCAGGACCACTGCCAGAAGTCCATCTCCCTGGCCCTGTCTGTCCCGGGAAAGCAGGACAACTTCCAGTACTCCATCTCTCAGACTCTGAGATGTCCCTGAAAAGCAGGTCCACATTCAGGAACCAATCTTGTAGTCCCAGGGCTATCCCTAGAAAGCAGGACCACTTCCAGGAGTCTACCTCCCAGACCTTGGGCTATCTCTGTAAATAAGGACTGCCTCCAGGAGTTCATTTCCCAGACCCCTGGCTGTCCCTGGAAAGCAGATCCACTTTAAAGTGGGGTTCCACCCAAAAAAACAAAAATACCTGAAAAATTCTAAAAAAAAAAAAAAAACAAAACATTTGGATATTTTTGTTTTTTTTTACTTACCTCTAAATGCCTGTTGCTAGGTGGTCCCTCGTAGTCTGCCTCTTCCTTTGCCTGGGCTGGTGACATCACTTCCCCCTCGGCACAGGAAGGGCTCGGCTCTGCTCCCTCCCTCCTGTCAATCATCTGGGACCCATTACAGGTCCCAGGTGTTTGAGCGGCCAATCACGGCGCGCGGCGCCGCTCGCGCATGCGCAGTGGGTGCCAGGCTGTGAAGCCACAGCCCGGCGCCCACAGTTGAAATGCCGGCGCCAATGAGCGGAGGGGGGGGACGAGCGGGGCTTCGAACCCCTGCATCGCTGGACCCTGGGACAGGTAAGTGTCCAATTAAAAGTCAGCAGCTGCAGTATTTGTAACTGCTGACTTTTAATTTTTTTTTTTTTTTTAATGGACCCCCTGGGTGGAACTCCTCTTTATTGTGTGCAGTGATAGCTGTATGGCAGTGAATAATAGAAACCAAATGATACAACATCTTTCAGAAATTTCCAGTTTATGGAATGAATAATAAACAGTACAACAGTTACAAAGTTACATAGGTAATCAGGTTGAAAAAGTCCATCTTGTTCAACCAATAGAAAAAAAATAGAATACCTCCATTTATACAATCCTATACTCACAGAGGAAGGAAAAAAAAAAATTCCATGAAGCATGGTCTGATTTACTCCAGCAGGGGAAAAAAAACATTTCTGATCCCCCAAGAGGCAATCAGATATTCCCTGGATGACAATGTTCTGGTATTATTAAATATACATATTAACCACTTGCCAACCGCCTGCCCACAATGTACTGTGGTCGAGCACAGCTGTAGGCAAAACGACGTACCTAATTGTCTCTGCTTACTTCTGGATCTAGGGCGCACGTATGCCTGCCCCCCATCTGGCTCCCGCTGTGATTATACATAGCAGGGGCCTGTCAGCAAGTCTCAGCCAATGATTCATAGCCAGAACCTGCTGATCAGCTGTGCGTGCGACAGGGTGGATTTAAATCACTAGTAAAAAGGCTTGATTTAAATCATAGTTTTTAAACATCAACTGTCATCTCTGTCCCGCAGCAGCTCCTCCTCCTCCTCCCATTCACTTTAATGGGATGGCTGGTGATGCGGCAGTGACACAACAAGGTGAGGGGATGCCCGCTAACAGGCACTACCATGATGGATCTGAAATGACAGGTGCTCTTTAAATGTAAGGACCTATTCTCGCTGGTAGTTAGAATCTTGAATATTTGCAAACAAAATGAAGGTTTCCTATTTAGAATAATAAGCTGTCAGGTTAGTAAAACAGCGATATCAGAATCGATTCAATCATACAGTTTGTAGTGTACATAATTTTGCAAAACAATGAGATAAAGGAATATTCCTTAACTGTGTTTTATCTCATGGTTACTGTGAAATTGTGTGATTGCATCAATGCAGTGCATGTCATCTCAGCTTGCAAAGCTTGGATTCATTGAATGAGTTTACCAAAAAAATGTAAATATTGAAAAATATACAGCCTCATGCTACATAACTAAGCTCCATTTCATGCTGAATAAGTTAATAATGTATCTTAAATAGAAAACTGTCTTTAAATAGGTTTTTACTCAAAAAGCATTTTATTAAAATAAATTTTAATAAAAATCAAATAAATTGATTTAATAAAAAAATTCTGATTTAAATAAAAAACAATCCAATTTTTTAGATATTATTTTAAAAATCATTGATTTTTATCCAACCTGGTGTGCAATCACAGCCGAGAGCTCTGTGTTGGTAAACAATACAGAGCTCTGTATCAAGGGAGCGATCTGTCAGCTTCTCATCCCTGCAAAGCAGGGATGAGAAACTGACAAATCTGTAGTAAAAATCAGAACACTGTACACATGGTTAGGCACACTTTTAACCCCTTGATCGCCCTAGATGTTATTCCCTTCCCAGCCAGTGTTATTAGTACAATGACAGTGTATAGAATTATCACTGATTACTGTATTAATGTCACTGGTGATGTCAGTGTCAGTTAGTGAGTTCCCCCCAGCGTCAGTTAGTGTCATATTGTCTGCCACACTATCGTAGTTTCATTATAAGTCGCTGATCGCTGCCATTAGTAGTAAACGGAAAAAAAATGTCAGTATATACACTGTACCATAGTTTTTAGGTGCTATAACTCTCACGCAAACCAATCAATAAACACTTATTAGGATTTTTTTTTTTTTTTATCAAAAACATGTAGCAGAATACATTTTGTCCAAAATTTATGAAAAAATCATACATACTTCATGCCAGCATACCTATTAATAATAAAACCAGGGTGAACTGTGAAATATGTAAATCCCATAGACATGAAATCGATTAAAATAATGCTGGCATATATACTGTAAATCAAAAAATATGTGCACCAAAAACGAAAAAATGAAAACAAAAGGGCCCCAAAGATATCAGAAGACAATCTAGTTCACTATAAAATAATAGGTCCTTGTGGCCATTCACCATGCTGTAAACAATATTCGTACTCTTCTTCAAATATATTCAGTGCTCCACCACCTGCAAATATTTAGAATGCATTTACCAGAACCCCCAGGTCACAAGAACCAATTATGCCTTTTATAAATTCGATGATGTTTGGTTTTAAACTCTTCCGCAGTCATTAACAATATTCCTTTAGTGGCATAATCTCCTAAGGCAATTTGTAGCAATTAGCATGGAAAAAATAGATAACAAGGTGATTGTGCCACACCGTTTAACAGGGCTGGAATAGGACAAAAATTTGGCCCTGGACTTCATCCAGACCGGCCCACTTTCATTTTGCAAACACGCACAAAAACAAGTGAACAAGTGAAGTGGGAGGGCTAACGTCATGCAGGAACATTGCTACAGCCTCATTGGCTGGAATTTCAGAAACCGGCATTGCTGCACAGTCAGTCCATGGCAGTGCATGCTATCAGTCTTTCCCTGGCTACTTACTGGCTCCCGTATGCATTGTAGGGGAGGGGGGAGGGGTGGTGAAGCGATTCAATGTCCCCCCCCCCAGGAGTGCACAGCCCCTCCCCCATCTGTCTGTCTGCCATGGCTCCTATAATATGAAGCTTTGCAGTTCTTCCCATTGTAGTGACCGGCTGGCAGTGTGATCGGAGTGTGATCGGACCTGGCCAGACCCCCTGTCGGACTCCCCCCCTCACCCCCGATCACCGGCTGCCTGCTAACCTTTGACTGGCAGGGATCGGGTTTAGCTCTGGAGGAGAGAGACTGCAATAACTGCAATAGGAGGGGTGGGGGGAGGGGAGAGACTGCAATATAATTTGTGAATCATTCTCAGGGCTGCAGATACATATTGCTAACACATGCAGTGTGAATGCAGGTAGACTGACTGCAGCTCCCACCCTCTATACAGCCCCGCCGGTGCTCAAATTAATGGCTGCGCGAGCCACATAGCCATAACATTGACAGGCTGTCACACTGAAACCAGCCCACTGAACCATCGGCCCACCGGGAAACTTCCGGTAGTTCTGATGGCCAGTACATGCCTGCCGTTTAATATAAAAAAATATTTAAAACAACACAACAATTGTGCTTACATTTAAAAGTGTCCCGGCATCCACCAGCTCAATAAGCCTGCACAATGCAATCTGGACCTGGTGTCACTCAGGATCCGCTCTTCCTCGCCGTTTACTATAGCACCCCAGCTCACGTACGTTCCACCGATATCCGGAAATTACGTCAATGGTTATCCACGGCGATAGGCAGCAACCCGATCTCTATGCATTTCGCTTATAAAGGCATCATCAGGAAATCCCCGAGATTCCTGATATATAAAAATTCAAAATTTATGAAGAAATTTGATTTTTGGGATTTTTTTTTAATTGGATATGTTTTATAGCAGAAAGTAATGAATGTTTTTTTTTTTTCAAAATTTTCAGTCTTTTTTCATTTATATCGTAAAAATAAAAAGAAACAGTGGTGATCAAATACCACCAAAAGAAAGCTCTATTCGTGTGAAAAAGGTTACATAAATTTTCTTTGGGTACAGCGTTGCATTACTGCACCATTACCAATTAAAGTAGCACAGTGCCGAAAAGAAATAAAGGCCTGGTCATGAAGGGGGAAAAATCTTCTGGAGGTCAGGTGCATTTTGGAAGGCATCCAGCTCTTTTTTAAAACAATCTAGAGCTAGTTCTTGAGGGAGTCTATTCTAGATTTTCACAGATCTTACTGTGAAGAAGCCTTTATGCATGCGGGGGTTAAATCTCTTTTCCTCCAGACATAAAGAGTGTCCCCTTGTCCTTTGTAATGACCTGAAAGTGAATAACTACACACCAAGTTCACTATATGGACCACACATGTATTTATGCATAATGATTATATCCCCCTTAACAGTGTGGTGGTAATCTCAAAGTATCTGTATTATATATAGTTCTGTAAAAATCCAGTTCTAGTAGAAGACTTACATGCTTGAGGACTGTTTACTTAAACAGGTCCTTCCTGACTTAAAGTGGAGTTCGGCCAATTTTTTTTTTTTTTTTTTACAGTCAGCAGCTACAAATACTGCAGCTGCTGACTTTTAAAATATGGACACTTACCTGTTCAGGGCGCCCGCGATGTCGGCACCCGAAGCCAATCTGTCCCTCGGCTCTCGGGCGCTGCCGCTGCCATCTTCGGTAAGGCAATCAGGAAGTGAGGCCTTGCGGCTTCACTTCCTGGTTCACTACTGTGCATGCATGGCTCGCGCTGCGCGTTCCCACTGGTCCCTGCTGTCTCCTGGGACCCGTGTGTCTCCCAGAAGACGGGACGGGAAGTGGCGTAGATACCCGCGGGTGGCGCGGGTATCTATGCCAGGGGGTGGGAGCAAAATACCTGTGTTAGACAGGTATCTGCTCCCCCCTCCCCCCTGAAAGGTGCCAAATGTGACACCGGAGGGGGGGAGGATTCCGAAAAGCGGAAGTTCCATTTTTGCGTGGAACTCTGCTTTAAACAGTGGGATACTCTGTCAGGGTGCTGCGCTGGTGACACAGGGTGCATAGATGCACTGATCCAGATAAAGAGCCAGACAAAAGGTCCTTCCCCAAAATCAGGTAGCTTCCAGGGGTTACAAGAGCAATGCGAAGCTTAAACTCTTCCCTATGCTGAACCTAGCTATTTCTCCCCAGTAGGTGTCTGTCCTATCTCAACACCCCACCCTGCAGGGTATGCCAAAAAAGTGGCGCAGCAAAACCCTCCTATACTTGCCCCCTGCCTAAAGAATGCAGTCTTCAGCATTACAGTAGAACTAATTATAGTTATCATGTCATTCCATGACTGCTGAGGCACAATGGGCCTAGGTACAAATCAACTGTAACATAATGGGATAAAACCATAACCCTTGCCCCTTCACCCCATTTAATAAACACACTTACAACCATTAGGTAGGAAAGGGCAAGGCCACAGCTTTATTTCAATTCCAACACATAACATATGAACACTTTAAACCAGTGCCAGTCACAGTTCAACTGTAAGCACGCAATTCCAAAAGGACCTGTACTTACCATAAGTGCTGGACAGACAGCCTACTTCCAGTTTCCCATCAAGGGCATAGCCCATTACAGCAACTTTAAAGCTGGCAAGGTCAAGAAACCGCAGCAAGCTGTGACATACCATAAAGAAAAAAGGGGCGGAAGGGTGGGCAGCTCTTCCAGCCACGTTCTTCAAAAGGCCTAGAATTCCCTGGGGCAATACTTTTCTGAGCTCAGGCCCAGCCCACCCCCCCCATAGTTCCACCAATCTTTGGTGACCAATCACCCCCATTGTCTGGCACCTGGCCATGCCCCCATCAGTCAAGGCTCTCTTTCCCTATAGGGGCTCAAGAGGCCTTCATCACCATTGTTTTGCCTGTAACAGACATTATCTTTAGGCTTGGACGCATTCGCCAGGGGTCTGTGTGGTTACATATTTAGGCATCTCCAATAGCAGATCAACAGGTAAGTTGACCACAGCATCCAAACATGAGAAAGAAGGGGGTGTGACCTGTGACATTTGGATCATATGATTGTAGGCCCACACATCATCTCCCACGTACTGAGACCATTGTGCTTAATGTTCTTTTTTCAGTGTATCAAGCATGCTCGGGGGGTACAGTCAAAACATTCGCATACCCCATACACCTGTGAATGATATGGGATAGTTTGTGTAGCAGAATCTCTAACCTCTTATGCCCCGTACACACAGTCTGATTTTCTGATGGAAAATGTGTGATAGGACCTTGTTGTCGGAAATTCCGACCGTGTGTAGGCTCCATCACACATTTTCCATCGGATTTTCCGACCCACAAAGTTTGAGAGCAGGATATAAAATTTTCCGACAACAAAATCCATTGTCGGAAATTCCGATCGTGTGTACACAAATCCGACGGACAAAGTGCCACGCATGCTCAGAATAAATAAAGGGATGAAAGCTATTGGCCACTGCCCCGTTTATAGTCCCAACGTACGTGTTTTACGTCACCGCGTTTAGAATGATCGGATTTTCCGACAACTTTGTGTGACCATGTGTATGCAAGACAAGTTTGAGCCAACATCCGTCGGAAAAAATCCTAGGATTTTGTTGTCGGAATGTCCGAACAAAGTCCGACCGTGTGTACGGGGCAGTACAGTCTAATGGAAACCTTTCCAAAAACAAAGATAACTGACATCTTTCAATAAGTGGTGGGTTGTGAGGCATAGTGGTTGCAAAGGTGGTAAAAGTCATTGGGCGCCAGACACTTCTTGGATGTAAAAGAGGTTTATTTCTTTGACAGTCCTTTTTATATTTTGTAGGGGAAAAAGGGCTAGGGCCAGGACACCCTTCAGTAGTTGCAATTTTTAATGGCAGATTCCGAGACTTCAATAGGAGAACAGCCGTACAGGGAAAGGCCCCAGCAAAGTGCCACTTCTGCACGTGCAGGATTGCTGTCTCCTATGGTAACAGTACTTAAACAGTTCCCAAAGTAACAGTTCTCTCAGCTGTACTACAACTTCTCCTGTAGTTCTTCAGCCCCTTGAGCTTCTGGTCTCTCACTGGACCCTCTGATTCACTAACTCGGAATCCCGTGAGCTCCTCAAGGCTTTTGCGGTGGTATCTCCCTCAAGCGTCACCCACGCTTCCCTGCTGAGTCCCTTGGCACTTTGGATACCTTAAAGCTTCACCCCTGCTGACCGGCTCGGTCCCTAGCTTGACACACAAGCCTGCTCTGCAAGCATCACCTCCGCTGGTTGGGTCCCTGACTTGATTACCGCCTGAAGTTTCCCGATTCTTCATTGTGCCCGTTCGGTGAGAGTACTGCTCTGGTACTTGCTTCAGTTACTCACTGTGGTCCCTGGTAAAGGAGATTGGTCCCTTTGTGGCAACAGCTTCCCTTCTACCTCCGACCTCTGACAGATTCTCCGGCCAGCAGAACTGTCACTTTTGATTGGACTGCAAGCCGCAGTCCCAACCCTGCGCTGCCCTCTTACTTCTGGATAGGCCCTCACACAGCCGGACAGCCTGATGCCCCTGGAATAGGCCCAATCTCTGGCCTAGAAGCCTGGGGCCTAAGACACACGTCCACCCATATGGTGGTTTGGGTGGCACACAAGAAACCGGATCACCTGAATATATAGGTTCTCCCAGCAGGCCAAGGGATTCAACAAAATCCCTGCCCATTGGCTAAGATACCCCATATACCCATAACCTGACCTTGAGTTGTCCTTCTCAACCTAATACCTCCAAGTCCGGCCACCTGGTGGTAGAAGAGGAAAGTACAACCAGGCCAAACTTAGGGAGAAGTCAGTGGATCCCTAGTAATTAACTACAGTAGCTACTCCTGACAAGGAATTTGGTGAGGAGCTCCCTGACTAAACCCCAGGGCGCTACATTTGTGTCTTTCAAATCCCTCTAAGGTTGCAGAGTTCATAGAACACTTGGGATTCAAAGTTAGGTCCTTGGTGTTGGACACCCATAGGGTTGGAACACATGTTTTCAGAAGACTTTTGCAGTGGTAATAGCCATCTGATCTTTAGTGGCCACCATGATAGAAAATTTTGAGAAGTGCTTGAGGTCATGAGGAGGTCTCAGCCACTGTAAGAAAGTGCATAGTATGTAGTTCAAATAGTTCTACAGTGTTTACAGATGGAGTTGTGTGTTCCACTTGTCCCTTGTGCACAGCACAATTGGGGCATTCTGGACAAGCTTTCTGCACCCAGGTGGACAATCCAGGGAAGTAGCAGTACCTCCCAATATACATTCCACACTGAAGTGTCCCCCTGTGCGATGCAAGATCTGAGAGCTGAATTCCTGGAAGTGGTCCTCCAAGGGTCTGCAAATGTATTTCTGGACACAGTCCTGATTTCTATAGACAGCCCATGATCTGGGAAATGGATTTCTAGAGGTGGGCCTGCTTCTAGGGAAAACCCAGGGCCTGGAGATTCATGGAAGTGGTCCTGCTTTCAATGGACAGACCAAGGTGAGGGAAATGGATTACCGCTAAGTGTTTCTGATTCCCAGGGCCTGTGGAGATAAATTCCTGTCAGTGGTCCTTCTTTCCAGGAACAACCCAGGGTCTGGGAGATGGATTCCTGGAAGTGGCCCTGCTTTCCACAGACATCCCAGGGTCATGGAGATGGATTCCTAGGAGTGGTCCTTATTCACAGGTACAGGCCAGGGTTAGGCATGTAGTGCTACCCCCCTCAAGAGCTGCTGAGCATAATGGGACCCCTGTTCACTTATGGGCCCTGAGTGAGGCACAACCCCTGCTGACACCACCATAAAATTGTAGCCAGATGTCACTTTGGTTATCACACAAAGGATAAGCACACCACTTTTGATGAAGAAGATAATTAGTTTCATATAAGATTCAAATTGGCAGTAGTATAGGCACAACATTCAACATTAGATATACAAAAAAGAGAGTCACGTATAACAAAGCAAGTAATATAACAGAACTGTGCCACTTTAAAAAGACCTGTAGCAAAGTCCCGGGCCCCTGAAGCCCAATGGTGACCTCCAGAGTTAAAGTGGTTGTAAACCCACTAAAAAAAAAAAAAAAAACCTGCAAGACAAAGGTATAATGAGCTAGTATGCATAGCATACTAGCTCATTATGAAATACTCACCTTAGATCGAAGCCCCCACAGCGGTCCTGGCACACTGCTCTGCCCGGCGACATGTCTCCTGGAGTTATTTCTGGGTATCGCGGGCTTCGGCACTGTGATCGGCCGGGAGCCGGCGGTATCGGCACATCAGCTGAAGCAACGCCATGAACGAGCCGTTGCTTCAGTGTGCATGTGCCGATGACGTCGGCACATGCTGATACAGGGGATATCTCCTAAACCATACAGATTTATAAGATATCCATGGTAGCTACAGGTAAGCCTTATTATAATCTTACCTGTAGTAAAAAAGTGGTTTGTAAGGGTTTACAACCACTTTAAGGACAGCTGACATCCTTCAGTGTAGAGTGGGCTACAAGGCATGGTGGGTGTAATGCAAGATGAACAGGTGGGTGCCAGACACTGTTTGAATGCAAAGAGATTTATTTTCTCTTAGACAGAACTGTGGAAGAGAGGATTAGGGCCAGGACATCCTTAGGTAGATGCAATGGTAATTGGCAGACCTGAGACTTCTATAGGTAGACAGCTATACAGGTGAAGGCCTCCAGCTGGACACCACTTCCGCCTTGCTGCTGGGTGCCCCCCTTTCTCACTGTTCTCCCACAGATGTAGTGGTGTTGATGGTGATTACCCAATCTGTCTGCCTACAGGATCGATTATCCTGCCTCTCAGTACAATAAGCGATCTGAAAATACTCTTCTCCGCTCTCCGGCCCAATCTGATCCAGCCTATGGTCTTCTGGATAAGCACTCACTCTGCCTCTTTTTCGGTCTCAATGGCGGCTGGTGCTCAAAATTGTTGGGGGGGTGCAAACAAACTGAAAAATACTGAACCCCCCCCCCATCAATTGCAGCCTCACTGAGCCCATCAAATGCAGCCATTGTGCCCATCAAATGCAGCCATTGTGCCCATCAAATGCAACCACTGTGCCCATCATATGCAGCCATTGTGCCCATCATATGCAGCCATTGTGCCCATCAAACGCAGCCACTCTGCCCATCAAATGCAGCCACTTGTGCCCATCATATGCCGCCACCTGTGCCCATCATATGCAGACACTTGTGCCCTCAAAATGCACCCAATTGTGCCCGTCAAATGCAGTCACTTGTGTCCGTCAAATGCAGCCAATTGTGCCCAGTATATGCAGCCACTTGTGCCCATCATATGCAGCCACTTGTGCCCGTCATATGGCTTTGGCCAATTAGGAAACAGGTCTGACGCCCTGCCTCCTGATTGGCAGGGAGGAAGGTTAGTGTGAAAACAGCGAAAATTAATTCCCTATTGTCACACAATTGGGTGGGATCAGGGAATACTCCCTGCTCCCCAAGCCCACCCTATTCTGAAGCCTATTAGAGCCTCTGGCTCTAATCAGGTGCTTCAAAAAATACCACCCCTGCCATAGGAATCCATGCGTCTGGCATCCTGAAAGGGGCCGGGCGCATGGATGGGGGGGCGGTGCACCTCTCTCTTCTGTCACTAGGTGGCATTGCTGCCTGTGGCCTTAGAATGACAACTTGCTCCCAGCCGAAGAATATTCCACGGAATCCGATTCTGATATTCTCTCCGATCTGATCTCTGAAATGTTGTCAGATACTCTGTTGGGGCCTGAGAGGTGGACTGACAGTGACGAGGAACAACCGTGTGATGTTGAGGAGGATGAAGTCCTCTCTGTTAAACCTTCCAGCACTAAGAACGACTTGTCTGCTGATACAGCTCAGACTATTTGCCTGGCAAATTCTTTTGAGGAAAAGCGGTGGGCACACCAGGTAAAAACTCTTATGCCGCGTACACACGATCGGGATTTTGGTCGGAAAAAGATATGATGGCTTTTCCGATGAGATTCTGCTCAAGCTTGCCTTGCATACACACGGTCACACAAAAGTTTGCTGAACTTTCGACCGTCAAGAACGCAGTGACGTACAACACTATGACGAGCCGAGAAAATGAAGTTCAATGCTTCCGAGCATGCGTCGAATTGTTTCCGAGCATGCGTAGGAATTTTGCACGTCGGAATTGCTACAGACAATCGCATTTTCGGATAGGAACTTTTTCCGAACAAAAAATTGAGAACATGCTCCCAATCTATTGCTGGCTGGAATTCGGCCATCAAAAGTCCAATGGAGCATACACACGGTCGCATTTTCCGACCAAAAGCTCTCATTGGTCTTTTGCTAGCCGAACTTCCGATCGTGTGTACGCAGCATTAGGCTACTTTCACACTGTTTCGCTTTACAGGCGTTTTAGTGCTAAAAATAGCGCCTGTAAAGCACCTCTCCTGTCACTCCATTGTGGAAGCCTGAGTGCTTGCACACTGGAGCGGTGCACTTTCGGGATGTTAAAAAAAGTCCTGCAAGCAGCATCTTTGGGGCACTTTAGGAGCGGTGTATACACCGTCCCTAAAGCGCCCCTGCCCTTTGAAATCAATGGGCAGCGACGCCAAAGCACCTGCAAAGTGCTTCGTCGCTACGCGGGCGCTATTAACCCCTTCATAGGTCGCTAGCAGGGGTTAAAAGCACCCCGCTAGTGGCCGAAAAGCGCCGCTAAAATGACGGTAAAGCGCCGCTAAAAATAGCGGCACTTTACCACCGACACCCTAACCGCCTCAGTGTGAAAGTGCCCTTAAAGTTTCATCTGTCAAGTTACCTTGTAAGCCGGATAATATAGCTGGGCATCGGGTTAAGCATGCACTGGACCCCAAAACGTTACTCATACTGTCCAAACTACAGAGGGTCATCATAAAGAAAGTAGCTAAAGAATATGGCTATACCCCTACATGCCTGCCCATCTGGAAGTTGAAATGCAGTGAAAAAAAAATGCAGTGGGTGGACGTAGCTATCCAGCGTTACTTAAATCTTCCTCTCTATGGTGAGTTGAAAAAGTTGTCACCTAGATATGCTGAGAAATATGCTAATGTTCTACAGACCTGGGATTATGGCCGTCACATTCACTCTGACTGTGTTGTTATCCGGCGGCCCAACCAAAAGGATGTACAGTATTATATTACCAGTACTGGCTCAAATGGACAATCCCTTCAATTGCCTGACCCCAGGTATTATTAGTGATATTTCATGACTGTTACAAGTTCATCCTCACCCAAGTGGATTACAATAATGTGTTCAGTGGAGCTGTGTTTGACTCTGCTGAAAGTTGTTCCACCACTGGGAAAATAAATGTTGATGTGGGGATACTCCTGTTCGTGCTGTTTCTGCTGGACTGTGCTCCTGAAACCCAGCAGTTGCGAGGAGTGTCCTTAAAGAGACATGTTGGCCTGTGCCCTGGAATTGCCAGTATGCCTCCTACTGCAAAGTGATATGCTGACTTAATGTTGTGGAACTTCAACATGTTTTGTTTCTTCATCAGTGAGGAAAATTGATCTCAGTCCCCGACTGTGATAAGGACAGACTGAGATATTCTTTAAGTGTAAGGGGACTTTGTTGACCAGGAAGATGGAATGTTCTTCAAGAATTACAGTCCCTTGCATGTTGGTATGGCTAAAATGTTGCCTGCAGGTGGCCATACATTCCGTTACAGAGTTTGTCCCTAGGAAGAAGGGAACCTGCTGGAAAGCTGTTGAATTTGCTGTTGCATCTCAAGTAAAGTGCCTGTTGAACTTTGGGGCTCCAAGAACAATAGGGAGTTTAGTTAGTTAGGTAGAATGTGCTGTGGCAAAAAGGGCAAGTTCTCATCTTAAACTTTGATTAATGGACTGAAATATTACATAAGGACTGTTCTCTGATACACTGACCACCAGGTGGCGTCAGAGTGCCAGCCTGAGTGAGTCCTAATTTCAGCTTTGCTAAAGTTCCAGAATAAGTTGCTAAGTAAGATTTCTTCTAGAATTGCTATGGAAAAGGGGTGTTACCCTCGAGGGGGTGGGGCTTATTTTCACCTGCATATATGTCTAGGTATAGGTCATTTGATAAAAACATATATGTAGATTGAGATATATTGCTGTGTTCCTTTGCAATATTTTGCTGCTCTCGGCAGGGAGTAAGCAAGACTTCACTTATGTACATATTGCACTGGTATTGCTATAGTGGTAGGATGCATTACTATGCTGTCTAATTTCTTCTCTTTCAGGTGTTCCTGCACCCATTGTGTCTTCCTTGGGTAAGAAGAGATAATGACCTCAGCTTGTCTAATAACATTATGATTTTTGTCCCTTAGAGGTGTAAATATTAGATAGTTAGGACATAGGGTTGTTGTTATTGCATTTTTTCCCCATATCTTGTTCATGTGGTTCGCCACACATAAAACTGTAAATACTGTCTTATATTTTTTAGCCCTTTTGTGAACTGCCACTTGCCTTTGTACATAAGTTATGTTTACTCATTTCATGTGGTACGCAACATGTATTGTTACCTTTATTCATCCTTCCCTGTTACCCTCCCTATCCATATTTTTGCAAGGACATCCACTCTCAGGATTGAGAGTATTTTTTTTTTGCAAACACTGTGATGTAGTTACCTTGGCAGGGGGAGATTGTAGCACCCTGATCCTAAACAGGGATGCTCATAGATTTAGTCTGCTAGGTGGTAACTAGCCTGGCTAATCATTAGGGTGATCCACTGACTTTTGCCCTAAACTTGAATTTGGTGAACCTCTCTCTTCTTTCACTAGGTGGCATTGCTGCCTGTGGCCTTAGAATGACAAGGGCATAGTGAGTTCAGGTTAGGAGTGGATAGGTTGTCCTAGCCAATTGTTAGGCGTCTCTTTGGCTCCATGGACTGCTGGGAGAGCCTATTTATTTGGGAGAAGCCTAAGGCCTATCTGGGAGCACCTGGCTGCTAGGCTGTCTGAGACCTATCCAGAACTGTGAAGCAGCGCAGGGTTGGGGCTTCAGGCTGGGAGCCTAACCAAGCTGCAGAGGTTCAGCTGGACGGGGAAATTAATGTTGCCAGAGGTGAAGGAGAAGTAGTTGCCATAAGGGACGACCACTCCTGTTACCAGAGGCAAATGAGGATCAAGGTCAGAGGTAAAAAGGAAGCAGTTGCCACCAAGAGACAACCACTCCTGTTATCAGAGGCCAGTGCATGAAGAAGTACCAGAGCAGCCTTTTTCACTAGCCAGGGACAGTGAAGAAGTGGGAAAGCTTCAGCAGAGTCAAGTTAGGGACCCAGCGTGGGTGAAGCTTGAGAAGTAAACAGTGGGTTAGCTGTAAAAGAGCTCAGGGGATCCAGTGGCGGCTGGGATCTTGTAAGTCTAGTGAGAGACTGGGAACTCAGTATGAAGATCTACAGTGGGATACTGTGAGATGTGAGAGAAGATCTACAATGGGATACTTTGAGTTTCGTGTGCAGATCTATATTGACTGTTGAAATTTCAGTTGCTATAGGAGACAGCAGTTCAGTTCATTCAGCCTAAAGACCCTCTACCTGTATAGCTGCCTGCCTTTACTATTTTTGGTCTGAGGATTCTGCCAATTGCTATTGCATTTGCCTAAGGGTGTGCTGGCTCTAAACCCTCTCTCCCCCAGTTCTTGTTAAGAGACAATAAAATCTTTTTTGTTGCATTCAAAAAGTGATTGGCTCCCCTTGTTTCTAACTTGCATTACACCCACCATGCCCAATGACCTGCACCCTGAGGAGGAATGTCAGTTCTCCCTGGCTCTGGGGGTCACTTTTAGGCCCTTAGTTGCTGGGGGGACATCAGCATTGCTAGCCAGGTTTCTATGCCAACTGAACTGCAAAGCACTGCTGTCTTGTGGCCATTTAACAAACTGCAATCAGTAACAATGCAGTGTTACAGGGAGATAGATTCCTGGAAGTGGTCCTGCATTACAAGGATAGCTCAGGGTGTGGAAATGTATGCGTGGAAGTGGTGGCGTTTCAGCAACAGCCTGAGATCTGGGAGATGGACTACAGAAAGTGGCCCTGCTTTCCAGGGACAGCCCGGGGTCTTGAGATGGATTCCTTGAAGTAGTCCTGATATAGAGGGACATCTCAGGGACTGGGAAAGGAATCACTGCAAGTGGTTTGATTTCAATGGAGAGCCTAGGGTCTAGTGATGGATTCCTGGAGGTGATCTGGCACTTCATAGACCACCCAGGGTAAGGTAGATGTATTACTGGGAATTACCCTATTTACAGGCATACCCCAGGGTCTAGAGATGGACTACTGGACGTAGCCATGCTTTCCAAGAACAGTCCAGCCTCTGGATTCCATTTTGGGGGGGGCGACAAACAATCCATCCGCCACAATCCCCCCCTCCTGGTTGATCGGTCCTCCACCAAACTCCCCTGCTGCTCGCTCCTTCGCCCGTCCATCCGTCCCCCACCAGCCCCGCACTTACCTGTGCTGGAAGTGGGACTGGTGACCAGGGTAGCTGAGCCGAATTGTCAGGCGCCTGGATGACGTGCGCGCTGGATGATGTGCTTCTCCTCTTGGCCAATCGGGTCTCAGGACCTGCTTCCGGATTGGCCGGGAGGAGAATCCGGAAGACAATAGTGAATATTAATTCACTATTGTCACACAAGTGGATGGGCTCGGGCACAGTGCATTGTGCCCCAAACCCACCCTTTTTTAAGCCAATTAGAGCCACCGGCTTCGAACAAAAAAAACAAACATTGGAATCCATGCGTCCAGGGTCCCGCATGTAAATTAGGGGCCAGGCGCATGGATTAAGGGGGCGGCGTATGGATGGGCCGCCACTGATTAAATTGTTACTTAACCCACACCAGGAAAATCAGTGTGTATATGCAGTTATACTCACTGTGGAACCTAATGGGTTAATCCCCTGCATTGTGTATAAAGGCTGTGTGATCCTGTCACTCTGATCCTCCTCTTCTTCTTGATTACTGGATGTGGTCCTTTCTTCCAGAGACAGTCCAGTGTCTAGAACTGGATTCCTGGAAATGGTCCTTATTTCCAAGGAAAGCCCATGGTCTGGGAAATTGATTCCTGGAATTTATTCTGCTTTCCAGGCACAGTTCATGATCTCAAGATAGATTCCTGGAAGAGATCCCAGTCTCTAGAAAGCAGAGCCACTTTTATCAATCTAGGATTGTCCTTTGAAAGCAGGAGCTATTTCAGGAACCATCTTCCAGACCCCAGGCTGTCCCTGGAAAACCTGGACTACCTCCAGGAGTCCAACTCCTAGAGCCTGGGTTACAGTACAACTTTCAGGAGTCAATATTGCAGACCCTGTGCTATCCCTGGAAATCAGGACCACTGCCAACACTTTGTCTCCTGGGTCCCAGACTGTCCCTGGAAATCCAGTTATTCATCACTTCTCAGGGCTGTTCCTTTGAAGCAGTACCACTTCCAGGAGTCCATCTTCCAGACCCTGGGCTGTCCCTGGAAAACAAGACCACTTCCAGGAATCCTAAAATCCTAGGCTGTCCTTGCAAATCAGGACCACTTTCAAGAATTTGTCTCTGAGACCCCAGGCTATCCCTTCCAGGAATCAATCTCATAGACCATAGGCTGTCCTTGGAAATCAGGTGCACTTTTAGGAGTCAATCTACCAGACAATAAGCTGTCCCTGGAAAGTAGGAACACTTCCCAGAATACATCATCCCCTAGAGCCCACGCTATCCCTGGAAAGAAGAAACACTTTCAGGAATCCAGGATTGTCCCTGGAAGAGAGGACCACTTCCAGGAATCTATCTCTCAGACCCTGGGCTGTCTTTTGGAAATTAGAACGACTTCTATTTATCCTCCATCTCCTAGACCTCAGACTGTCTTTTGAATTCTGGACCACTTCCAGGAGTCCATCTCCCAGATATCCGACTGTCCCTGGAAATCAGATCCACTTTCAGGAATATGGGCTTGTCCTTGGAAAGCAGGATCACTTTCAGGAGTCCAACTCCCAAACCCTGCACTGTCCCTGGAAATCAAGACTACTTCCAGGAATACATCTCCCAGATCCCAGATTGTCCTTGGAAATCAGGACCACTTTCAAGAATCAGTCTGAGACCCCAGGCTATTCCTGGTAAACAGTACCACCTCCAGAACTGTCCCTGGAAAACAGGACCACTTTCTGATCAGAGTCTCCTAGGCTGTCTCTTGAATGCTGGACCAGCTTTGGGAGTCCAAGATCACAGACTGTCCCTCAAAGCACATCCACTTTCAGGAAACAGGGGCAGTCCCTAAAAATCAAGACTACTCCCAGGAATCCATCTTCTAGATCCCAGGATATCCCTGGAAATCAGGACCACTTTCAAGAATCTGTGTTTGAGACTCCAAGGCTATCCCTGAAAAGCAAGACCCCTTCCAGAAATCCATCCCCCAGATCCCAGGTTGTCCTTGGAAATCAGGACCTCTTTCAAGAATCAGTCTCTGAGACCCCAGACTATCCCTGGAAAACAGGACCACCTCCCGGAGTCCAGGATTGTCCCTGGAAAACAGGACCACTTTCAGGAATCCAGGATTGTCCCTGGAAAACAGGGCCACTTTTAGGAATCCAGGATTGTCCCTGGAAAACAGGGCCACTTTTAGGAATCCAGAATTGTCCCTGGAAAACAAGACCACTTTCAAGAATCTGGGATTGTTTCTGAAAAGTAGGAAGACCTCTAGAAGCCCAGCTCCCAGACCTTGCACTGTCCCTGGAAATCAAGACTACTTCTGGGAATCCATCTCCTAGATCCCAGGCTGTCTCTGGAAATCTGGACCGCTTTTAGGAATCCATCTCAGAGACCCTGGGCTGTCCCTGGAAATCAAGACCAATTCCAGGAATCTATCTCCTAGATCCCAGGATGTCCCTGGAAATCAGGAACACCTTCAATAATCCATCCTTGAGACCCCAGGCTATCCCTGGAAAGCATGACCCCTTCCAGGAATCCATCTCTTGATCCTAGGATGTCCCTGGAAATCAGGACTTGCAAGGATCTGTCTTTGGGACCCTAGGTTATCCCTGGAAAGCAAGATTCCTTCCAGGAATTAAATTCCTAATTCCCAGGCTGTCCTTGGATATCAGGACCACTTTTAAGACTCCATCTCTGAGACCCTGGGCTGTCCCTGGAAATCAGGACCACATTCAGGTGTCCATCTTTCAAATCCCAGGCTGACCCTGGAAAGCAGGACTACTTGCAGGAATCTGTCTCTTAGACCCAGGGCTAGAAAACAGGACCAGAGTCCATCTACCAGACCACAAGCTGTCCCTGAAAAGCAGGACCACTTCCCAGAATCCATCATCCCCCAGAGCCTCGACTGTCCCTGGAAATCAGGACTACTTCCCAGAATCCATCATCCCCCAGAGCTCAGACTGTCCCTGGAAAGCAGGACACAAGGCTGGCACTGGCAGAGAGAGAGGCTGGAAGCCCAATCAGGATGTGGTGGGAGGCAGAATACACAGTCGGTTGCCTAGGCTTGCTGGAGGAGGAGGAGCAGACACTGACAGCAGGACCTGGAGGGGGGAGCAGGCAGAGAACAGTGAAGCACTAACAACACACCGATGCCGGATGGTGACTCTCCCCCTTCCTGATCCAGGTGAGCCCCACACATGTGATCAGAGCTGTCCATGCAGGTGTATAGAATGGGCAGAGGGGGGAGAGGGAAGGACAGGTCCTCTTATCCCTCATTTCAGGTGGCATTGTATGATGTGGTCACAGATGCTGTGTAGGGGAGGGAGGAGGGGGGTACAAGTTTGGTGCTGAGGGTGGGGAACACCATCTTCCCAGCATCCGTGCACGCTGCTTTGTTTCCGCCCACACCCTGTGCTTGCTGACAATATTCCCAGTGTCATATTATAGTGTGATGGAGGGTTCTCTCTAGAAAAGACTACATAGGAGAGAAGCTGCTCCTGGGTCAGCCCAGATACACTTCATTCCCCACATCTACTGGATCACTTCTCTACTTCTCTCCTCCGTCCTCCTGACACATGAGGAATGCTGACATTGTTTATCTACTCCAGGCTCTTATGCCTTATCCACTAATCTTTGTAGACAGATATACTGTATAAATGTATATAATATAACAACTTATTATAAATAAGCTACATTCCCGCCGGCTTCCTGTGTTTGCTTTATTTAGCCCTCCTTCACACCAGTGTGATTTGTCATAAGATTTGACAGTTCCAAATAAGTCGCACCCCATCGCTGGCGATTGAACCATTCAAATTGACACGACTCATGTCGCAGCGTCTTTGAAAAAGGTTCCTGCACTACTTTTTTTCCGATTTCATTGTGACTTGCATAGACTTCTGTTAAACGAAGTCGCAAGCCGCAATGAAATCGGAGGTGCAAATTACATTGATCTACAACTTTGAGGATTTCAAAGCCGCACTGGGGGGGTGAACTAGGACTACGCCCTCATTCACATTAAACATGGCTTTGAAGTCATGCGACTTCATCTGAAGCCACGCAATATCAAATCCGCATGTCCATGCAACTTCAGGTGCGACTTGAATGCACAGATGTCTATTGAGGTCACAACTGAAATCGGCAAAAGACCTGTCAAATCGCATGAAAAAACGCATTAATGTTAACAAGGGCTTATAGGGCGTACACACGGTCGGACTTTGTTCGGACATTCCGATAACAAAATCCTAGGATTTTTTCCGACGGATGTTGGCTCAAACTTGTCTTGCATACACACGGTCACACAAAATTGTCGGAAAATCCGATCGTTCTAAACGCGGTGACGTAAAACACGTACGTCGGGTCTATAAACGGGGCAGTGGCCAATAGCTTTCATCTCTTTATTTATTCTGAGCATGCCCGTCGGATTTGTGTACACACGATCGGAATTTCCAACAACGGATTTTGTTGTCGGAAAATTTTATCTCCTGCTCTCCAACTTTGTGTGTCGGAAAATCCGATGGAAAATGTCCGATGGAGCCCACACACGGTCGGAATTTCCGACAACACGCTCCGATCGGACATTGTCCATCGGAAAATCCGACTGTGTGTACGGGGCATTAGGAGCTATTTAGATCTACAGTATGTGTACATAGAGGTGCGTTTTTTTGTTTGGTATAGTTAGGCTGGTGCGCTGTCATGCATCAATGTGCGTTTCCTGTGTGCGTTGACATGCATTTTGACACGTCTTGATGCACATTTTTTTTGTATTTTATGTAGAACAGAAAAAATGTCTTTTTAGTGAGTTTTGGCTGAGTTCTGTGTATACAATCCAACCTCCTCCTACACAATAAATTTTACTTACATTATTATTATTATTATTCAGGATTTTTACAGCGCCAACAGTTTACATAGCGCTTTACAATATAAATGGGGACAGTACAATTACAATACAGTTCAACACAGAAGGAATAGGAGGGCCTTGATCAAGGAGCTTACAATCTAAAGCATTACACTCTAAAGTGTTACATTCACACTTGTGCGGTAGGGGAACACATGCAAAGTCATGCAATTTTCCGCAATGTACAAAAACCGGCCACCCTTTTGCAGACGCACAACGGTGCCATTACTTTTTAATTCTTAGCCCACACTACTGCATTTTCTCTGGCGTTTGCTGTTGCGCTGGCATGCACAACAGTTGAAACCACAATTCTCTCTATGGTGCCTTTTTACATCAATGCAGCAATTTTTTTTTTAAAGGTGCAGGCGCTTCTTTCGGCGCAGAGCAGCTTGTTTAGACATCAATGGGAACGCATGGAAAGTACATGTAAAAAGCATTTTTTGTGCATTTATGGCAGAGTTTTGTGTATAAAATCCAATCTCCTCCTACTAAAAAAAAATCCCTGAAACATAAAAACACATGTAAAAACAAGCTACAAATACTCGCTGAAATATACATCATTATGCAACAGCGCTAGTGTGAACCTAGGCCTAATGGAACCCCTACACATCTGCTAACGCGTATGATTTGGTGCGTTTTGGTGCAGGACGACTTCTTTTGCGTATTTCTTACATGTAGGGTAGCCCATTGAAATAAATGGACTGCCCTACATGTGACACACATAGGAACCCCTGGCCCAACACACGCACCCAATGGCATGTACAGAGCCTTAGGATTTGAAGTGGATAGAATTAACAGCCAAGACTTGTTACTACATGTTGCCAGCACACGAAAACGCATGTTATATGCATTTTGATGCTTTGAGGTCCATGGGATTCCCTAATGCACTGAAATGCACTGTTTCAGTGCATTAGGGACTGTTAACAGACTCTATCTTTGTTATGGGGAACCACAACACATGCTTTTTAGCGGGTCTGATGCATTTAAATCTACTTGTGTTCACATGCATATAGCCTAGGTTCACAGTTGTGCAGGTAAGGAACGCTTGCAAAATAGTGCGTGCTCCCAGCCGACGCAATGCTCTTTAGCTGATGTGTGGGGTGCTATTAATTCTTAATTGCACTACCACACATTAAAAAATGCGGTGCTCGGTGTGGCACAATTTGAAAAAAAAAAGAATCGAGGACTCTTTTCCCAGCGTTTTTACAGATAGGACAGCCCACTGAAATAATGGGCTACCTACCTACAGATCGCAGTTCGCACAAGTGTGAACCTAGCGTTACATGCGTTCTGATCTGCCCCTGGACGTACAGATTTATATTTTCTTCAAACACAGCTAAACTGAAGGCCCCTAATTGCAGGTAAGCGCACAGTGTTAGTGATAACATTTAAAATCATTACATGCATTTTGGAAATATCTTCTAAACGTATATATGTGATTTCCAGTGCGAATGAGGCTATACAGTATATATTGACAGATCATTGTGCGATTTCAAGGCCAGTCACTAAAATGTTTTATTCCAAACAGTATAAAATATACAGACAGGCTCCAACCTTTAAGCAGGTGAGCAGGGCCCTCTGATTCCTCCTCTATTGAATTGTATTGTAACTGTACTGTCTGCCCTCTTGTTGTAAAGCGCTGCACATACTGTTGGCGCTATATAAACCCTGTATAATAATACTAATGAGCCCTGGCTGATGCTGATTTACTGATATCACTTTTTATTTATGGAGCTTTTCCCAAAGAAATAAAATTGACATGGTGGGAAGTAAACAGATGGGAACAGCTGGTATGATATTCATGAATGTACGGTGCACTCCAGGAGTTAGGCTCCATTTACACTTGTGAAGTTTGGTCCAAAAATTTGAATCAAAGTCGCATGACAAGTCACCCGCTATTCTTCAATGGCACCTGTTCAAATTGGTGCGACTTAAAGTCGCAGCGACTTTGAAAAGGTGCCTGCATTACTTTGGTGCGACTTTTGATGTGGCATAGATCCATTGAATGTCTCATCAAAGATGCGCTCCGTGAGATGTGCTAATGTGAATGGAGCCTCACAGTACATGGCTGGCCATTTTAATCAGTTGGCAGGCTGATAAATAAAAAAAAATTTTCTCATCCACACAAGCGAGGTGGATGCAGGAATCCTCCTCGCTGTACTATTGTATTCTGATAGTGGAGACTATTCTGCTGACAAAATTCAAATTTACTGATCAGCGCTGCAGCCAGGAGGCTGCAGGTGAAGATCAAATGAACATTTCCCAACATTCTGTTTGAGAGAAGTCAATGATTGGATCACCTTCTCTCGAGTAGGAACAGCCATAGATGGATCAAAATTTCAGCCAGTCCCTCCTGAATCGGTCGAATTGTCATCCATCTGTGTCGAGCTTAAAGCGGAGCTCCACCCAAAAGAGGAAGCTCTGCTTGTCTGCTCCCCCCTCTGCTGCCACCTTTTGGTGGGGCGTGGGTACCTGGTTTTAACAGGTACCCATTCCCACTTTGGGCACACTTTGCCACAGCGAAGTGAGCCGGAAGGTCGCCCAAACCCCCCCCCCCAGCCAGACCATTCACAATGCACAATTCACGCATTCACAGTAAGAAACCGGCTGTGAAGCCGGAAGGCTTCACTCCCAGTTTCCCTTACCCAAGATGGCGGTACCAGCACCCGAGAGCCAATTCAAGAATCGGCTCAGGTGAGGACATCACTACAAGCCTAGACATGTAAGTGTGAGTACAATATTTGTAGCTGCTGACTTTTAATTTTTTTTGCGGGGGGGGGGGGCAGAACTCCTCTTTAAGTCACCCAAATCAGATGAAACATAAAGGAGAGGCAGTGAGGAGAATTGAGGCTAGGTGCGCACCTGTGCAGGCTGCGCTTTGCGTGGGCACGAGAGCCCATTCATTTGAATGGGCTGCTGTGCCCTGTGGCACACAAAAAAAAAGTCCCTGCGCTATTTTTTAAATCGCAGCCTGAATGAGAACTCAGATTTTCAGTACGGATGCCATTTCCAGTGTGGGCAACATGCCATTAGGATTAATGGCATCCGCCCGCGGGTACCGCATTTCTCTGTATGGGTGGTTGTGGCGACCAGTATTTGTGCGGGTCCCACAGCAGCACCACGCACACAGATGCAAACCTAGCTTGAAGGTTATAAGGTACAACAATACTTCTCTCGGAGAGGGGAGTCTCAGTATTCAATGATGTCTTACTGACACTGGAGGGGGCTTCAGTACTTTGAGTCTCTGACACAGGACAAAGATGTAGAGAAGGACTCCTGAGTTTTCTCTGAATGTCATCTGCTTACATGTTCTAGGTCTTAGGAAAGTATTGAAATTAGTTGGCCAGGATAAGACGCACAAGTGAGACATTTTCCCTCACTTTCTGTCCCCTGACAGGAGTTTTTACCTGACAGGAAGTGAGGGAAAATCTGCAACATAAATTAACATCTAACAGCGGTTCTAGCTTTCCCCTACTCTACCAAAAAGAAGTGTTTTATTTCTATAATTGTTACTGTTTTTGAGTTCTCCTTACTTCCTGTCTAGTAAACCTTGTCAGGAAGTCATTGTAATTTTCTCTAATAGAGCCCCAGATAGCAGTAGAAACCTGACAGGGGTTCTGACCTTTCCCTAATATATCCAGAATTAAGGAAAAAATAATTGTACTCTTAGGGTTGAGGGCGCACAGGAATTTTGAAATGCCATAAGTACATACTGTACTAGCACATTGTTTTGACAACATGTTTTGACACTCAACGGGACTGTTCCTTATGGAGCTCAAAAGGGATCAAGGGAAAAGGGATCAAGGGGAAAATAATACTGGGAGTATGCTATAGGCCCCCTAACCTGAGGGAGGAAGTGGAGATGGATCTCCTATCACAAATTGGATTAGCAGCAAGGATGGGAAGTGTTATCATAATGGGGGATTTTAATTATCCAGACATAGACTGGGTGGAGGGAACCGCGCATTCATTTAAGGTTTGCCAGTTCCTTAATGTCTTGCAGGACAATTTTATGGGTCAGATGGTAGACGCACCAACTAGAAATAAAACATTACTGGATCTACTGATTACCAACAATACAGACCTGATCACGGATGTGGAAATACGGGGCAATTTAGGTAACAGCGATCACAGGTCAATTAATTTCAGTATAAATGACACAAATAGGTAACATAAAGGGAACACAAAGACACTGAATTTCAAAAGAGCCACCTTCCCTAAACTACAAACCTTGCTAAAAGGCATAAATTGGGATAAAATATTAGGAACAAAGAATACAGAGGAGAGATGGGTTTGCTTTAATAGCATATTAAATAAGGGCATTAGCCAATGTATCCCATTGGGTAATAAATTTAAAAGAGCGAACAAAAGCCCTGAATGGCTTAACTCCAATGTAAAAATGCATATAAAAGCAAAGGAGAAGGCCTTCAAAAAATACAAGGTTGAGGGATCATCATCGGCATTCAGACTTTATAAAGAATGCAACAAGAAATGTAAGGGTGCAATTAGGATGGCTAAGATAGAACATGAAAGACACATAGCGGAGGAGAGCAAAAAAAATCCCAAGAAATTCTTTAAGCATGTAAACAGTAAAAAAGGGAGAACAGACCATATTGGCCCCATAAAGAATGAGGAAGGACATCTGGTTACAAAGGATGGGGAGATGGCGAAGGTATTGAATTTATTCTTCTCCTCAGTCTTCACAAGTGAATCGGGGGGCTTCAGTAACCAAAACTGCCGTGTTTATCCTCATGACACAACACAGGAAGCACCTCCATGGTTAACAGAGGACGGAATTAAAATTAGACTTGAGAAACTTAACATTAATAAATCACCGGGACCAGATGGCTTGCATCCGAGGGTACTTAGGGAACTCAGTCAAGTGATTGCCAGACCGTTGTTCCTAATTTTTACAGACAGTCTACTGACTGGAATGGTACCAGCTGATTGGAGAAAAGCCAATGTAGCACCAATATTTAAAAAGGGCCCAAAATACATCCCTGGGAATTACAGACCAGTTAGCCTAACATCAATAGTATATAAACTCTTGGAGGGGATGATAAGGGACTATATACAAGATTTTAGTAATAAGAACGGTATCATTAGCATTAATCAGCATGGATTCATGAAGAATCGTTCTTGCCAAACCAATCTACTAACCTTCTATGAGGAGGTGAGTTGCCATCTAGATAAAAGAAGGCCCGTAGACGTGGTGTATCTGGATTTTGCAAAAGCATTTGACACAGTTCCCTATAAACGTTTCCTGTACAAAATAAGGTCTGTTGGCATGGACCATAGGGTGAGTACATGGATTGAAAACTGGCTAAAAGGGAGTACTCAGAATGGTCAGGGATGGGTATTGGGGTCCCCCAGGGTTCTGTGCTGGGACCAATCCTGTTTAATTAGTTCATAAACGACCTGGAGGATGGTGTAAACAGTTCAATCTCTGTATTTGTGGACAATACTAAGCTAAGCAGGGCAATAACTTCTCTGCAGGATGTGGAAACCTTGCAAAAAAGATCTGAACAAATTAATGGGGTGGGCAACTACATGGCAAATAAGGTTCATTGTAGAAAAATGTAAAATAATGCATTTGGGTGGCAAAAATATGAATGCAATCTATACACTGGGGGGAGAACCTCTGGGGGAATCTAGGATGGAAAAGGACCTGGGGGTCCTAGTAGATGATAGGCTCAGCAATGGCATGCAATGCCAAGCTGCTGCTAACAAAGCAAACAGAATATTAGCATGCATCAAAAAGGGAATTCATTCCAGAAATAAAACGATAATTCTCCCGCTCTACAAGACTCCGGTCCGGCCGCACCTAGAGTATGCTGGCCAGTTCTGGGCACCAGTCCTCAGGAAGGATGTACTGGAAATGGAGCGAGTACAAAGAAGGGCAACAAAGCTAATAAAGGGTCTGGAGGATCTTAGTTATGAGGAAAGGTTGCGAGCACTGAACTTATTCTCTCTGGAGAAGAGACGCTTGAGAGGGGATATGATTTCGATATACAAATACCGTACTGGTGACCCTACAATAGAAATAAAACTTTTTCGCAGAAGAGAGTTTAACAAGACTCGCGGCCACTCATTAAAATTAGAAGAAAAGAGGTTTAACCTTAAACTACGTAGAGGGTTCTTTACTGTAAGAGCGGCAAGGATGTGGAATTCCCTTCCACAGGCGGTGGTCTCAGCGGGGAGCATCGATAGCTTCAAGAAACTATTAGATAAGCATCTGAATGACCGCAACATACAGGGATATATAATGTAATACTGACATAAAATCACACACATAGGTTGGACTTGATGGACTTGTGTCTTTTTTCAACCTCACCTACTATGTAACTATGTTCACTTTGCAAGGGTAATTGCACTTTGCAATAAATGTTTCCCTAGAGCTTAGTAATTATGTCGAAGCTCTGCTGACTTCCATAGTCCAATCATATGCATGCAAAAATGCTGGGGGGTATTTTCTCTCTGCGCATGATAGGGAATTCTTTGATAAGTGTTGGAGAAAATTCCTGTGCAAAGAGCAACTTCTCTAGGAAAGGGAACTGCCTGTTTGCTTTTAATAAAACAACCCCTTTGTTTCATATTTTCTCGTGATGAATTCACTTTAAGTTTTAAGTATAAATATGCCATTGTGGAGCCATAGTACACATCGATTCACTCAGCAAAATGATTCCATAGTACACATCGATTCACCCAAGCAAAATGATTCCAATAGGTTGGTAAATTTGTGATTGCACGATGACCACATCTGAGCACACAGGGCCGCCGATAGGGGGGTACCACTAGGCTTCCTGTAAGAGGGGGATCGGTGAGGCGGGGAGACATTTACAGAATGATACACTGTCTGTGTCTCTCCCTCAAGCAGCTGAAAGCTAGTTTCTCCCCCTCTCCCTCCCGCTGGCTTTTAGCTGCTTGAGGGAGAGACACAGACAGTGCATCATTCTGTAATTGTCCCCCCGCCACACCAATCCCCCTCCCTGTGGTGCCCACATCTGATTCCCCCCTGTGTGCCTGCCCCCCCTCATCCCCTTGCAGTGCTGGTGGCTTCCCTCTCCCCTTGGCTGCTGCAGGTACACATGTGGATGGAGAGTGGGGAAAGGGTTCGTAAAATATGTAATTTACCGGCCCCTTCCTTTTCTGAATTGTATATAGTTAGCAATCGGTACCAATCACTCCTGTGTCCATTGATAACTGAGTATAGTAAAGTGTGTTTACTATTCTTCAGTTTATGAATGAACAGGGGCCACTGTCTCCTGTTCATTCATCTTCAGTACAGCCCAGGCTGCAGGGAAAGGAATTGAACAATCTCTGTCCTCAATTCCTTTCTCTGTCTCAAAGGTGAGATTTCAGGGGTCTGTTTAGACCCCTGATATTTCACCCAAGCACCCCCAACCCCCACAACAGCATGGTAAAAAAAAATGTAAAAAATAATTTTAAATACGTAAAAAATCATTTTAAAAATGTAAAAAATCATTTTAAAAATATAAAAAATTAATAGCAAAATAATTTCCCAAAAATTGGAAAAAATAATTAAAAAAAATAACTTAAAAAAATTAAGGGTTCATTTACACAGTGTGAATGAGCAGTTTGTGCGTCTGGAGCTTTTTTTTACTCTATGAAGATGCAGCGGCTGTATGAACACAGTCTCATGTCCTAATTTGATAAGTGTGCACACTGTGTGCATTTGGGGCCATACACCTGCATCCACACACCTCCTGTCAAATTAGAACCTGCGACTGTGTTCGCACAGCTGCTTTGTCCCCATAGTGTAACATAGGCTGCATGCACACAGCAATTGCCACATCTTTTAAAAGAATACACTGATTCACACAGTACAGGCCACAGCACCTATGTGAATGAGTCCCAACACCTAATTTACACACAGAACTTTATTTATTAACTCAATGTTGTTTTATCTTTTAGATTGATCAGGGTTTTTTAAGTTATGTTATGTGTGTGTCTGCTAATAATGATTTTCATGTATTTTTAGTGAAAATATCGTTTTGATATTTCCGGGGGGGGGGGGGGGGGGGGGGCTTGGCAGTTAGGCTGTAACCTGTCATTTCTAACAGCAGCCCTGTGAGCACAAGGATGAAAGTGGAGGGCTTGGATCCAGGTCATGGAGCTCAGAGCTGACATGACAAATTGTCTTTAAAGAATGTAGGTCATGTTGATGCCTTTAACCACTTGCCGACCAGCTGCCGTCATTATACTGCGGCAGGTCGGCATGATCCCGCGAACCGTCGTATCTATAGCTATATGTCGGTCCCTTTAAGCGGGATAGCAGGCACACGCGTGCGCCCGCTGCACAGCGGGGGTGCTGCTGCTTGTGACCGGCGGTTGCGATGACCTCCGGCCACGAGCGATCGTGGGCACTAGAGGCAGAACAGGGACGTGTGTCTGCCAGTTCTGTGAGGAGAGGAGAGAGAGATCGTGAGTTCCTACAAGCTGGGAACCACGATCTGTCATCTCCTATAGTCAATCCCATCCCCCACAGTTAGAACACACACATAGGGAACACAGTTAACCCCTTGATCGCCCACTGGTGTTAACCCCTTCCCTGCCAGTGACATTTATACAGTAATAAGTGCATTTTTATAGCACTGATCGCTGTATAATTGTCAATGGACCCAAAAATGTGTTAAAAGTGTCCGCCACCATAAAGTCGCAGTCTCGATAAAAATCGCAGATTTAAAATAATAATAATAATAAAAATGCCATAAATCTATCCCCTATTTTGTAAACGATATAACTTTTGCGCAAACCAATCAATATATGCTTTTTGCGATTTTTATTACCAAAAATATGTAGAAGAATACATATTGGCCTAAACTGAGGAAAAAATTAACTTTTTTAAAAGAAAATTGGGGATATTTATTACAGCAAAACGTTACAAAATATTGTGTTTTTTTCAAAATTTACACTCTTTTTTTGTTTATAGCGCAAAAAATAAAAACTGCAGAAAAGATCAAATACCACCAAAAGTAAGCTCTATTTGTGGGGAAAAAAGGACGTCAATTTTGTTTGGTTACAGCGTCGCATGACCGCGCAATTGTCAGTTAAAGCGACGCAGTGCCATATCGCAAAAAATGGCCTGGTCATTGAGCAGCCAATTCTTCCGGGGCTGAAGTGGTTAAATACTGTATGTTATACACACAGGAATTCTCAGCTCATACCTAAACTGTAATACATATATAGTATGAAATCTTCTGCCAGCATTGTGTTTCTATTACTCAATAGATCATTAGCTTTTTTAAGCAGTTTCCTGTTCTATTGTTAGAAAATTAAAAATAGTATTCTTTTTTTACAAGCATATATGTGTCTTGAAGTAAAGCAAACCTGTACTTATTCTTAAAGGCAGAGTCCACCTTTTGCAAACATTTAAGAAATGCACTCACACTAATAAAAAAAAAAAAAGCATTTATTCTTATTCATATATATTTTTTGCACTGGGGCCTGCGGATCATTGCTCCTGTAGACTCTTCCCTCATACCCAGGTCTGTACGGAGGTACGGACCTACCATTATGCAGCTGGAGGAATACTGCACTACAAGAGGCTGTTTTGAGGCTGAAGGAAGTAAATTATGGACAATAGCAAAAACTGGCCTGGTCATGAACGGGGTAAAATCTCCTGGAGCTGAAGTGTATATAGTTACCTCAAAATATAATCAAAGTCTTAACTACATTTATATCAATAAAAGTGTGACTTCTATGTAACATAGTGGAAATATAAAGCTCAAAGTGAACATTTGCGCCTTACTTTATTTCCATTTCAACACAAAATTGCAAAGTACGCGCGGGGGGGGGGGGTTTGGGGCTGGGGGGACGACTGTTCAAGCAAATTGAGAACATATTGTTCAGATAAGTTGGGCACAAATTAGCATGATGATGACTTTTTCACAGGTTTCGATCGCTAAAATTTAAAGTGTTGTTGCTCTCGCTTGCATGAATCATCGCTCGCACATGGCTATAGACTCCCCTCTGTCAGTGCTGATTGGCCCAGCGCTGTTATAAGGAGTGAGTCACATGCCCACCCATACCCAAGAGTCTGCTCTCAGTGCTGAACAGGGCACCAAGAGACTAGATGTATTAAGGGTTAAAGCTTAAAAGGTGTCTGTAGATATCAGAAAACAGCTGGGCACAACCATGAACATTCAAATAAGCCAAGCATTTACAGGTATGCTTTGGAGTGGAGCGCATGCAAGCACCCTAGGCCTCTTGCACACTGCAGCTTAAAAAAAGCTCAGTACAGTGTTTTTTTTACTCATCTAAAATACGACATATTAATGAGTTTAAAAAATCGGGAAAAATCTGTGTTCCTGTATTTTGCGCCGGTACGTGCATACGCGAGTATGGGCATGAACACAACAACATTCTGGGAGCTAGAACACAAGAAATGTGTGATGACAGGCTGTTGGCGGAAAATCCGACCATGTGTATGCTCCATCGGACAATTGTTGTCAGATTTTCCGCGGACAAATGTTGGATAGCAGGTTTTAAAATTTTCTACGGACAAATGTGTGTTGTAGGATTTTCCGATCGTGTGTACACAAGTCCGTCGGACAAAAGTCCAAAGTACAAACACGCATGCTCGGAAGCAAGGATGAGCCAGAAGCGGTCGGTCTTGTAAACTAGCGTTTGTAATGGAGAATTTACATTTGTGACGTGGCAAATTATAAAATCTCGAAATGCAGCGCACAATTCTCTTCTTCTTTAATGGGATAATAGTGAAGCTGTTTTGCTGGTGATACTGATGGAGTTATTGCAAACAAATTTTCAAAGGCTTTTATTTTCTAGTGATATCAAGAATAATATCATTTTTATCTTTTTTTTATTTTTTTTTTTATTTTTTTAAACACATAGTCAAGTATTATTCTACACAATTTTTTTATTGTGCATTAAAAAAAGAAAACAAATAAAATTAGACATGCTATCTGCCAATAGAACTTAACCAAAAAGTGCATTCTATGCATCTAAGAAAATATACCAAATCAAATCATTATTCAACCAAAAAAAATAATGTCAAAGCAATAACTCCAAGGCTAATAATAAATAACACGTTATCTCCTCTGATTCTGCAACTTGTCTGGTTAACGAACGGACGTTCAGAAACGAACTGAAAAGTGTGAAATGAACACTCACCAAACTTCTACTAACACGAAATTAGCAGAAGGATCCCAAATTTAGTACTGCCTAATAAATTGATGAGAGTCTACCCATTTTATTTATTTTTTTTTTTTTCTTTGTTTTTTTTTGTGTTTTTTTTTTTTTTTTCATTAATATGGCTGACTATAGATCTATGTTTATCCCAAGCATGTTTGAAGTCATTTACTGTTGACTGTCTCACTACCTCTGTTGGTAGTTTATTCCAATCATCAACTACCCTTTCAGTAAAATAATACTTTCTAAGATTCGTTTTGAACTTTCCTCCAGGTAGTTTGAGGTCATTACCTTTTCTACCATTTATTATGATGTCTACAGGCAAAAAAATAAAAGATATATAATATAATGAAATAAGAAATATTGTTTCCTGAGGCCAGGGCCTGTATAAATTTCCACAAATCTAGAGTATTTCAAATGCTATCCTCAAGTGCATATTTCTGCTCCATTCAAGTGAGAGTATTAGTGCCTTGCAAACTGCAAGTAAATAGTATCTGTGCTAACACAACCAGTAATAATTAGAAATCGTGAAAACAAAGTCATTTTTTATTTACCACAGCTTTTATTCTGCAAAGACTCATGTGGCCTTCTGTATGCATGACTTGTTATTAAAAAAATGAGACATGCTTACTACAACCCATAGGACGGACAGAGCTACACGACAGGGCAGCTGCACCAGATCAGTCCTTGGTTGCTGTAGACAAGAAGATGTGTCATGTGACACTTCATTAATTTTAATGTCAGTATGAGAGAGCTAGCCTGCATACTGTCAGTCTGGGCTGACAGCCAGTGCATTCAAACTCTTCCTTTTACAAAATTTTAACTTGGTTTCACCAGGGTGGAGTATTAGAATACTTGTCCCAGGCCAACAGGTAGAGTTCCCAACTGTCTCATTTGAAGAGACCTCCCTCTTTTGGAACCAAATCCCTCTGTTCTTAATTCCTCCTCAATTGTTCCTCTTTTTGATCTGATATATATGGCTTAGCTATGTCACTCTTAAATCCAGGGAGTCATCCTATTTTTACCATTCCTGCAGTGTCCTTCATAATGTTCACATCACCCACAATCCCTCACATTCTCCAAAGAACTGACTTATGCCTGGCACACACAATGAGATTATCGAATGAATGATCATCTGTTTTCTTTCTGCATGCTAATCTCCTAACGAAAATGAAGAGATTACTAAAGTTACAAAAAATCTTGTATGACAGAGCAAAAATTTGGAAATGATGTAATGTACTTGTACTGTACTGATTGAACAAAAATCGTACAATCTGGTATTGTATGAGAACATTTTTTGTGCTTGTCCCATCAGATAAGATTGTATGGACTGTTGTGATCGGCTCTCGAAAGCTGTGTACTAACGATCAGATTATCGTACAATTGATTTGAAAACTATATTTTTCGTACAATTTTCTGATCGTGTTTGCGAGCCATTAGCCCCTTAGAGGCGGCACCTGCCAGCCCTTTGAGAGGTTTAGAATGCCGGGAGGCGGGGCTTATAATCATGTGGCCACCATGATTGGCTGTCACATGATCGGAAAGCAGCGAACAGGTGCTTTCCGTTAGTCGTCGTTAACTGTGTCAGGCGCGCGCAGGGCCGGCTGCCGAGAGGCCGCGTATTTGCATCAGCTCTGCATGAAGAGGTTAAAGTGGACCTTTCCTTCCCAACATAAAAAAAATCTCAGCTATCAGTATCTCTGCATGCTGATATGTAAACATATTGCAGTTATTGTAAACAAACTTCCTGGTTGATGGAGGCACTGGTGACATACCCAGAACCATACAGCTGCTCCTTGGAAAGCTACAGTACATCACCAGTGCCTTCTATGGTGGTCTCATCTGTAGACTGCAAGGTTTGTATGGGGAAAGAAAAATAAAGGACTTTTTCCTGAGATCTTATGAGATCTTAGAGAAAGCTTATTCATTTTCTTTTTTCTACACTGATCTGGCACTGATGTCATCGTTCAGCAGGAAGCAAAAAAAATGACCACCGATGATGCTGATGAGGCAAAATAATGGTGCAGGTTTGGAGGAGGAGCAGGAGAGATGCAATAGCATGCAAGAATATAGAAACAAAGCAGGCAAGTTAATATGAATACATGTGCTTATTTATTAAAAACTATTACTGTAATGGTGGCAGTTTATAATGGGGGGGGGGAGGCCTTTATGTCATACATTGCCATCACTGCTCAACAAACATTGATTTAACAATCTAAAGACAGATGGAAAAGTTTCTCCTGAACTGTGGCTACACCCTATGAAATGCAGTCACTGTTTGGGTATTCAGGCCGCCGTGGGTGCTATGGCTGTTAAAATATAATAGCCAGCAGTGTAGATACTTCCATCAACGCTGTTTACTGTGAATAGGGGAATCAAGTGATTTCTCTTATTCAGCCCATGGGTCTAGAGAGAGAAACCTAGTCATGCATGGCTAGCTTTAGCCCTCTTCCTTGCATAGTTGCCTAGTGATGTGTGCTGTGCAAGATACTGTAGTCCTGATATAGGCAGCACAGCGGTTTTGCAGTTAGCACTTGCAGCACTGGGGTCCTGGATTTGAATCCTAATCAGGACTTCTCATTGATTTGTATAGGACAGTGATGGCAAACCTTGGCACCCCAGATGCTTTGGAACTACATTTCCCATGATGCTCATGCACTCTGCAGTGTAGCATCATGGGAAATGTAGTTCCAAAACATCTTGGGTGCCACTGTTCGCCATCACTGGTATAGGTTGTGTAGCACTAACTCTCGGTGAAGCTGCTGGTTTAAAGCGGGCTGTTACCCTCAGTCTCGATACCTCTGTTTCACCTGCACCGGGTCTAGGGTCCCGTTGAGTTTACCTCTGGACGATATAAGCACCAAACACTTGAGTATATTTTCCAATGCTTTAATGAACAAGTAATAACGGAAGTAGCAGGAAAGAGGCAGAAGGAAAGTTGCAGGGAAGCTCAAATACCTTTCTTTAGTATTCTTTGGAATTGAACACTTGTATTTAAATGCACTCCCCTTGTGGGATTCAGTCTTTTCCCGCCTGGATAGGCCTCTCTCACTTGCCTAGCAGCCAGTACGTAGCACGAACAAAAGTCTCTGCCACAGACTTGTTTGGAATAAAACCCGTACGATCCTCTGCCACAGGATGTATTGGTTTGTGATGGATGTCAGATACAGTACTTGAACCTTTAAGCCAACCCGGCAGTACTATGCAGTAAGATTACTTCAGGATACGTCCTCCAACCGAGTCACCAGGCCCCTCTCCAGACCAGCACTCTGCATGATCCTTCCATGATGGGTCCTCCCCTGGGATCTTCTCGGTTGTCCAGCTTCTTCACTCAAGATAGACAGCTCTGGACCATTCCTCTGCTGCTGTGGTAGGCCCCAGACAGGCTTCTGGGCCCACCCACGTGCCGCAGCGACGTGGGCCTCCGGAACCTGTCGGCCAGGAGGGCCAGCAAGTGGCTGAAAACGAACCCCTAAACATGGCTCATGTAATCCTAACAGCTTGATGGAGGATCCAATTGCTCCTGAAAAAAACAAAGTTAGACACACACCAAATATGTACAATATCCTCAATAACAGTCTCATTCCAGCAGGAGAATGACACTTTCTTCCCGTATATTTTTTCCTTTTAAAGAAACAAACTAAAGAAACTTTAGAAGTCCATCCCTATTTTTTTTTTTAGGTAAATCACATCATTTCAATAAGGAAATCCGGCTAGCAAAAAGAAGTCCTTGGATTTGGAAACACTGAGATGAACATCAAATCTTGATCACAAAGATCTCTAAACACTGACACTATCTATCTACATACCCCATAGTTCTTTATCCATAATCACCGGTAGAACCGAGGATCTGGCAATGTCAGTTTCTTTCCCAGTTTATCCACTGTAGTAATGTAGTACACAATGTCATCTTTTCCTGGTCTGCAAATGACCACTTTATCAGCATAGATGTGCCGACCATAGTTCCAGTGTGGGAAACATCCACTGAAGCGTTCATCCATAGCGACAGAACATTCAGTTTTCCGGAAAGGCTTAGGCACAGACAAATAGTCCCAAACAGCTTCACTGTACCAAAGCTCCCGGTTAGCTTCAATCTCTTGCATAATGTCCTGGGTAACATATGGGAACTCCAAACCATATTCCCTGGCCACACGCTTGTTAAGCATTCTCTGTAAACGTGCAAGTTTGGGCAATGATCTATTTTCCCCCACACAAGAGTTCAATGACTTGCTCACCATAGAACCGACGGGTGTCAGCAACAAAGTAGTAACTTTAGGCAATGTCTCCCCCACAGTACTGTGTGGCTCCACACAAGGTGATGTTCTCCCAGAATTCAGGGCTGTCCATTCTGAGAAAGTTAAGGCAGAAGTAACGTCTTTAACCTGAGCCCATAACAGTTCTTGTGACATTGTCTCAAATAAATCATCATCACCGGAGAGATCCGACATGGAATCTATCTCTGAATCTTTCAACTCTTCTGCCGGCAAATATTTACACAAAGTCCCAGATACATTTCCCTGTGAACTCTCACCCGTTCCTGACGTGGACTTCTCCGGTTCGGGCAGTCTCTGGGGTAGGCCTCGACCACGGGCGCGGGAAGCCTTCACATATCCCACCTTCCACTGGACAGGTACAACAGGGATAGGCGTAGTGGAAATCAAGGTAATGTCTGCTGATGAGTCAGTTACCTCAGTATCTCTCTCAGGAACACTTTCGGTGACAACAGGCGAAATCATGGCCTGCTGTTCTTTTTCAGCAGTAGTAGCAGTTTCTACTGTGGCGATACCTGTAGCCCAGTCCATACGATAAGCACGGGGCGACATGGTAGGTTGCTCCACCACAAACAAATATTCTCCACATTGCGAGCAGCGAACAAATGGACGGAGATGTATGACCAGTCCTTCACACTTGTGGCAAAGCATGCCCAGTCCCTCAACATCTCCAACTGTATAAAGAACAAACCTCCCTTGCGGTTTCAGATGAATGCTGGTATCTGTAAGCAAGGTTCCGGTCAGCATAGCACCCGCAGCGGTGCTGGTAGTGAACATTTTAGGCCCCACAGTTGGTTGCAGCACCGAAAAAGACATGGCCACACTCTGATCTTCTCAGCACGATCACGAGGCCTCTCTTCTTCTCTAGCGCCAACACACACACACACGTACCACGCGGTATCAAGTAGGCTAGGCTCCTCCCACTTGTTCCTCTGATCACGTAGCTCCTGGGCTTTCACTGGCGCCCGCCGCCTACGCAGTCAGAAATAAAGTCCTGCAACTTTTAACCTCTTCTTCTCCTGAGAAATTGACAAAGTCCAGCTCTCACCATAAACTCCCCGTGAAACACTTCTCTAGGTTGCGAGAACTGATGGCCAACAAATCCCGGACGACGCCCCACATGTAGCACTAACTCTCGGTGGAGCTGCTGGTTTAAAGCGGGCTGTTACCCTCAGTCTCGTTACCTCTGTTTCACCAGCACCGGGTCTAGGGTCCCGTTGAGTTTACCTCTGGACGATATAAGCACCAAACACTTGAGTATATTTTCCAATGCTTTAATGAACAAGTAATAACGGAAGTAGCAGGAAAGAGGCAGAAGGAAAGTTGCTCAAATCCCTTTCTTCAATCAATCTTTGGAATTGAACACTTGTAGTTGAATGCACTCCCCTTGTGGGATTCAATCTTTGCCCGCCTGGATAGGCCTCTCTCACTTGCCTAGCAGCCAGTACGTAGCACGAACAAAAGTCTCTGCCACAGACTTGTTTGGAATAAAACCCGTACGATCCTCTGCCACAGGATGTATTGGTTTGCGATGGATGTCAGACACAGTACTTGAACCTTTAAGCCAACCCAGCAGTACTATGCAGTAAGATTACTTCAGGATACGTCCTCCAACCGAGTCACCAGGCCCCTCTCCAGACCAGCACTCTGCATGATCCTTCCATGACAGGTCCTCCCCTGGGATCTCCTCGGTTTTACAGCTTCTTCACTCAGGATAGACAGCTCAGGACCATTCCTCTGCTGCTGTGGTAGGCCCCAGACAGGCTTCTGGGCCCACCCACACGCTGCAGCGACGTGGGCCTCCGGAACGGAAGACCACGAGGTGGTACTCTTAACGCATACCTGTCGGCCAGGAGGGCCAGCAGGTGGCTAAAAACGAACCCTTAAACATGGCATCTGACCCATAAATACCCTCTTCCAGAATGCAACTCGGAGGACCACCTCCACCGAGTTGTCTCCGGGACAGAGGAGCACTCATACGCTTCAACACGTTGCCTTTCCAACACCAGCCCATGGTGACAACGACACCCACCGGCACAGTGTGGAACTACACGCAACTCAGCCAAGCTGGAACAGAGGCAAATCTAACTTCACCTAACAAGTAACCCATAAGATTCACCTATCAGTGGTAGATTAAAAATCTACCAGTGCTGCAGCTGTAAGCAAACACCTGTTACTCACCAATGCAGAAATCACGCTCCTTTGTACGGCCCTCTCTGACCTTGTGAATAAGGACTTTACAGGTAAATTTTCATCTATTAACATTAAGTATTTTATAAAAGTAGAGGGAGCTCGGGCAATTCCAATAGACCATGCAGTTTATTGCAAGAACTTCTTTAAAGTGTACCTGTACCTTGCTTGCTCTGGTTCACTGGTAGGGGAGCATTAGTAAAGACCCCTGTAAGCTTGGCAGTGTGAAAATTAAAGGGTTAAATACTGAACATGATGGCATAACAAGTAACCGATGTATTCTGAGAATTTTATGGAATGCCATTCAAAGGGAAAATTAATTAATTCTGAAGGTGGGAAACCTTTTTTTAAGCCACAAAGTAACACAGCATCATAAAATTCCAGAGACACTTTATAAAAGTGTGATCATGTAAAGACTCATAAAGGCTCATTCCCACAGCTGGTACACCAGAACACAAGAACTATGGTCAAAATAATGACTATTTCCATTTGGTCATTTATTTTTACGACTCTTACAAGTGATACATGACAACCATACACATGTATCTCTATGGAGACAGGCCACTCCAATAATATCTATATTGCTAGCCTTGGCACACTATGGTGTTGTAAATGTTGTGTAAGCAAATGAAAGAAAAAGACGGTGCCCATATAGGAGAAAACATAGTCATGGCAGTTGTACAATTTTGTATTTTAGTAGTAAAAAGGACACTGATTATTGACTGGTAAGGTAGACTTATACTCATTCTATTTAATGCTGCAATGTAGCCATATTACCATGCCATGTTTTTCTGTGTGTGGCCCCCCACCCCTTTATTTTTTTTACCTTTTATTTCTATCAGTAGATCCTGCCAGTATTTTTCCACTTACTATAATGGGGTGACAATGCTGTTCATTTATATGTGCACAAGCATGTATAGAATACCTGCACATTATGGCATACTGACCACTCAGTTTGCCTTCCTCCAGTGCTGACAGTTCTGTGGATTCCCATCGCCCCTATGTTCTATCCAATGTCTTCCTTCTTTGGCTATAGGGCAGCCAGTGACAATGTCACTCTTGCATGTGATCACTGGAGAAAAGGCCTTTTATTTTGTTAGAAGAGACATGCAAAGGGGGTTGATTTACTAAAGGCAAATAGACTGTGCACTCTGCCAGGGCGTTTGCTCCACAGCTTAGTAAATGAGGTGAAGCTTCACTTTGCAAAGAATATCCAATCACATGCAAGGAAAATTAAAAAAAAAACATTTTTGCTTGCACATGATTGGTTGATGCAAGTCAGCAGAGCTTCCCTTCACTTACTAAGCTCTGAAGCAACTGCACTTGAAAAGTGCACAGTCTACTTGCCTTTAGTGTCTTCAACCAAAAACTCTACTACCTATTTTTTTATTTTTAGAATTTAGTTCCCCTTTACACAGTCTTGCATTCCAGTCATTAATCCCAAGGTGCATGCTGCCCTACATGTTAGCACCGCTAGGTACATCATCTAGCCCCATTCAGCCGCAGCAGCTGTCAGCATCTAATAAAGTTTGTCAGGCTGCCGGTGTCTGTCTGTGCCCTTCACACACACCTACACACCAAAGCCTCATGCATCAGGACTAAACATCTCTTGTGCATAGAGCCTTACCTAGCGTTCCCTGCTGCTTTCAGTTTTTACAGACAATAGGAATAAAAGCAGACGCATGCAAAATCTTACATACTAGTAATTTTGATAGCACAATACTACTGTGTTATGGCTCATAATTCAATTTTAGAAGAAACATAACTGCCGTTCAGCTCTGTTTGCAAAAATAGATTCCCCTCATCTGAATGCTGGATTTAGGGTTAAAGTGGTGACAGATTGGTGTTTTTTTTTTCATTATATTTCTTCACAGTTTTTGGTTCTTTAAATTGACTGAGGATGTTCACCATCCTTCCATTAATAAATTGATACATCTTTTTTGGCTCCCTAACATACACCACCTGCTCTGAACAGGTGCAGCCTGACTTGCCTCCCTGTCAAATGAATATGCTAGAGGAAATGAATGATGAAAGCGTCTAAGTAATGTTCACTTCTCTCCGAGCAGATAATATGATCTCAATGCTTTAGCTTGGCTGGAGAATAGTGGTTACTGTTATAGGGCACTAAACCTAAAGGCAGTGTTCATTTCACTGACTAAATGAATACCATTTTAGTCAACTAAAATACGACTAAAACTAAAACAATTGAGATGACTAAAATACGACTAAAACTAAAATGCCATTTTAGTCAAAAGATTAAAATGGGACTAAAATTAAAATGGCATTTTAGTCAAAAGACTAATGCCCTGTACACACGGTCAGATTTTACGACAGAAAATATGTGATAGGACCTCGTTGTCGGAAATTCCGACCGTGTGTAGGCTCCATCACACATTTTCCATCGGAATTTCCGACACACAAAGTTTGAGAGCTTGCTATAAAATTTTCCAACAACAAAATCCGACGGACAAAGTGCCACGCATGCTCAGAATAAATTAAGAGACGAAAGCTATTGGCTACTGCCCCGTTTATAGTCCCGAACGTACGTGTTTTACGTCACCGCGTTTAGAACGATCGGATTTTCCGACAACTTTGTGTGACCATGTGTATGCAAGACAAGTTTGAGCCAACATCCGTTGGAAAAAATCCATGGATTTTGTTGTTGGAATGTCCGATCAATGTCCGACCGTGTGTACGGGGCATAAGACTAAAACTAAATTGAAATTTGACTTCAAAATTAACTCTGGCCTTTAGTGCATGTTTATACCTCAATACCATAAATGATAACATATTAGATTTTTCACTCCAGCAGTATATAATGAGTTTGGAAATTGTAGAGAAATGTTAACTAATGCATTACAATTTAATTACGCCCATTCGATTTCAGACGACTAAAATTAGTTTTAGTCGACTAAAATGTACTGGAGATTTAGTCGACTAAATACGAAAACTAAAACAATTGAAGACTAAAATGGGACTAAAACAAAAATGCCTAAGACTAATGCCCTGTACACATGGTCAGACATTCCGACGACAAAATCCATCAGATTTTTTCTGACGGATTTTGGGCCAAACTTGTCTTGCATACACATGGTCGCACAAAGTTGTCGAAAAATCCGATCGTTCTGAACGCAGTGACGTAAAACACGTACGGCAGGGACTATAAACGGGGCAGTACCCAATAGCTTTCGTCTTTTAATTTATTGTGAGCATGCGTGGCACTTTGTGCGTCGGATTTGTGTACACACAATCGGAATTTAAACGATCGGATTTTGTTGTCGGAAAATTTTATATCCTGCTCTCAAACTTTGTGTGTCGGAAATTGCGACGCAAGAAGTCCGATGGAGTCCACACACGATCGGAATTTCCAACAACACAATCCGATCGCACTTTTTCCGTCAGAAAATCCGACCGTGTGTACAGGGCATAAGACTTAAAAACTAAATCGAAATTTGCTGCCAAATTAACACTGCCGAATTAACACTGCCTGAAAGGTGAGTTTTCTTAACCATCCTATTAACCACTTCAGCCCCGGAAGGATTTACCCCCTTCCTGACCAGAGCACTTTTTACAATTCGGCACTGCGTCGCTTTAACTGCTAATTGCGCGGTCATGCAAAGCTCTACCCAAACGAAATTTGCGTCCTTTTCTTCCTACAAATAGAGCTTTCTTTTGATGGTATTTGATCACCTCTGCCGTTTTTATTTTTTGCGCTATAAACGGAAAAAGACTGAAAATTTTGAAAAAAAATGATATTTTCTACTTTTTGTTATAAAAAAAATCCAATAAACTAAATTTTAGTCATACATTTAGGCCAAAATGTATTCGGCCACATGTCTTTATTGACATTTTTTTTTACCAAACGTATATTTATTGGTTTGCGCAAAAGTTATAGCGTCTACAAACTAGGGTACATTTTCTGGAATTTACACAGCTTTTAATTTATGACTGCCTATGTATTTCTTGAGGTGCTAAAATGGCAGGGCAGTACAAACCCCCCCCAAATGACCCCATTTTGGAAAGTAGACACCCCAAGGAAATTGCTGAGAGGCATGTTGAGCCCATTGAATATTTATTTTTTTTGTCCCAAGTGATTGAATAATGACAAAAAAAATAAAAAAATAAAAAATTTACAAAAAGTTGTCACTAAATGATATATTGCTCACATAGGCCATGGGCATATGTGGAATTGCACCCCAAAATACATTCAGCTGCTTCTCCTGAGTACGGGGATACCACATGTGTGGCACTTTTTGGGAGCCTAGCCGCGTACGGGGCCCCGAAAACCCAGCACCACCTTCAGGATTTCTAAGGGCACACATTTTTGATTTCACTCCTCACTACCTATCACAGTTTTGAAGGCCATAAAATGCCAAGATGGCATGGTAGACACCCTAAGCTATTTGCTGAGAGGCATGGTGAGTATTTTGCAGCTCTCATTTGTTTTTGAAAATGAAGAAAGACCAGAAAAAAAGTGAGGTCTGCAAAATACTCACTATACCTCTCAGCAAATAGCTTGGGGTGTCTACTTTCCAAAATGGGGTCATTTGGGGGGGGTTTGTGCCACCTGGGCATTCCATGGCCTCCGAAACTGTGATAGGCAGTGAAGAGTGAAATCAAAAATTTACGGCCTTAGAAAGCCTGAAGGCGGTGCTTGGTTTTCGGGGTCCCGTGCGCGGCTAGGCTCCCAAAAAGTCCCACACATGTGGTATCCCCGTACTCAGGAGAAGCAATAGAATTTATTTTGGGGTGTAATTTCACAAATCCCCATGGCATGTTTGAGCAATATAACATTTAGTGACAACTTTGTGCAAAAAAAAAAAAAAAAATTTGTCTCTTTCCCGCAACTTGTGTCACAATATAAAATATTCCATGGACTCGACATGACTCTCAGCAAATAGCTTGGGGTGTCTACTTTTCAAACGCATTTTTTGTGGAAAAAACACACTTTTTTAAATTTTAATGCACTAAAACACACTATATTGCCCAAATGTTTGATGAAATAAAAAAGATGATCTTAGGCCGAGTACATGGATACCAAACATGACATGCTTTAAAATTGCGCACAAACGTGCAGTGGCAACAAAATTAATACATTTTTAAAAGCCTTTAAAAGCCTTTACAGGTTACTACTTTAGATTTACAGAGGAGGTCTACTGCTAAAATTACTGCCCTCGATCTGACCTTCGCGGTGATACCTCACATGCATAGTGCAATTGCTGTTTACATTTGACGCCAGACCGACGCTTGCGTTCGCCTTAGCGCGAGAGCAGGGGGGACAGGGGTGCTTTTTTTTTTTTTTTTTTTTTTTTTTCTTTATTATTTTTTTGCTTTTTTATCTTATTTTTAAACTGTTCCTTTCATTTTTTTTTTTTAAATCATTTTTATTGTTATCTCAGGGAATGTAAATATCCCCTATGATAGCAATAGGTAGTGACAGGTACTCTTTTTTGAAAAAATTGGGGCCTAGATCTCTCCTCTGCCCTCAAAGCATCTGACCACACCAAGATCGGTGTGATAAAATGTTCCCCCAATTTCCCAATGGCGCTGTTTACATCCGGCGAAATCTAAGTCATAAAATGCTTGTAGCTTCCGGTTTCTTAGGCCATAGAGATGTTTGGAGCCACTCTGGTCTCTGATCAGCTCTATGGTCAGCTGGCTGAATCACCGGCTGCATTCTCAGGTTCCCTGTTGAGACAGGAGAGCCAGAGAAAAACACGGAAGACGGTGAGGGGGGGGGGGGCATTCCCTCCCACTGCTTGTAAAAGCAGTCTAGAGGCTAATTAGCCGCTAGGATTGCTTTTACATGAAAGCCGACTGCTGGCTAAAAAGAATGATACCAAGATGATACCTAAACCTGCAGGCATCATTCTGGTATAACCACTCAAAGTCGTGAATGGCGTACCTGAAGACAAAAAAATGGTTAACAATAAAGCACAGTAAACGGTAAAGTATAAAAAATTGCATACCTGAAAAGCAAACATGATAAAACATAATAACAATAAAACATTGCAGAATAGAATACAGTAAAAAAGAGCAGAACAATAGAGAGAGAATAGAGAGAGAGAGAACAATAAAACGACAACTATTTTTTTTATTTTTGTTTGTGTTTTTTTTTTTTTTTTTACACTTTTTTTTTGTAACTGTAACTTTTATAACTGTAACCGGTTCCAGGTTCGGGTCTCTCAAAATGCGATGGCATCTTGGGAGACCCTGTGAAAGTGTGCCTAGTCTGTGCAATGCTGTACCCTACGCTAATACTCAACTAGTGAATGGTAGTGTTCAAAACATTCACCAATGCAAAGACCAGGATTATCAGGACAGGAGGGACAATAATAGCGGGTGTCACGTCTATATCCGCGCTTGCTGCAGACACATCTTTTTTTGGGGGGTTCGTTGGGTAGGGGTACTCGGGAGGACATATAAATGCCTCTCATGCAGCCGACTGCATTTGGTTGGGGATGTGAATGGGGGAAGTACGGGCGCTGCAGAAGCGGTGGGTTCACAAATTAGGATTGGCGAATGCAGCAGGAAGGGCACTATGGGCACGACAGGCCTGTGTTTGTCTTTTTGGTGGCAGCGGGACACTACTTGTGCTTGCCACCTCACCAGCTTGAACTGCACTTATGGGACTCGCCACGTCACCAAGTGTTACTGCAGTGCTGGTTTGACTACGACCGGGGTGTACTAGGCCGCTGGCGCTTGCCAGTTCACCAAAACGCTACAAAAAAAAGTGACAGTGATCGATTGATACCGCACTTGGGTGGGCTGGGCTGGGCCGGGCGGAGGGGCAAAACGCAGGTGCTAGCAGGTATCTGGGCTGATCCCACTAACACTGCGTTTTTGGGAACCCTAAACTGCTGGGGACGCTAGTATAGATCTGATCGGATCAGATATTGATCCGATCAGATACTATACCACTAAGGGAGGCGTATGCTGCGTGTGTGGGTGTTAGCGGTACTGGCGCTAATCTGACGCTGCCTGGGGCTGGTGCTTACCAGTTCACCAAAATGCTACCAAAAAAACTGTTAGCGATCGCAGGGATCAGGCCTGACTCTGCGAACGCTGCAGTTATGTGTTTAGTGTTTTGTAAGTGACAGTGATCGATCGATACTGCACTTGGGTGGGCTGGGCTGGGCCGGGCGGAGGGGCAAAACGCAGGTGCTAGCAGGTATCTGGGCTGATCCCGCTAACACTGCGTTTTTGGGAACCCTAAACTGCTGGGGACGCTAGTATAGATCTGATCGGATCAGATATTGATGCGTTCAGATACTATACCACTAAGGGAGGTGTACGGTGCGTGCGTGGGTGTTCGCGGTACTGGCGCTAATCTGACGCTGCCTGGGGCGACGCATATCACCGCCGGGCGATTAGGGGGCTAAACCTTTATTCAGTAATAAACGGCGGGTGCCCTGACACTATAAAAAAAAAAAAAAACTAACCAGCGTCACCCATAACAGTTATACGGTGATCAGTGGTGAAAGGGTTAACTAGGGGGCAATCAAGGGGTTAAAACATTTATTAGATAGTATATGGGGGTCCCTGTCGCTATAAAACGCTGACAGCGAACCTAAATATTTACGTTCCTAACTAGCGTCACCAGCGACACTAATACAGCGATCAGAAAAATGATCGCTTAGCGACACTGGCGACAGGGGGTGATCAAGGGGTTAAAACTTTATTAGGGGGGGTTAGGGGGGTATCCTAGACCTACAGGGGGCTAATACTAACTGTCCTACCACAGTAACTGTCACAAACTGACACTATGCAGTAATCAGGAAAAAAAAAAAAAAAAAAAAACCTGCTTGGTGTCAGTTTGTGACAGGGGGGGGGGGGTGATTGGGGGGGGATCGGGGGGCGATCGGGGGGGATCGGGGGTGTTTAGTGTGCCTGGCATGTTCTACTGTGTGTGTGTGTTGGTGCACTTACATGTCATCTCTCCTCGGCGCTGGAACGGAAACTGGCCAGCCGAGGAGAGATGACATCACATCCTCTGCCTCTGTGTACTATACAGAGGCAGGGGATGTTTCTCATTGGCTGGGAGCGATCGCGAGGGGGGGGCCACGATCGGATCTCTCTCATCGCTTCCAACCAAACGCCGACCGCCGATGGCACCGGGGGGGGGGTTCGATCGGACCCCCCGCCCGCGGGAAGGCAATCACGTACCAGGTACGTGATTTTGCCTGCCCGTGCCGCTCTGCTCACGTATATATGCGTGAGGCGGTCGGCAAGTGGTTAAATACAGCCTAACCAGATTCATATTAATAACTGGGTAGGTCTATAATGTACTAGTTAGTCCATGTTTACATGAGAGAGAGCTGTTCTTAGCTTCTTTGACCCGTTCAGTTTCAACCAACCTTACTGCCAAAGCACTCTCTTGGCATCTCACAAGTTATTGGTGACAATGGTTCCAAATCTATGTACAGTGCCTTGAAAAAGTATTCATACCCCTTGAAATTTTCCACATTTTGTCATGTTACAACCAAAACGGAAATGTATTTTATTGGGATTTTATGTGATAGAACAACACAAAGAAGCACATATTTGTGAAGTAGAAGGAAAATGGAAAGAAAATGATAAATGGTTTTGCAAATGAACCACTTAAAGTGGTTATAAACCCTTTACAACCACTTTAAACTACAGGCAAGCCTATAATTAGGCTTACCCGTAGCTGCACTGGATATCTCCTAAACCTGCACGGTTTAGGAGATATCCCTGTATTTGCATGTGCCGACGTCATCAGCAGATGCGCTCTTAAGCCAACTGAAGCCAACTGAAGCAATGAAGCAACGTATGTACTGTGCCATTCCCTGACGTCATCGCGGCTCCGGCCAATCACAGCGGCCGCGAGGACGGCTGCGGGGGCTTCATTCTCAGGTAAGTAATGCATAATGGGCTAGTATGCATGCTATGCATGCTAGCTCATTATGCCTTTGTCTTGCAGGGTTTTTTTTTTTTGGTTACCCGGGTTTACAACCACACAAGGACCGAGCGTCTTTTTTAGATGTGTTGTTTACAAAACATTTTTTTTGTACTAGCAAATTTCTTATAAAAAAAAAAAAAAATTATAATGTTTGGGGGTTCTTACACCCTAGAGAATAAAATGGCGGTCGTTGCAATACTTTCTGTCACACCGTATTTGCGCAGAGGTCTTACAAGCGCACTTTTTTTGGAAAAAATACATTTTTTTTAATTAAAAAATAAGACAACAGTAAAGTTAGCCCAATTTTTTTTAATATTGTGAAAGATAATGTTATGCCGAGTAAATTGATACCCAACATGTCAAGCTTCAAAATTGCGCCCGCTCGTGGAATGGCGGCAAACTTTTACCCATAAAAATCTCCATAGGCGACATTTAAAAAATTCTACAGGTTGCATGTTTTGAGTTATAGAGGAGGTCTAGGGCTAGAATTATTGTGTAAGAGAACTGTCAGAATGCACCCGGCATGCACACGTACGCATGCGCGCATTCACGGGCATCGGCAGATTCCCTCACGCACCAATGCGCATGCCCATGCGCATCGCATTGCGTGCATGCGCAGGAGCGCCCCCCCTAGCCACAATTGGCGCCAGACAGCCTATTTAAGGGATGCCCTGACTTCTGAAAAGTGCTGACTGGTCTTCAGCTGTGTCCTGATGTTCTGAACCCTGCTAAATCCGGCATGATACCTGTTGCTGAACTTTGGCTTTCCTCGACCTTACTTTTGGACTCCGATTACTCTGATTACCGGTTCCTGATCCTGGCTTCCCGTCTGACCCTGATTCTGTTTATGCCTTGGTACCTCGCTGCCCGCCTTTACTGAACCCGGCTATTCCAATGACCTCGCTCCTGTCTCCTGCTTGGCTCCACGCTGTTTCCGAGTGCCTGTGCTGGCTGTCCATCCTCTCAGCCTCCCTGGATCCAGTTCTTTACCGAATACTCTGCCTGCACCTCCAAGTCTGCAACTCCACCTGCAAGTTCTGCATGCAGCACTTACAGGCACTCGTGTTCCTCCTGACCCTAGCCACCATCTGTTCCACCTCCAGTGGGGCTTGAGTTGGAGATACAAGAAAGGCCGACCTTGTCATTTCAGACTCCTACCAGGTACATGACAGTACCAGTCAGCCACAGATCGAGTCTGAAAGGGAGGCCTCTCCACCAGAGGACATTTACAGATCTATTTCTGTGCTATCTAATATTGTGCAGAAGTTACAAGAGAATCTTAGTCGCATGGAAGAGCATGGGCAGGCATAGTTAAATCAGGCATAGTTACTCAAGAGACTTTACCTATTCTCTGCCAGACTTCTTCAGGCCACCACAAATTCCTCCGTTTGGATGTCATAGCTTCCCCCATGTTCCCTGTCATCCTTGGCATTCCGTGGTTGAAGGCGCATAATCCTCACATTAATTGGCTTAGAGGAGTCATCTCTTTCTCTTCTAACTACTGCCAGATTCACTGCCTTCCTGAAAGGATTTCCAACACCATGCCCCTCCTGGGTATACACCCTGACCATGAAACCTCTAATTTGATCCCTGCTGCCTATCACTAATATTTGGATGTGTTTAACAAGAAAGGAGCGGACACTCTTCCTCCTCATAGGACATATGATTGTCCCATTGAACTTTTACCAGGGGCCGAGATCCCGTTTGATCGAATTTATCCCCTCTCTGAGCCTGAACTATAGAAGCCCTGCGGACTTATATCAACGAAAGCCTTGAAAAACTGTTCATCCAGCCCTCCACTTCACCAGCAGGTGTCGGCATTTTCTTCGTTGAAAAAAAAGACCATACCTTGAGGCCCTGTGCGGACTACCGCGACCTTAACAGGGTCACTGTCAAAATTCAGTACCTGTTTGCCTCTGATCCCTGAACTCAAAGGCTGCGAGGGGCACGAGTGTTCTCTAAATTGGACCTGAGAGGTGCTTATAATCTTGTCAGAATCAGGGAAGGAGAGGAATGGCAGACGGCCTTCCTAAACACATTCAGCCATTTTGAATATCAAGTCATGCCATTCGGACTCTGCAATGCTCCAGCCACATTCCAACATCTGGTGAATGATGTTTTTCGGGACTTTCTTGATTTATTCGTCATTGTGTATTTGGATGACATCCTTATATTCTCTGAATCTTTAGAATCCCATCGGACTCATGTGAAGAAAGTACTGGGTCGGCTGCGGGAACACCGCCTTTACACAAAGGCTGAAAAATATGACTTTAAAAGATTAATGCAGTAGCAATCGAGTTGGTGTTACCCAAGAATCTCAAAATCCACCCTGTATTCCATGTTTCTTTGTTGAAACCAACAGTGCCAAATCCATTTCCAGATCGGGTTTCTGAAATCCCCCCTCTGCTGCTTATCGAAGGGAATGAGGAATTTGAGATAGAAGCCGTGTTGGACTGTAGAAAAAGGCATAACCAAACACAGTTCCTCATTAAATGGAAAGGCTACGGGTCGGAGGAAAATTCCTGGGAACCAGCTTTGGATGTGCATGCTCCAAAAGTATAAATACAGCTGTTCTGTGAAGCCCTCAGAGGTATGTTAGAGACCCTTATGAACAATAGGGATGAGCTTCGGGTTCGAGTTGAGCGTAAGTTTGACTTGAACACCAGGTGTTCGCCCATTCGCCAACAGTGAATTTTATGGGGCGTTCGCAGCAATTTCAAGCAGCCCATAATGCACTGCAAGACCGCAGTGCATTGCTGTACTATGATCGGCCAAAGCATACACCTGACCTGCATGCTTTGGACAACCACAGCACGCTCCTCAGCGAGAGCCATAATTGGCCAAAGGCCAAGGCCATAATTGGCCAAAGGGTTACCCCGCCCCCCTCTGACAACACGTCCTCCGTTATATAAGAAGTGTCAGAAGAACCGAAGCGTCAAACGGCGGAAGACTCCTACTGAGGCGGATCGTGCAGACGGAGCAGAGAAGAAGCCGGAGGAAGATGTGGAACGAAAAGAGCAGAGGAAGAAGAAGACGGAGAAAAAGAAGATGGAGACCTGAAGGGTCTGGTATGGATTTTGAGGGAGACCCCCACGCCATTTTTTTAAAATTTTGGGAGCGGGGTTCCCTTTAATATCCATACCAGATCTGAAGGGCCTGGTATGGAATTTAGGGGGACCCCCACGACATTTTTTTTTTAAATTTTGGCACGGGGTTCCCTTTAATATCCATACCAGACCTGAAGGGCCTGGTATGGAATTTAGGGGGAACCCCATGCACCTTTTTTTTTTTTAATTTTGGTTCGGGGTTCCCCTGTGGGTAAATTCCATGCCGTTTTTATCAATTAAATTTTATGTGTATTGCCGGACCGACAATTCATTATAGCTGGCACTAGCGATAGTAGTTTTACATTACTTTTTTTCCTTTAGAAATGTCATTTTGCTGTCAGACTGTTCTAAACACGGGAAACATGCGCCCCTTTACAGGCATACTACTATTAGCAACAGCATAACAGCGTTATTAAAAAGAATTCAGAGGTCATGTCATGGTCGGCAGCTTTGCCGTATTTCTTTGTTCTGTGATTTATCCCTTAATAAAGAACACCTGATTGTTAAAAAAAAAAGAATTCAGAGACTTATTGTACTTTAAAAGTGTTGGTCTTGCATAAAATGCACACATTTACTTGTATTTAGTTTTAAACATATTGTATGGCTCTCACGGAATTACATTTTAAAATATGTGGCATTCATGGCTCTCTCAGCCAAAAAGGTTCCCGACCCTGGTTTAGATCAAAGCATATTCATGTGATAGATTCACATCTATCAAAGTCCAGTCAATCCAGTCAAAGTCCAGGCCTAAATCCAATTGAGAATCTGTGGCAAGACTTGAAAATTGCTGTTCACAGACGCTCTCCATCCAACCTGACAGAGCTTGAGCTATTTTGCAAAGAAAAATGGGCAAAGATTGTACTCTCTAGACTTGCAAAGCTGGTAAAGACATAGCCAAATAGACTTGCAGCTGTAATTGCAGTGATAGGTGGTTCTACAAAGTATTGACTCAGCTGGGCTGAATACACATGCACGCCACACTTTTCACATATTTATTTGTAAAACATTTTGAAAACCATTTATCATTTTCCTTCTACTTCACAAATATGTGCTACTTTGTGTTGTTCTATCACATAAAATCCCAATAAAATACATTTACGTTTTTGGTTGTAACATGACAAAATGTGGAAAATTTCAAGGGGTATGAATACTTTTTTAAGGCACTGTAGACCCTCCAGGATAGCCTAAAGTACAGAATATTCTGATTTATATCATTTGGGCTTATCATCTGAGTTTATTCGGTGAATTCTTGCTTAGGGTTAGGGTGATTTACCAGAAAGCGAGAGGGAAGTTTAGAAGCGGAGCATTCTGAAAATTATGAAAGAAGTTATATTGGAGGCTATGTCTGTCTGGTGAATGACAGAGAGCGTTATGTATCATTGTGTTTTTTATTAGAATTATAATTACCTCTCCTTAACCTATAATCAGCATCAGGCCTTATATGTAAATTATAATTACCTCTCCTTAACCTATAATCAGCATCAGACCTTGGATTGGATTGGATTCCCTCGTTAATGACCTTGGCTCGGACATTGACTATTCTCTGAGTTCTGCCTGCCTTTTGACTATGGATTGCCCCTAGCTATTATGAACCTTGCCTGTCTTGTACCTGGACTGTCATTGAACCACTCTGCTTGTCTGCCAACTGAAAGTACCTGTTTGCTGTGCACACTTCACACCTGCCCCGGCATGGTAGCCAGGCACTATAGCATTGTGCATAAGTCCTGGGGGCAACCTAGTACTGGTAGGCCTGTTTGCCTTATGGGAAAGGGGGCTTCTATAGGTGAAGAACACAGAAGTCAGCTATAGTGTCTGACCACCTGTGTTAGGGATAAGCGTGACACTTGCTTATACTGAATCAACGGGTAAGTGTACGTAAGGAGGAGCCACGTTGATAACATCACCTGTGGCTATCTTTTGATCCAATCAAGCTGTATTGTAGACTGTTTGCGATGCATTTAACCAGGCTCTGGATTATGTAAGTGCGATTTTAAGCTTTCTTAATAAAATAATTTTGAACAGAGAGCACTATATAGCTCCTCTTTGATTTTGAATACTATTGGGGAGTTCGGAATTACGGATGCTGCAATAGTATCCAGATCTTCTTCCAGTTACTCCCCAGAAAGGGACAGCATGATTTAACCTGCCCGTAAATTCAGTGGTCATTTATTTAAGGTGAGTGGCCACATTGACTACTAGTGGTGGCATCTTTTCACCCTAGAACACTTGGAAGTTCTTACACTTTATGCACCACTCACTGATTGATGTTTTTTGCCTCTGATTCTTTTTCCGTATGGACATTTATTCGGTTCATAAGGGTATTTTTGTGCTGCACTTCTGTCATTTATAATATCTTTCAGGTGGTGTGGAATATACCCATAGTGTTCAGCTTGCTTAACAGTGGATGGCCTGCTTCGTTGTCCATGACCACCCACCTCCCAGCCAAGAGAAACCAACCCTTCTTGTCTCAGCTGCATACTATCCTGAATCTTGTATACTAGCTCTGCTACTGTCTACACTTTTGTATGCATGAGTGGACCATGGAGGTATGTCTTTGATCATGTGTCTCACAGAGTGGTGGAGGAACATTCAAAATGGAGATTTATTTTTTTTGCATTTACCAGTACTGTGGTAGTACATGGTTAATGTGTGTTACTGCCAGTGGTGGCCCCCCCCCCAAAAAAAACAGTCATGAAGAAAAAAAAAAGTGCCCTTTAAGTGTGTACGGACACTGGACGCACAGCTGTCAATGGGAATCTCAACGTGGTTGCAATCAGGTGATTGCAGCTGAGAAGCTCCGTTGGGCTGTGTTTAGAGTGTCCTCTGGGCGCAAGCCATGTGCCCAGAAAACTCCCACACTACACTGATTCCGCCTGTGTTGTTTTGTAATTGGCGGGTCCAGAGGATGGTAGGCGGTGCTTTGCGAGAAACCGCAACGTCACTTCCGGTTTCCCACCACTCTTTCACTTTCTGTGTGGATGTAATGGGAAGAAGCAGCGACTGCACAGCAGAGCAAGGCCTGAGCGGTACCTTATCCAATACTTGGCTGGACTGGTAAGCTGCTGCTTGTGCACTGACAGCCGCCCCTCTGCTCCGCACACGCTTCTACGCTTCTCTCCCCACGGTCTCCAGTTCACCACCTGAGTCAGAATCAGTGGCTGTAGCAGACAGGGCAGACTGGGCCCGGGGACCAGGGGGGAGGGGGGTGACTGATCACATGGCTGGAGTGAGCAGGGTACAACTATATAGACACCCACCTTTCTTCCTGTATATAGAGACCTTCCTCCACTCCTCCTGCAGACTCCTTCCCTCTGGCTGATACCTCAGCTAAAGAAGAAAGAGGAGGAGAGAACACAGCAGCCCAGGGAGTCTTCATCACCTGCCATGCTGTGAGTGACTGAGAACACTGTCACTACATGCAGACCTAGCCTGTCACTATATCACCCTAACCTGTCACTATATCACCCTAACCTGGCACTATATCACCCTAACCTTGCACTGTATCACCCTAACCTTGCACTGTATCACACTAACCTGGCACTATGTCACCCTAACCTGGCTCTATGTTACCCTAACCTGGCACTATGTCACCCTAACCTGGCTCTATATTGCCCTAACCTGGCACTATGTCACCCTAACCTGGCTCTATGTCACCCTAACCTGGCACTATGTCACCCTAACCTGACTCTATGTCACCCTAACCTGGCACTATTTCACCCTAACCTGGCACTATGTCACCCTAACCTGGCACTATGTCACCCTAACCTGGCTCTATCTCACCCTAACCTGGCTCTATGTCATCCTAACCTGGCTCTATATCACCCTAACCTGGCACTATATCACCCTAACCTGGCACTATATCACCCTAACCTGGCACTATATAACCATAATCTGGCACTATATCACCATACCTGGCACTATATCATCCTAGCCTGGCACTATATCGCCCTAACCTGGCACTATATCGCCCTAACCTGGCACTATATCGCTCTAACCTGGCTCTATATAATCCTAACCTGGCACTATATCACCTAACCTGGCACTATATCACCCTAGCCTAGTCCTGCACTACTAACAGTTTAATTTTTAGTTTGTTTGCGCCATGTGCATGTCCTGGATACGCCTGTGTGTGGTGACTCTTAAAGCACTACCAGCCATAGTCCACTCCTTGCGATTCTCCTCCAAATTCTTGAATGGCCTTTGCTTCACAATCCTCTCAAGGCTGTGGTTATCCCTGTTGCTTGTGCACCTTTTTCTAACACACTTTTTCTTTCCACTCAACTTTCCATTAATACGCTTGGATATAGCACTCTGTGTACAGCCAGCTTCTTTAGCAATGATCTTTTGTGACTTTCCCTACTTGTGGGGTAATGACTGTCTTCTGGACAACTGTCAAGTCAGCAGTCTTCTCCATGATTGTGCAACCAACTGAACCAGACTTGGAGACCATTTAAAGGCTCAGGAAACTTTTACAGGTGTTTTGAGTTAATTAGCTGATTAGAGTGTGACACCATGGGGGTTATTTACAAAAGGCAAATCCACTTTGCACTGCAAGTGCAGTCGCTGTAGATCTGAGGGGGACATGCAAGGAAAATAAAAAACAGAATTTTTGCTTGCACATGATTGGATGATAAAATCAGCAGAGCTTCCCTTAATTTCAGAGCTTCCCCTCAGATCTACAGAGATCTACAGCAACTGCACTTACAAGTACACTTTCAAGTGCACTTGCAGTGCACTTGTAGTGCAGAGTGGATTTCTCTTTAGTAAATCAACCCCCATGAGTCTATAATTTGAAACTGTTTCACAATATTCAAATTTTCTGAGATACTGAATTTTGGGTTTTCACTAGCTGTAAGCCATAATCATCAAAATTAACCACTTGCCAACAGGCTCGCACCGATATACGTCGGCAAAATGGCACGGGTGCGCAAAATGGCATACCCGTACGTCACTTCATCATTGGCGGCCAGCTGGCGCAGGGACGGTGCGGGAGCGTGCCCGTGGGTCCTGCGGACTCGATGTCTGCCAGTGGCCTGCAATCTCGATGTCCGCCGGTGGCCCGCAATCATGGCACGGAGAGGCAGAACGGGGAGATGCCTATGTAAACAAGGCATTTCCCTGTTCTGCCTAGCAATATGACAGGGATCTACTGCTCCCAGTGATCGGGAGCTGTGATCTCTGTCATGTTCTAATGAGCCCATCCCCCATACATTTAGAACACGCTGAGGGAACACACTTAACCCCTTGATCGCCCCCTAGTGTTTAGCCCCTTCCCTGCCAGTGACATTTACACAGTAATCAGAGTACTTTATAGCACTGATCGCTATATAAAAGTCAATGGTCCCAAAATAGTGTCAAAAGTGTCCAATCTGTCCGCCGCAATGTCGCAGTCATGATAAAAATCGCAGATCGTCGCCATTACTAGTAAAAAAAAATTAATAATAAAAATGCCATAAATCTATCCCCTATTTTGTAGACGCGATAACTTTTAACAAACCAACCAATATACGCTTATTGCGATTTTTTTTACCAAAAATATGTAGAAGAATACATATTGGCTTAAACTGAGGAAGAAATTTGTTTTTTTATATATTTTTTGGGGATATTCATTATAGCAAAAAGTACAAAATATTGTGTTTTTTTCAAAACTTTCACTGTTTATTTGTTTATAGCGCAAAAAAAAAAAAAACCAGCAGAGGTGATCAAATACCACCAAAATAAAGCTCCATTTGTGGGAAAAAAAGGACATAAATTTTGTTCGGGTACAGCGTCGCACAACCACGCAATTGTCAGTTAAAGCGACGCAGTGTCATATCGCAAAAAAGGGCTTGGTCAGCAAGAGGGTAAATCCTTCTGGGGCTTAAGTGGTTAAAAGAAAGTAATGCTTGAAATATATCTCTCTGTGTGTAATGAATCTACATAATATACGAGTTTCACTTTTTAAAATGAATTACTAAAATAAATTGATGATATGACCTAAAATAAAGAATCCCACCTCTGCCACCATTGTGGTGCTTATACTCTTAATTCAATGACCAGATCTTGGTGAGTTCTCCAATTATCTGGCATTCGTCATCTTAAAAATTAGCTTGCACTTACCCCAAGAAAACTGCAATGTAATTAACATGCAATATTTACTTAACTGATAAAAGGTTACAGAAAATAGAATCCTTAGGTCTCATGGTGGAAGGAAGTTATGGTCAACCATCTCATAAGGGTTCTGATTCGCAGACATCTTGCACCGCAAGCTGTAAAGTTTCTATGGTCAGGATGGCATTTCTTTCATCACTCCCCAACTATTAGTAGAGTTGATCTGGTTAAATGCTACTAAAGTGACAACTAAACGGACACTCAGTGTACTGTGACTGCTTTAACATCAAGCTACTAATTTGGTTTCTCTTTTATGCAGTTTATTTGTGGATTTAGCACTAGTTGTGGTGTAAGCATAATAACTTTATATAAAAAATGTATACAAAACCCCTGTCTTAGGATGGTCACGCTTACCTCTCTACTATATCTATGGAGTGAGCAGAGCCAAGGTTGTCACCCAGATGTCACCCTGTTGTTTATTGGCATCGCATGGGGGTATGGGGAGACTAGTATTTTATCCACTTGCCAACCGCACACTGTAGCTTTACTGCTACAGTGTAGGCTGGCTGCGCAGAATCACATATATATATGTAGCAATTACTCACGGTGGAGCTGCTGGTTTAAGCGGGCTGTTACCGTCACCTTCCTTACCTTTATTTCACCAGAACCGGGTCTAGGGTCCCGTTGAGTTTAACACCAGTCAATGTAGGCACCGGACACTTGAGTATCTTTTCCAATGCTTTAATAAACATGAATTGAAGGAAGTAGCAGGTAAGAGGTAGAAGGAAAGTTGTAGGGAAGTTCAAATACCTTATCTTAGTGTAGTATTAGGAATTGTAAGCTTGTAGATGGATATACTCTCTCTGTAGAGTCGAATCTTTGCCCGCCTGGATAGTTTTCTCTCACTAACCTAGCAGCCAGTACGCGACATGAACAAAAGTCTCTGCCACAGACTTGACTGGATTGAAACCCTTACAGTCCTCTGCCACAGGATGTAATGGTTTAAGATGAACAGCAAACACAGCACTAGAACCTTTAAGCCGACCCGGCAGTACTATGCGGTAGGGTTACTTTAGGATGCGTCCTCCAACTGAGTCACCAGGCCCCTCTTCAGACCAGCACTCTGCATGATCCTTCCATGACGGCTCCTCCCCTGGGATCTTCTCAGTTGTCCAGCTTCTTCCCGTAGGACAGACAGCCCAGGACCATTCCTCTGCCGCTGTGGTAGGCCCCAGACAGACTTCTGGGCCACCCACGCGCTGCAGCTATGTGGGCCTCCCGGACGGAGGACCACAAGGTAGTACTCCTAGCACATACCTGTCGGCCAGGAGGGCCAGCAGGTGGAACGAAACGAACCCCCAAACATGGCGTCTGCCCATAAATACCCTCCCCCAGAATGCAACTCGGAGGACCACCTCCACCGAATTATCTCCGGGACAGAGGAGCACTCTGACGCTTCAGCATGTTGCCTTTCCAACACCGACCCATGGCGACAACGACACCCACAGGCACAGTGTGAAACTACATGCAACTCAGCCAAGCTGGAACAGAGGCAAATCTGACTATGTATGAACAGATAACCCACTAAATTTACCTATCGGCAGTAGATTGAAAATCTACCAGCGCTACATATATATATATATATATATATATATATATATATATATATATATATATATATATACGTGATTCTGCACTTCTAGGTAGGTGTGTGCATGCGCGTGCTGCCAGCGTGCTGGCTGTGCTGTGATTAGTCACAGCACAAGCCGATCAGCAGGTGCCAGCCAATGGATGACCGCCAGCACTTGCTAATCGCCGAAGAGGAAGACAGGTCAGAGATCTGATGTAAATAATACAGAGCTCTGTGCTGTTAGCAGGGATGTGCTGGTTTTCGTTTCAGTACACACAAACACTGGTTAGGCACATATTTAACCCTTTGATCGCCCTAGATGTTTAACCCCTTCCCAGCCAGTGTCATTAGGACACTGACAATGTATATTATTAGCACTGATCAAATGTATTAGTGTCAGGGGTTCCCACAAAGTGTCAAAAGTGTCAGTTAGTGTCAGTTTGTCCACCGCGAAATCGCAGTCCCGCTATAAGTTGCTGATCGCCGCCATAACTAGTATAAAAGTAAATAAATAAAAATTCCAGTATATATACCATATTTTGTAGACACTATAACTTTTGCGCAAACCAATCAATATACGCTTGTAGGGATTTTTTTAATCAAAAATAAATAGCGGAATACATATTGGCCTAAATTTATGAAGAAATGGGATTTTTTACATTTTTTTATTGGATATGTTTTATAGCAAAAAGGAAAAATATTGTTTTTTTTTCAAAATCGTCTGCTTTTTTGCATTCCTAGCGCAAAAAATAAAAAACCCAGAGATGATCCAATACCCCCAAAAGAAAGCTCTATTTGTGAAAAAAAAATGACATAAATGTAATTTGTGTACAGCATTGCATGGCTGCGCAATTGTCAGTTAAAGTAATGCAGTGCCGTATCGCAAAATGTATTCTGGTCATGAAGGGGGTAAATCTTCTGGAGGTCAAGTAGTTATAGAAGGAACCAGCCACATAATAATACTTGGGATTTCTACTTCAATGTATTGTCATGCAGTAAAACATGCTTCAATGCAGGAAAACACTGCTGGATCACACATGTGTGATCCAGGCTTAAAGTGGATGTAAACCCAATGTCATCCTTTCTAAACTCCTGCCATAGGGGTTATCTATAAGGATATACATGCCTCCTGCATGTATCTTTACCTGTCAAATGTCTCCCCTCTGTCTGTTATGAGACCCGGAAAACTGCAGATTCTGTGGGTGGTTCTGTTGTCTGGAGCTCGGTGGGAGGAGTCGTGATGTCAGTAGACTCCCCGCCCACCTCTACACTCCCCTTGTCAATGTACATTTTCTCCTGTGTATTTCTTACACTGAACTTCTGCTATGATCTCTAACATCCAGTGAAAAGACAGGAAAGTAACCACATGACTTCAGCATGCCAAATCATGCTGAGGTGTGGAACAGCCAATCCTTGCAGAGCTGCTGAAGAAAGGAGTGGGGGTGGGAATTAAAAAATAATGCATGTCTTAGGCTAGTGCACGAGATGTAAATCACCTGTCACTCACAGCAAGGGGGAGGATTTGACAAAGTTTTTCTCAGTTTGTCAAGATTTATCTCACTGAACAATAAAAGAGGATTGCTCAGAGATGGATTAACTCTTTGTGGCAAGACTGGGCTCAAATGATAGGAAATCTTATACTCTACATTATGACATCAAAAAAAAAAAAAAAAAATTCGGGTTTACATTCACTTTAAGTGTGTTGTTACAGGAGTGTGCAAGTTGCTTTTCCACTAAACAAAAAACTCACAATTTTCCCCTCTAAAGGCAGTTCATGAAATCTTCTATCAAACATCACACCTTCATATACTGTACTTGCAAATCCATTTGAAAGCCAAACTGCTTTATCATATTTTGCTGCAAGTGCGTTTATTACTTTCATCTATCACAGGCGAAAATGGGACAAGTAACAGTAATGACTAAATTGAGGGAAAGCTTACCTGGAGATTTCCATTAATGTTGTCCTGCCATGACTATGACATGGAGCCATGGCCAGAAGAAAAAATATCATAAGATGCAGTCTGTCACTAATATTAACACAAAATTCATTTTTCTCAGTCCCCCTGTAACATGATTGTATTACCTATTGATCCTGCCACTGGACCCATTGATTCTTCATTTCCTATAATAGGGTGACAATGCTGTTCGTTCTGCAATGAAATCACTGCAACATTGTCACTCTAAAGAAAAGCAGTCTACAATAAAAATTTTAAATTGGTATTAAACCAAAAAGCAAAGATTTATTCTATTGCAGCTTACAAATTCTTAGATGTGTTGGCTGCATTTGTTTTATTTTATTTTTTTAGGATTTCCTTCTTTTATTCTCACCTGGTAATCTGGGCAGTAAGTCTGTTGTTTTTCAACAGAACAAGCTCTCCTGCAAATGTATCAGTTAAGAGTGTTGAGACAAACCATTTACTACTGACATGGGTGCTTACAATGATCATATTTTATGTATTCATTTAAAACCTTTATCCCACAAGGAAAAGTAACTGATAACTGGAGTGTGAGCTGGAGTTTGGCTTAAATTTGTTAATTTATCTAAATCTGCTAGTTCATCTATTACTCCCCTCTCTCCAGATTAACAATGCTGCTGTTCACTGTGCCTCCTGTGATCATACATCCAGAGTGGGGGGCCCTCCTAATACAGAAGGTGTGTTATTGGCCAGATCACCAGGTGAAAACAGGGAAAAAGCCTAAAAAAAGAAAACAAATTCAGCAACCAAATCTAATGATTGGTAAGCTGCAATATATTACATTTTGGTTTTTGGTTTTAATATAACTTTAAGTAAGCAAGTAAGTAAGCACCAAACCGATCTTGGTGTGTCGCACTGTTCACTTTTTTATTTATTTATTTTTTCTTATTTTTTTTTAAATAAACTTTATTGAAATGTCACACAGATGTTTCATTAGGTTCAAGTGGCCATTGCGTACATTGATAGTATATAAAAAACACAAAGCGCTGTGATGATTAATAACCAATAAATATACACATTACTTTTTTTAGCGCATGCCACCCACTCACCAGCACAACTCAGTGGGTGGGTGGCATGCGCTACCACATGACAAGGCATTTTGCCTTGTCATGTGGTGGAAACATGCTGAAATAACTGCTAAACACAGTCCTACTGCATCTGGTGTGAATGAACTCTTAACCTCTTCTGGACCAGGTTGGCTCCCCTGCGCGAGCCGTCCTAGCTGTATGTCGGCTCTTTAAGATGCTGTAACAGGCACATGCGTGCTGCTGGAGGCGCGTGTGCATGCCCGCAGCATGTCCCTGAAGCCAATGTGCGTGTCCGGTGGGCTCAATAACCGATGGGCACTCGCGATCGCTTGTGAGGCCCCGTTCACACCTATGCGAATTAGATGCGACTCACACTGCATCCAATTCGCAGGACATTTTAAAATACCTTCATTTGAATGCATCTGGTTCACATATGTACGTTGCATTTGCACTGCGCATTGCACAAAAAAACTTGTGCGTTTTCTGGGCATTGTGGTGCGAATTACAAGCACATTATCTTCTATGGGAATGCATCTGATTCGCAGATGCATTCCGTTGTGAACAGGCATTCTCTCCTTCTCCTCACTACACCTCCCCCCTCTCCCTGCTCAGCTGATCCGCAGATAGAACAGAGAGGCACCGCTGAACAGCTGCTTTTTCTCTTCACAGAGATCACTGGTATGACTGGTATGAACCTGGCCTCACAGAGTGAGAAGCGGGATCTGTGTGTGTAAACACACAGATCCCGGTTCTGTCAGGGGAGAGGAGACAGATCGTGTGCTCCTACTAAGTAGGAACAATGATCTCTCTCCTCCTCTAGTCAGCCACATTCCCCCCACAGTTAGAACACACATAAGGGAACACAGTTAACCCCTTGATCGTCCCCTAGTGTTAACCCCTTCCCTGCCAGTGACATTTATAAAGTAATCAGTGGCTATTTTAGCTCTGATCGCTGTATAAATGTCAGTGGTCCCAAAAAAAGTGTCAAAAGTGTCTGATGTGTCCGTCGCAATGTTGCAGTCCCAATAAAAATAACTGCCATTACTAGTAAAAAAAAAAAAAAAAAATGATAAAATACCATAAATCTATCCCCTATTTTGTAGACGCTATAACTTTTTCATAAACCAATCAATATACGCTTATTGCGATTTTTTTTTTTTTTACCAAAAATATGTAGAAGAATACATATCGGCCTAAACGTATGAAGAAATTTTTTTTTGGGATATTTATTATAGCAAAAAGTACAAAATATTGTTTTTTTTTTCCAAAATTGTCACTTGTTTATTTGTTTATAGCGCAAAAAATAAAAAACACAGAGGTGATCAAATACCACCAAAAGCAAGCTCTATTTGTGGGGAAAAAGTACATAAATTTTGTTTGAGTACAACATTGCACGACTGCCCAATTGCCAGTTAAAGCGGTGCAGTGCCATATCGCAAAAAATGGCCTGGTCAGGAAGGGGGCAAATCCTTCCGGGGCTGAAGTGGTTAAAGTGGTTGTAAAGCCTCAAGGTTTTTCACCTTAATGCATTCTATGCATTGACCTTGAAACTTATTATGTTTCATTTCAGATACACACGTTGTTCCTCCTGAAATGTGGATATAAATACTCCACGAAACGCGTAGAGCCTCTGTATATGCAATGTGTAATACCGATTTAATATAGATATTTGTAATATAGTTGAATTACTGTGACCCATGTACCAATTTGTATGAAATCTTTTATCATGTCATATAACAAATATACAATTTCCTGACCCCTCACTATTGACTGCACGCTTCATTCAAAGTCCTGCCTCTTTTCCCTTTTTTCATATTGACAGGGGTGGAGGCATGAGACCCTACCAGGTCTCTGCCTCACTCAAAGTCCCAACTTCTCCCCTTTTCTTGCTAGTGCAAATAGGGATGGAAGCGCGCAGTTTGTATAGAGTCGGGTCTGATTACAGCAATCGGTATAATTTTATTGCAGTTGGTTTTAACATGCCATCTAATTCAATTAGTCTGTACAATTTGTTTCACTATTTTTTAACTTTGCCAAGGAATCACATATTTCATAGGCGGGTCTATGCTTGTTCCATTTAATTAATCAAACATTTAGTTACCTCCACACCTGCAAAGTTAGTGCCCCTTGATCTGGATCCTTGAGCCATTGGCTCACTTCATGTCCGGGAGCTGCGATGCACACCGCGGGTTCTCCTCCCCTCCCCATGTTTCATTTGGGAGGGTTGGGATACCGTTGCGCTGTGTATCGATGTGACGCCCCACACACTATGCGTGCGGCATCCTTCTGAGCGAGGTCACACTGTTAGTGTCTTCCAGCAGCGGCATACAGGGGGTGGTATTGGCGCCAAATGCCGAGAGACTTGGTCTCTCAGCTACCGGCGCCTCCCCCTCACCTTGCACGCTAGCGTGGCGTTTGGGGGTGATTGGTATGCGCGTCCTTATATGTCCCATTCAGGGTCGGTTTTTCCCACAGGTTGGTGTTCCCTCCTTACATTGCTAACACTTAGTACTTCACTCTATTGCTCCACATCTCTCAGCACTAGGTAAGGCATTTAGGACAATGCATTCACTCACATTTTTTTGCATTTTATTTCAGTTCTTTATTTTAGATTTGGTTAGTACACACTATTTTTTCTATTTTTGATTCAATGGTTCCCTTTTTCATTGACACTATCACTGATACAGGTCTATTACCCTACTTTTATTTGAGCACACTCTCATATAAATATATATATATATATATATATGTTTTTTTTTTTTCTTCTCTCACACGTCATCTTATTCACCCTCACATTTTTTTTAGAAACCCCCTAAGATGTCTTCACTCATTACACAACCATCCCTAGGGACCACCACCCTTTGGAGTTCTGTCCGACCCCGGTCCTGTCATGTGGGGGTCCTGCATGCGTCGGATGCCGCCACAGCTCTTGCCTCCAGCTCTCATTGTTGCACTTTCACTGCATGGTAGCTGTGAGTATTTCTACAACCAAGGTTTATCCCCAAGTTATATTTCTCTATTTCCCTTCTAAAGCATTGACCTTGAAACTTATTATGGTTCATTTCAGATACACACATTGTTGCTCCTGAAGAGTGGATATAAATACTCCACGAAATGCGTAGAGCCTCTGTATATGCAATGTGTAATACCGATGTAATATAGATATTTGTAATATAGATTAATTACTGTGACCCATGTACCAATTTGTATGAAATCTTTTATCATGTCATATACCAAATATACAATTAATTGACCCCTCACTATTGATTGCGTACTTCATTCAAAGTCCCACCTCTTTTCCCTTCGTGATTAGAGCCAATAGACTTCAAAAAAAGGGTGGGCTCGGGGTGCAGAGCACTGCGCCCTGAGCCCACCCAGTTGTCACATTGATTCTCCTCCCAGCCAATCAGTAAGCAGGTCCTGAGACCCGTCACCTGATCGGCTTAAAGGACAGGCGATCCTATTGGCTGCCTAGGAGTAGACGGGAGGAGGAGGGAGGAGACGCATGAGAAGTCGTCGCCCATCTGGAAGCGCTGCCCGGTTGATGGGGTAAGTGTAGGGTAAGTCTGATGACCTGACCAACCACCACCAGCCGCCACTGCTCGGGAGCAAGCCCGCATGGGTGCCCCCAGGCAAATCGGCCGTGGGGGCATCCGATGAAGAGGAGGGGCCTGGAGCACCGGCGGGGGACCCTAGAAGAAGAGGAACAAGGCTGCTCTGTGTAAAATGATTGTACAGAGCAGGAAAGTATAATGTTTGTTATTTTTATCTTTAAGAAAAACAAGGGTTTACAATCCCTTTAAAAAATGTCTGCAATTTTTTTTTATTTGGGAAAATTGGATTAAAATACACAAATAATATTTGAAGCGTTCTATATACTAGTCGTGTTTTGTTAGAAATTTTTTATCTTAGGAACGTTCGTTCAATTTTCTGATCAATAGTGGGGTTAAAACGTTGTTCATTTTTGACTACAGTCATGAGAAAATTCAAAGGAGCAAGATGAAAAATGAAAAATGATGAAAAATTTTTCTATAATAGACAAATTTCTAACCATGTATGTGGTATTCATTCAGGAAATTACATTCATTCCAAAATTGAATGTTAAAAGCAAATAAAAGTTTGGAATGACATTCATCCAATCGTCAAATGTACAAAGGATTTCCCTACAAATGCTTGTTGGAAAATCTACTAGTGTATAGCCAGCTTAAACTTCCCTGACAGTGTTGGTTATGGTTATGGTTAATGGTTTTATGGTATGGGTAATATAGTTTGTCCCAACTATTACTTTTTCTGGATAGCTTGGTCTGCATGTACAGGTAAAAAAATATATATATAAAGTTGTGTAAACATATACGTTGTATGTAATATATTATATAATAAATACTATCATTATATTATATAGCCACATACCTTTCCCAGAATCCATTCATTCTTATTATAGCAAGCCTTTAAAGAAGAAAGCTTATTGGTTAACATGGACAAGAATAACTGACATTTTCTTTTTATGTAATGGTTTCAACTATAACTGATCACACTGTTAAAAAACATGACATTTATTTTCACGAAATCTGTCTTTCACCCACTTTGAAGATACATTGGCAGCTGTCACTGTAGGATTTTCTTTTTTCTGGATCATCGTTTATTAGAATAAGTTTCACCCCTGCAGATACTGTACTTTATTCTTGCAATTGCAGTGTGTAACTCATGTAGTCTGTTATGTGATACCGAGTAATATGATTATCTATCCTTGATAATTTGTTATTATTGTGCCTTTTATGTTACTTTAGGGAATTGTGCAGCATTCTGCTATCCTTTTTCCTCCTGTAATTGCAATGTTTGTTCTACCTCAGAAATCATTACCATAATAAAATTGTGTATTAATATGCTTCTGCATGTGGGTTTATGGTGCAGGGTGGTAGGCTGGCTCATTACAGCAACACACACACGCTGCTGATTCACTTGGCATCATTAAAAAACGATCAGGATTATGTCTTGTTTCATCTCCTTAACCGCTTTCATGATGTGGTTTCATGTCTTTAATTATTAACAAAACCCTAACAGATAAATCATTTAAAGACAATGTGATCACTTTTTTTTTTACTTCTTTGTAGAACATTTCCTTACCGGAAATATTATCATATGTATCTAGTAGACCTCCCTGCACAAATATATAAGGCTATGTAGGCACTATTTGGGGTAAAAATGCAATGAAAGGTGAAGTCTACATTAAGGAAGGTAGTTTGTTGGAATTACAGGATGGGTTATGGCGGAGTTCCAGCTTGTATTTCTTTTTTAAAAACCCCCATGTGATGGTCATACCTAATCATATACATATCGGTATGATTATTTAATGTATAAGATGGGTTGGGTTAAGGCGGAGTTCCAGCTTGTATTTTTTTTTTTAAAAACTCCCATGTGATGATCATACCTAATTATGTACATATCGGTATGATTATTTAATGTATAAGATGTTATTCTTTTTCTTTTTAAAATACTTACTTCCACCATCTTCAGTGTTGGCATGTGAAGCCGACTCGTCTATTCTTCTGGGATACCACACTCCTGGCTACCCAGCATCCCAATCTTGCGCGTGCGCATTTTTTCGAAAGCGCGGCACAGGAACAAACGGAGGAGACCGATTGACATCAGGATTGATGAAACTCATATTCCAGGAGCCAAAGTGCAGCAGGACATAACGTACCTCGCCGTGACGAGTAATGGAGGACATGTCCTCCACTACTGCCACAGTACAGCTTGGTCAAGAAGACACCCTAGGTTTGCTGATTACATAGGTGTGTGCACGGGGTATGTTATGTCATATGATACAGGTTATGCTGTGTACATAATGAGCATGTTATAAGTTTTAAAAACTTACCTATCCATCTTTTTTATAAAGACGGATATTAAATAATACATATTGTAATAAAATATCTTTTAAATAATTATCTGTTTTGAATAATTGGCAGTTTGGTACCTTTAAAGTACCAGTACCTACAAAAATTGTCTCCTGTATACTCTGTTGGGAAGGGGGTGCCGAAGTGATTTCCCATCAGTCTCTATGTTCAAATGTTTTTCTTTTTATATATGCTTGGAATGTATCCCCATAACACCTCTGGCTCAACTGTCTGCAGTTCTGAAAATATTCTGTAACGTTTAAAGCGGTAGAAAACCGCAGTTGGTGAAAGAAATGTAAAGAAATTCCCTGCAAGGCAACATCATAATTAGGGATGAGCATGCAGTTCGAGTTGAACACATGTTCAACATGGGGTGTTCGTTTGTTCTAAAACAAACCGAACATATGGGATGTTCGGGGGAAATTTGAGCGCCGCGGAATGCCCTATAATGCACTGCAAGATCGCAGTGCATTGCTGTATGATGATTGGCCAAAGCATGCACCTGACCTGCATGCTTTGGCCAATCACAGCACGCTCTGCTGAGGGAGCCATAATTGACCAAAGGCAGAGTGCCTTAAGCCAATCATGGCTCAGGGAGACTAAGTCCACGCCCCACACTATATAAGGTTTCTTACATAGCGGCAGTGTGTAGTGTTGTTGGCATGGACAGAGAGATAGCTTGAGTTAGATTAAGCAGGCAGGTTAATCAGTTAGTGGCAGTGTATTTGATTGAGATATATATATATATATATATATATATATATATATACAGTCAGTCTAGTATATATATATATATGTATATACTCTGCATTTAGCATAGACTATATATTCAGTGTTTATTCACACACCCCAAGTTTAGGAGGGAATTTTTAAAAAAAAAATTACATTTAAATGCCCATCAATGCAGCCTTGTCAGTGTCCATTTGCAGCCTTGTCAGTGTCATTGCAGCCTTGTCATTATTATTATTATTATTATTATTATTATTATACAGGATTTATATAGCGCCAACAGTTTGCGCAGCGCTTTACAACATGGGGCAGACAGTACACTTACAATACAAATCAATACAGGAGGGATCAGAGGGCCCTGCTCGTTAGAGCTTACAATCTAGAAGGGAGGGTCAAGTGGAGACAAAAGGTAATAACTGTGGGGGATGAGCTGATGGAAAAAAAATGAAAGTACAGTTGTTAGGTGTGGGTAGGATAGGCTTCTCTGAAGAGAAGGGTTTTCAGGGATCTTCTGAAAGCTAATAAAGTAGGAGATAAGCGGACAGATTGGGGTAAGGAGTTCCATAGGATTGGAGAGGCTTTGGAAAAGGCCTGGAGGCAAGCATGGGAGGAGGTGACAAGGGAGCTAGAGAGCAGGAGGTCTTGAGAGGAACGAAGAGAGCGAGTAGGTTGGTATTTAGAGACCAAGCTAGTGATGTAGCTGGGGGCGAAATTGTGGATGGCTTTGTACGTAGTTGTTAGAATTTTGAATTTAATTCTTTGGCCGAGCGGAAGCCAGTGGAGGGATTGACAGAGAGGAGTGGCAGACACAGAGCGATTGGTAAGGTGGATGAGTCTGGCAGTGGCATTCATAATGGATTGAAGAGGTGATAGACTATGTAGTGGTAAGCCAATAAGAAGGGAGTTGCAGTAGTCAAGGCGAGAGATGACCAGCGAGTGAATTAAGAGCTTTGTTGTGTCATTGGTTAGAAAGGGGCGTATTTTGGAGATGTTGCGGAGGTTGAGGCGGCAGGATTTGGACAGTGATTGGATGTGTTGCTTGAAGGAGAGTTCAGAGTCTAGGACTACACCTAGAACCTTGGCATGTGGGGATGGGCTTATAGTTGTGCCATCGATTTTGACAGAGAGATCAGGGGAAGAGGCATAGGGGGGAGGAAAAATTAGAAGTTCGGTTTTGGCTAGATTGAGTTTAACCTCCCTGGCGGTATGATTCTTTCGGATTTTAGGTGCTGAAAGCGGTACAATTATTTTGCATGGAAATTTGGCGTTTCATATTGTAGGTCTGTAATTCTTAACAATAACACACTTAAATCTGTCCAAACAAGAGTCTAGTAGATATCCCGGGTATGATAAAGTTTGAAACACAAAAACATAAATTATAATATAATAAATAAAAATAAATAATTAAAAAAATAAAAATAAAATAATAATAAAATAAATTTCCCCACGATTCACTATCGCTCAATTCTGCAAGTGTTCTAATTTACTATCACAGTTTTCTAGCTGGTCTAAAACCATTTTTGATGTAAAGGGACACTTTTTGGTTGCTATGGACAATCTCCAGTTTCCAGCCAGAAAGAACAGTATTTATAATATAGAACTGCATGCAGGGCATAGGACAAAGCACTGGAGACAAAAGGGATGTGAAATAATTTCATACAGTACTGTAATCTGTAAGATTACAGTACTGTATGTGTTATGATTTTTACAGTTTTTTGAATTTGCCGCCAGGCTCCGCCCCCGTGCGTCGCGACGCTCGCAGGGAACGGAGCCTGGCACGGAGAGGCTTCGGGCAGAGGACGGAGCCCGCAGACACAGCGGGGGACATCGCAGGATCCGGGGGACAAGGTAACGCCGCACCAGGATCCTGCAATGCGATCCCGAGTGTGGCTCGGGGTTACCGCCAATGGAACTGAATTTTAACCCCGAGCCACACTCGGGAAAACCGCCAGGGGGGCTACGGAAGTAGTGAGACATCCAGACTGATATATCTGAGAGTAATTTACTGATACGTGAGGAGACAGAGGGAGTGAGCTGAGGGGTAGAGAAATAGATTTGGGTGTCATCAGCGTAGAGGTGGTATTGGAAGCCATGGGAGGCTATCAGTTGACCCAGGGAGGCAGTGTAGATTGAAAATAGTAGAGGTCCAAGAACAGAACCCTGAGGGACCCCGACAGAGAAAGGAACAGGAGAGGAGGAAGTAGAGTTATAAGAAACGCTAAAGGTGCGGTTGGATAAGTAGGAAGAGAACCAGCGAAGCGTACAGTCACGGAGACCAAAGGCATGTAGTTTTTTGAGGAGGAGGGGGTGGTCAACCGTATCAAAGGCAGCAGAGAGGTCCAGGAGTAGGAGTACAGAATAGTGTTGATTGGTTTTGGCCGTTAGTAGATCGTTTGTTAGTTTTAGGAGAGCAGTTTCTGTGTAGTGTTGAGGACGAAATCCAGACTGAAGGGGATCGAGAAGGCCATTATAAGCGAGGTGGACGCTCAGTCGGTTGTAGACCAGACGTTCGAGGAGTTTGGATAAGAAGGGGAGCAAGGAGATGGGGCGTAGGTTGTTAAGATTGGATGGGTCCAGTTAGGGCTTTTTAAGCATGGGTCTGACAAGTGCATGTTTTAGAGAGTTAGGGAAGATGCCAGAAGAGAGGGAGAGATTGAAGATGTGGGTTAGAGAGTGTAGTATAGGGCCAGAGGGTGAACGTAGCATTTGTGAGGGAACAGGATCCAGAGGGCAGGTGGTAAGGTGGACATTAGCAAGTAGTTTAGCAACTTCGTTTGTAGTGGTGGGGTTGAAAGAGGGAAATAATGATTGTGCCTGTGGGCATGAAGTGTAAAGCGTGGAGGGTGTCGGCACAGTAGAGATCTCAGCGCGAATAGTATCAATCTTCTGTTTGAAGTGATTGGCGATCTCCTGTGCAGTGAGTGAGTTGGCGGGTGGAGGACGAAGTAGAGAGTTGAAGGTGGAGAAGAGTTGACGGGGACAGGATGATAAGTTGCTAATGAGAGTGGTAAAATAGGTCTGCTTGGCAGAGAGGAGGCTGGAGTTGTATTTTTGGAGGGCAGATTTATATTGGTAGAAATCTCTCTGGGACTTAGTCTTATGCCACAGGCGCTCCAGAGCACAACTACGTTTTTTCAGACTTCTAGTATCATCTGTTTGCCAAGGTTGAAGGGGTCTGGGCTTGATTCTGTGTGTAGTGAGGGGGGCAAGTGAGTTCAGTGAGGCTAGAAGTGAAGCGTTGTACACAGAAGTGGCTAGGTTGGTGCAGGATAGGGGTGAGATTTTGTCATAGAGGTTGTTGATAGCAGAGTAGAGAAGAGAAGGGTTGAGATGACGTAGGTTTCTGCGGGTAACTTTAAGGTGGTTGGAGGGAGAGGAGGTGAAGGAGAGGGAGAGAGTGAAACTAATAAGGTGGTGATCAGAGAGAGGGGATGGATAGTTAGAGAGGTTGCATGGAGTGCAAAAGTGAGAGAACACGAAGCCAAGGATATTGCCTTCTGAGTGAGTAGGAGCATGTATCCACTGCTTCAGGTCAAAGGAGGATGTTAGGCTGAGAAGTTTGGAAGTGGAAGGAGTGTTAGTATTAATAGGGATGTTGAAGTCCCCGAGAATGATAGTGGGGATTTCAGAAGAAAGAAAGTAGGGTAGCCAGGCAGAGAAGTCTTCAAGAAAGGTTGATACTGGTCCAGGGGGCCTGTAGATCACAGCTATCCATTGTAGCCTTGCCCCAGTGTCCATTGCAGCCTTGTCAGTGCAGCCTTGCCCCATTGTCCATTGCAGCCTTGTCAGTGCAGCCTTGCCCCATTGTCCATTGCAGCCTTGTCAGTGCAGCCTTGCCCCAGTGTCCATCGCAGCCTTGTCATTGCAGCCTTGGATGGATTTAAAATTGGCGCCGCCGAGATCGCAGGGACTGGGCAGAGCAGAGCGAGCGCCGCTGAGATCGCAGGGACTGGGCGGAGCCGAGATACACATAGCCGAGTGTACTCGGCTCTTCTTGGCTCCCCTCACAGTCACGCCAAGTCCCGCCCTATGTTGGACATAATACAGGTCCATTGGTGGGACTGGGCGTGACTGTGAGCGGAGCCGAGAAGAGCCGAGTACACTCGGCTATGTATCTAGGCGGCGATCGCTCCGGTCCGCTCACAATCAACGGAGATCTTGGGGATCAGCGTATAACATGCACACGCGATTTTCCCCTGATTTTAAGGGGAAAAAATGCGTGTTATACGCCGATAAAAAGGGTATATACACAGTCTAGTATTTACATATATATACTCTGCATTCAGTGTAGCCTATATATACAGTGCATTCGGCGGTGTGTACTTTCTAATACACTTCAAGTGGTTTACACAGCATCCTAAATAGTGTGTCCAGTTTCTACTACACTTCTGGTGGTGTATACAGCGGGGACGTGCAGTTAGGGGAGGCAGGCGAGGCAGGGCCTCACCTGCCATGAGCATTAAAAAAAAAAAAAAAAAAAAAAAGAGCCTCCTACGACCTCCTTGCGCAGCCTGTCAGAAACTAAATACAGAGCAGCCACTTTAAATACAACCTGACACACTCTGTTTGCAGCAGACTGAGAGGTTGAGCTCACAGTGCCGCTCAGTTCTTGTCAGAGGCACTGAGCTCAATAAACAGCTTGGAGTCTTGGACCAGCTCTCCAATAAAAATGCTGCAGTGGAGGCACGCCTCTCCCTGTAGTGTCATAGAAGGGGGCATGTGTCTAAAAGACAAATGCTCCCTTCCAGCCCAGCCCCCTTAACTACAAGGAAAAAACATGGGTTTATCGGTATAAGATTTACCCACAATCCCATGTTTTTCTCACACAGTTAAGAGGGAGAATGAGAATCTGCTGCCTGCTGAAAAGGTACTGTTATATTCAAGCTAAATCATATATGTATATGCTATATGTTATAACATAATAATTTATTATTTATCTATTTACTGTGAAGTTACTGGTTGGAAGTTATAACTCAAACTTCAGTAATTTGTCCGTTAAGCCACCTGCTTGAGTACAGATTTTGAAAATATAGTAAATTACCTTAAAAACAATAAATAATAATTATTTGTATATTACTTATGGCAATTAACCCCTTGCTACCCAGGCCAATTCTGACACTTCTCTCCTACATGTAAAAATCATATTTTTTTTGCCAGAAGTTTATGTAGAACCCCCAAACATTATATATATTGTTTTAGCAGACACCCTATGGAATAAACGGGTGGTCACTGCAACTTTTTATGTCATACGGTATTTGTGCAGAAATTTTTTTAAACGCATTTTTTTTATGGAAAAAACTGTTTCATAAATAAAAAAAAAACAACACAAATGTTAGCCTGATTTTTTTGTATAATGTGAAAGATGATGTTACGCCGAGTAAATAGATACCTAACATGTCACACTTTAAAAGTGCGCACACTTGTGGAATGGTGGCAAACTTCAGTACTTATAAATCTCCATAGGAGACGCTTTAAAAATTTTTACAGGTTACATGTTTAGAGGTACAGAGGAGGTCTAGTGCTAGAATTATTGCTCTTGCTCTAACGATCGCGGCGTATGTAACCTGTGTGTATCTGGCTGTGATACTAGCCAGTGCCTTACCAGCCACTGATCTCAAAGCACGTTCCTGGTACACAGTATACAATACAGTGCAGCCGTTGTACAGTTTATAATACAGTGCAGGCAGTGTGCACAGTATCTAATACATCTTCAGGAGGCCTTAAAGAAAGGTTTGTGTAACGCATTTCCAGACCCTGGGAGGTTACCATTTCCTGGTGCTGGACAACGTGTTGCTGAGGCTTCGTTCAGTCAGAGGAAGAGCAGTGGAGAAGGTCTGACTTTAAACAATTTTTTTTAGTCCTCAGCACCAAGGTCTGATCGGTTCAAGCAACCATCGCCAGCGTCTGCATTATATGGTGCAGGAATATCTAGGGGCAAGAGCCTACTTGGAGACCTTTCCAACAGAGCATTCACTGGCTTACTGGGTCTTGAGGATGGACCACTGGCCACAACTTGCTCAATATGCAATTGAGCTACTGGCCTGTTCTGCATCCAGCATGCTTTCTGAATGCACATTCAGAAAGGAGGGTTTGTAACGGATCAAAGAGTGCGCCTGTCTACAGACTCCGTTGATAGGCTCACATTCATAAAAATGAATCTGTCTTGGATCAGCAGCTATCAAGCACCTGTGCTGATGTAACTGATTGAATTTGCTATGGATCTGGAATCCCTTGAAGACTGCCTATGCTGGCTATCCTATTCCTCCTCAATCTTGATGATACTAGCTTCCAACAATATTTTTGGTATAAGACACCACCACCACCACCACCCAAGGCCCATTTTTTCTGCCCCTGTTTAACAGGGGCATGTAATTTAAATTTTTGATATAATATTTTACAGCAGGGCCCATTCCTGCACCCAACAAGAGTAACTGCGAGGGCTTACAGTTTTCTGTCGCCACCAAAACCAAAGGCCCAATTTTTCTGCCCCTGTTTAACAGGGGCATGTAATTACTATTTTTGAAATAATAGTTAAGCAGGGCCCGTTCCTGCGCCCAACAAGAGTAACTGTGAGGGGTTACAGTGTTCTGGTGCCAGCAAAACCAAAGGCCCAATTTTTCTGCCCCCGTTTAACAGGGGAATGTAATTACAATTTTCTTATATAATATTTCACAGCAGGGCCCGTTCCTGCACCAAACAAGATTAACTGTGAGGGGTTACAGTGTTCTGGTACCACCAACACCTGAGGCCCAGTTTTTCTGCAGAGTATATAGGGCAGGCCATATAGTATATATACTGCTGTTCAGAGTATATAGTGCCTGGAGGACCCCCACGCCATTTTATTTTTTAAATTCTGGTGCGGGGTACCCTTTAATATCCATACCAGACCTGAAGAGCCTGGTATGGATTTTGGGGGACATGCCAAAATCTAAATGTCTTTTTTTTTTTTTTTTTTTTTTGTATTTTTGGCACAGGGTTCCCCTTAGAATTCATACCAGGTAATGGACGTGGGGGAACCCATGCTGTTTTTTTCAATGATTTGTATCTATATTGCCGGGATACAACAATACATTACAGTTTTAAATGACATGTTTTCCTTTAGAAATGTAATTTTGCTGTGGTACTGTTATAAACATGGGAAAGATGCGCTACTTTACAGGCATACTAAGGACACCCCCCAGGCACGATATTTAAAGGAATATTCCATTTTTATTGTTTCACTTAAGCATTATTAAGATCACTGCTCCTGAAAAAACGGCTGTTTTTAAAACTTTTTTTTGCATTGATACATGTCCCCTGGGGCAGGACCCGGGTCCCCAAACATTTTTTTATGGCAATAACTTGCATATAAGCCTTTAAAATGAGCACTTTTGATTTTTCACGTTCGCGTCCTATAGACTTTTAACAGTGTTCGCACAAATGTTTTGCCTGTTCGCATGTTCTTCTGCAAACGGAACCGGAGGGTGTTCGGCTCATCCCTAATCATAATGTCCTAGTGTGCATCGCATTATGAGAAACTTACCTTAAAACTAAGCTCTCCAACGCTGCAATGTCACCACTGAGAGGGCTTCCATCTTCCCCCAGTCCTCCTTCTTGATTCGTGGCCTCCAGCTACATGAGTGGCCAGGGGCGCGATGACATCACTCCTGTGCATGCACGTGGGAGCTGCTGTTTACAGCACGTGCTCTTCAGAGTGCATGCGCCGGTGATGTCACTAGCTGCATGCATTTTAAATATCTCCTAAACAGTGCAAGTTTAGGAGCCATTCATGGTACCTACAGGTGAGCCTTATTATAGGCTTTCCTGTAGGTATAAGTGGTGTAACAGAGTTTACTAGCACTCTAAATGCCTTTTTATATTAATTCAAGCTTATCTGTACTAAAAACACGGGCCCTTCTACCAAAGTCTACAAACAATTCTTTCTGTTTCTTATGAATTGTATTTCCATTACATTTGCAAAACTCTAAAAATAGAGCTGGTTTATGTACTGTATGTTTGAGATGCAAAGTACTAGAAGCTATAGTGTGCTTTGACAGACACAAACAAAACCTGGATTCTTTTTACAAGAGCCCCATTACCATACAGTGAATTACAGAATTGTACTTTAAGATAACAAAATGCTTTTTCATGTATGTATGCTGGCGTTAGAGACCTTTTCTAGTAATATATTACAGTATTATAATAATTGTATAGATGATCAGTCTTGATAGCTACGTTCTTCTTTTTTTTCTTTTTTTTTAAGCAGTTGATCAGTTTTGATAGCTATATTCTTCTTTTTTTTTAATGTTATTTATTGTTTTTTTATTTAATTTATCTATTATTTAATTTTTATATAATTTTTTTTTTTTTTACTCATTTTCCCACTTTCAGGGCTGCTGTATCAAATAGACCTTTTTGCTGCTTTCATGATTTCGACTTAGAGCGTCACTGTCACAAAAAACTGCTGTCAGTTATAATGATGTGCAAGGAACAGCAAAAGCCAGGTTAGGGTATTTGTGTGTGTGTGAGTGTGTGCGTGCGGAATAACTTTTGTTTGCTTCGTGTATGGACCTGCCCATGTGCACTGTTCCCATTCTTTTTTAGTTTTAAAATGATCAGAGTAAATACTATTGTTGATTTTGCTGAATTTAGTGCAGACACACACTGGGGGCCTTAACTACCTTTGGGATGCCCCGGACATCTTGTTTGTAGCTCTACCTTTACGAATGAGGAGGGCAGCCTCCTGGAAAACTGCTCTATTTTTGGTATTATTATGTTGGGAAATCAGATAGTTTTGAGTTAGGGACCGCACTTTATAGAAGGCAGTGTGGCTTCACATATTATTCAAAAGAATTTTTTTTTTTTTTTATCTTGAGTGGTTGAATCAGTTCAGTTAGGGTCCTTGGCTACCATGAAAGTATGCTGGGGAACTTTTGTATTACTTTGTAAAATGTACAGGCCCTTGCTCAGACACCATAACCCTGTAGTTAAGCTTGCCAAGATAGCATTTCAATCCATGTATGGCCATCCCCAGTCAACAAAAGTTGAACATTATATCAACTTCTGTTGAACATGACCTTTGGAAAACATTTTCTTGATCAGTGACTGCAGCTGCTGATCAGTGTATTCTGACAGCAGAGGAGTTTCTGTGTTAGAATACAATGTCCCAGCAGGGAGGATTCCTCTATCCACCCTGTGTGGATGGAGAAATGCATTCTTTTTTTCAATCAGCCGCCTGTTTTTAAATAATCATTCATTACCGTAAATTAGGAAGAACTTATTATGTATCTGATTCCTATACAATGATATATAGAAAAACAACCCTGTGCTTGGAAATTGAAGAAAAGCAGCTAACACTAAGATCTGTGATACCAAACCCTCAAAACTATTGTATGACAAAAACATAAAAATGTGATTATAAATAAGAAACAGAATAATTAATCAAAATGTCCATGGAATCAGCCCAAAATACAAAACAGAAATTTCATATAGTTCCCAATGTCCATGTAAAAAAATAATTATTCCAAAAAAATTCTCCAACAAGTGCTTCCAGCAAACTGACTAAAAAGAATATTCCAAACACCAAGTGATAACCTCAAGTGCACATGAGGTACCTTACCAGAAGGTATGTGACCATGTATGAGGATATAGAACCTAAAGTGCTATGTACAGTGCCTTGAAAAAGTATTCACACCCCTTGAAATTTTGCAGATTTTGTCATGTTACAACCAAAAACGTAAATGTATTTTATTGGGATTTTATGTGATAGACCAACACAAAGTGGCACATAATTGTAAAGTGGAAAGAAAATGAATGATAAATGGTTTTGCAAATTAACCACTTAAAGTGGTTGTAAACCCTTTACAACCACTTTAAACTACAGGCAACCCTTTAATTAGGTTTACCTGTAGCTGCACTGGATATCTCCTAAACTTGCATGGTTCAGGAGATAAATGGTTTTCCATTTTTTTTACAAATAAATACCTGAAAAGTGTGGTATGCATTTGTATTCAGCCCCCCTGAGTCAATACTTTGTAGAACACCTTTCACTGCAATTACAACTGCAAGTCTTTTTGGGGATGTCTCTACCAGTTTTGCACATCTAGAGAGTGACATTTTTGTCCATTCTTCTTTGCAAAATAGCTCAAGCTCTGTCAGATTGGATGGAGAGCATCTGTAAACAGCAATTTTCAAGTCTTGCCACAGATTCCCAATTGGATTTAGGTCTGGAGTTTGACTGGCCCATTTTAACACACGAATATGCTTTGATCTAAACCATTCCATTGTAGCTCTGGCTGTATGTTTAGGGTTGTTGTCCTGCTGGAAGGTGAACCTCCGCCCCAGTGTCAGGTCTTTTGCAGACTCTAACGGGTTTTCTTCTAAGATTGCCCTGTATTTGGCTCCATCCATCTTCCCATCAACTCTGACCAGCTTCCTGTCCCTGCTGAAGAAAAGCATCCCCACAACATGATGCTGCCACCATTATGTTTCACGGTGTTCAGGGTGATGTGCAGTGTTAGTTTTCTGCCACACATAGCTTTTGCTTTTTTGCTTTTAGGCCAAAAAGTAAAATTTTGGTCTTATCTGACCACAGCGCCTTCTTCCATGTTGTGGACACATTTGCAGTGTCCCAAACATGGCTTCTCGCAAACTGCAATGATAGTCAATAGGCTGAAGTAGGATCAAAGTCGGACCAAAGTAGTACAGGGAGCATTTTCAAAGTCGGACCGACTTGTGTCGGACCAGTTAAGATGACTCCCATAGGGACATGAGCTCCCAATGTCGGAATGTTTGTCGCACTAGTGTGAACCCGGCCTGAGGCAAAGACAGCTGGTAGGGTGTAGAGCTGAACTTTACAGACAAAGTATGCTTTGCCTCTGAATGCTTTCCATACACCCTGTGCTGAGATCACATATTACCAAAATATGCCTGTTGTACTCTTTATGTAAAGTGCTGCCAAATGTGGAATTAGACCAGGAGTCCTCAAACTTTTTAAACAAAGGGCCAGCTCATTGTCTTTCAGTCTTTAGAAAAAAAATGCTTCAGTGTTGGTGGTCAGAGGTAGTTAAAAATTATCTAAAACCTGTGGTTAGTGGGAGGAAGAACAATGCTCCATCCTTGGCATCAGTGGAAGGAACGGTGCATCATTGTTGATATTAGTGAAGGGAGCAGTGCCCCATCATTGTTTTCTGTGGAAGGAACAGTGTCCCTTTATTGGTATTAATGGAAGGAACAGTACCCCATTATTGGTATCAGTGGAAGGAACAGTGCACCATTGTTGGTATCAATGGAAGGAACAGTGCCCCTTTATTGGTATCAAGGGATGGAACAGTCCCCCATTATTGGTATCAATGGAAGGAACAGTGCCCCATTGTTGGTATCAGGCTCATTTTCCAACCAGAGAATCACTTTCAGGGCTGCTGTGATTATCCAATGGAATGGCTGTTTTGCCAGCTAGCATGAAAGTGTGCTGGGAAACTTTCGCATTGCTCTATGTAATGCCTTGCCCATTAGCACCTTTCCCCCTTTTTACCCTTTTGCTAGTTTTAAATTGATTTAAGCCGTTGCCACTGTTGCTTTTACTAGATGCGGGGCTTCATCTGCCTTTGGAATGTTTTGGGTATCTAGTTTGTGGCTGTACCAGTACAAAGGAGGGGGCTGTCCCCTAGTAAATTGTTCTTAGTTTAGACATATATATCCAATAGTTTGGATTGTTTTGCATTAGGGACCACATTTTACAGAAGTTCTTTTACTTGGTAGTGTAGCTTTGATATGTATTTGCAAATGTTTACAACAAAAACCCCTGTTTTTAACCTGAATACTTGAAAAGGTATAGTTAGGTTCTTTTGTTGACTATTATGAAAGTCTGTTGGGAAACTTTTGTATTGCTCGGAATAATGTACAGGTACTTACTGCCAACTCCATGATCCTGCAGCTACGGCCATATCCCAGGCAATTCTAATGAGCAAACTTCAATCATTTGCCCCTCCTTCCCACCCCAAGCACACCTTCCTTTTGGCTTATCAGTATGATGGGTTGTTTAACTGGCCAATAGGAATATACAGGAGGCAAAAGAATGGCTGAAGCAGTGGGGATTTAAAGGCTTCTACAGTTATGTGTAGACATTTTTACATAAAACCATTGTGCTATTGCCAATATGAGGACAACTGATAATTTCCCAACATTACTGTATCTAAACATCCAAGTTGGAAGCATTTGTCAGATAAATCTTTTAGTGGTTTCAGTGGAAGGAACAGTGCTCCATCCTTGATGTCAGTAAAAGAAACATTGCCCCATCATTGGTTTCAGTGGGAAGAATAATGCCCATTGTTATGCCCCATACACACGGTCAGATTTTCAGATGGAAAATGTGTGATAGGACCTTGTTGTCGGAAATTCTGACAGTGTGTAGGCTCCATCACACATTTTCCATCGGAATTTCCGACACACAAAGTTTGAGACCTTGCTATAAAATTTTCCGACAACAAAATCCGTTGTTAGAAATTCCAATTGTGTGTACACAAATCCGACGCACAAAGTGCCACGCATGCTCAGAATAAATTAAGAGATGAAAACTATTGGCGACTGCCCCGTTTATAGTCCCGACATACGTGTTTTACGTCACCGCGTTTAGAACGATCGGATTTTCCGACAACTTTGTGTGACCGTGTGTATGCAAGACAAGTTTGAGCCAACATCCGTCGGAAAAAATCCTAGGATTTTGTTGTCGGAATGTCCGATCAATGTCCGATCGTGTGTACGGGGCATTAGTGTCAGTGTAAGGAATAATTTCTTCATTGTTGGTGTAATGCCCCGTACACAGGGTTGGACATTGATCGGACATTCCGACAACAAAATCCTAGGATTTTTTCCAACGGATGTTGGCTCAAACTTGTCTTGCATACACACGGTTACACAAAGTTGTCGGAAAATCTGATCATTCTGAACGCAGTGACGTAAAACACATGCGTCGGGACTATAAACGGGGCAGTAGCCAATAGCTTTCATCTCTTTATTTATTCTGAGCATGCGTGGCACTTTGTGCGTCGGATTTGTGTACACACGATCGGAAATTCCAACGGATTTTGTTGTCGGAAAATTTTATAGTCTGCTTTCAAACTTTGTGTGTCGGAAAATCCGATGGAAAATGTGTGATGGAGCCTACACACGGTCGGAATTTCCGACAACAAGATCCTATCACACATTTTCCATCGGAAATTCCGACCGTGTGTACGGGGCATAAGTGAGAGAAAATGTTTCTAATCAGTAGTGTTAGTGAGAGAAACTGTTTTTTTTTGGGGGGGGGGGTCATTTGGAGGAATTGGGCCCCTTGTTGGTGTCAATGATAGAAATAGTGCCCTACGGGCCAGTTAAAGACAAACAAAGGGTTTTATCTGGCCTGCAGGCTGTAGCTTAAGGACCACTAGATTAAACCAAGCAATGATACACTCATCTGTCCTTGAACCCATGAATGATTTTTTCCTAACTGAGATGTGAATCAGCAGAGGCTACTACCAAGCTACCTGCAGACATCAGATGACTGTTGGACATGCAAGCACATTTCTAGCACGATCAAGCTTTGATGTTTCCAAAAAAAAATGCATAATATCACCCAAAGTATTCTCATTTAAAGATTCCCCACTATTACTTTTCTGGTGACACCTCAAATCTTTGGATTTTTACTCACTTTCAGGCTTGGTAACAGTGGTCACAGGACATAGACTTTCAGGCTTGGTGACAGTGATCACAGGACATAGACTTTCAGGCTTGGTAACAGTGGTCACAGGACATAGACTTTCAGGCTTGGTAACAGTGGTCACAGGACATAGACTTTCAGGCTTGGTGACAGTGGTCACAGGACGTAGACTTTCAGGCTTGGTAACAGTGGTCACAGGACATAGACTTTCAGGCTTGGTAACAGTGGTCACAGGACGTAGACTTTCAGGCTTGGTAACAGTGGTCACAGGACATAGACTTTCAGGCTTGGTGACAGTGGTCACAGGACATAGACTTTCAGGCTTGGTAACAGTGGTCACAGGACATAGACTTTCAGGCTTGGTGACAGTTGTCACAGGACATAGACTTTTAGGCTTGGTAACAGTGGTCACAGGACATAGACTTTCAGGCTTGGTAACAGTGGTCACAGGACATAGACTTTCAGGCTTGGTGACAGTGGTCACAGGACGTAGACTTTCAGGCTTGGTGACAGTGGTCACAGGACATAGACTTTCAGGCTTGGTAACAGTGGTCACAGGACATAGACTTTCAGGCTTGGTAACAGTGGTCACAGGACATAGACTTTCAGGCTTGGTGACAGTGGTCACAGGATGTAGACTTTCAAGCTTGGTAACAGTGGTCACAGGACATAGACTTTCAGGCTTGGTGACAGTGGTCACAGGACACAGACTTTCAGGCTTGGTGACAGTGGTCACAGGACGTAGACTTTCAGGCTTGGTAACAGTGGTCACAGGACGTAGACTTTCAGGCTTGGTAACAGTGGTCACAGGACGTAGACTTTCAGACTTGGTGACAGTGGTCACAGGACATAGACTTTCAGACTTGGTGACAGTGGTCACAGGACAGGGGGAGAGGTAAAATTTCCCTAAAAAAATTCCAGCACACTCCATACAGCGATTGGACCCAATTATTAAAGGATGCTGTGGTGTAGTGGTGGATGGTGTCACCGAAACATAAATCCAAATCTAAAATATCACCAGCACACCATGTTCATAGGAAAAAAAAAAGAAAAACAGGATGCTTAAAATGTCACCAAAAAAGGGACCTCTTCCTCAGGTAAATGACCCAGTTGGGACACAATAAAGCTGAATACACACTATACAATTTTTTGAAATTTTTTCCCTTTAGATTTACCAAAACCATATAATTTGAGGTCAAACCTTAATGCCGCGTACACACGGTCGGACTTTTCGTCTACAAAAGTCCAACGGACGCCGACGGACTAAAGCTGGCTGGTAATCCGATCGTGTGTGGGCTTCTCCGGACTTTCAGCAGACTTTTTCAGCCTCAAATCCGACGGACTTTAGATTTGAAACATGCTTCAAATCTTTACGTCGTAACTACGACGGACCCCGAAATCCGCTCGTCTGTGTGCTAGTCCGACGGACAAAAACCCATGCTAGGGCAGCTATTGGCTACTGGCTATGAACTTCCTTATTTTAGTCCGGTGTACGTCATCACGTACGAATCCGTCGGACTTTTGTGTGGTCGTGTGTAGGCAAGTCCGTTCGTTAGAAAGCCTGCTGCAAGTCCGCCGAAAGTCCGCCGGAAGTCTGTCGGACAGGCTGTCGGACTTTTGTAGACGAAAAGTCCGACCGTGTGTACGCGGCATAACAATTTCAATTTGTATGCAATCAGACAGGCCCTTGCACTACATGGTTTTGGTAAATCTAAAGGAAATCAAACAACAAAAGTTGTATAGTGTGTATCCAGCTTAAATATTTTGGCTTTAAACCAATATTGCAAAAATATTTTGAAAAAAAAAACGCAAATTCTTTTGGCAGAAAAAAACGCTCATGTAGAGCATTTCAGATCGTTTAGCGGGGGTTTTTTTCTGCCAGAAAACTTCTTTTAAAAATGCAAACCAGAAGGGTTTTTTCTGCCACTAAACTCTGAGCTTTAAATATGTCTCTAAACATCCTAATGTTCATGGACACATTTGATAACACTGAGGTGCTTCTACAGGCAAAACAAATAATTTCAAGTTGCAGGCACCTCTGTCTTTTCCTGAATGTAAGCTCCCACAGCACCTGCACTGAATGTGGTATAAATAGTGAGGTTAAAAAAAGACATAAGTCCATTGGGTTCAACCAATATCAAATTGAATAAATAAATACTTTCTCTGCACTTGACTGCACCTGACTGAATCCTTCTAATCAATCGCTTCCCGTCCAGCGCACGACGATGTACGTCGGCACAATGGCACGGATGAGCAAAAGGGTGTACCCATACGCCCCTCCATCATAGCTGCATAGCGGGCACGCGTGCCCGTTGTCCCCGCAGACTCGATGTCCGTCGGTGGCCCGCGATCGCGGCAAGGAGAGGCAGAACAGGGAACTGCCTATGTAAACAAGGCATTTTCCTGTTCTGCCTAGTGACATGTCAGGGATTCACTGCTCGCTGTCATCGGGACAGGGGCTTTGCTAGGTGGCAAAAAGACCAGGGGCTTCAGCCCGAAGTCCAAGGCTGGAAACGGGTGGGGGGGTGTACACGTGACACAGGCCTTTTTTTTTTTTTTTTTGGCTGGGCCGTGACCTACCTGACCTACATACACTGCCCTACCTACACTGACCTACCTACACTGACCTACCTACATTGACCTACATACACTGTTGGTAATGACCTACCTACACTGACCTACATACACTGACGGTAATGACCTACCTACACTGACCTACCTACACTGACCTACATACACTGACCTACCTACACTGACCTACCTACACTGTCCTACATACACTGACCTACATACACTGATGGTAGTGACCTACCTACACTGAACTACATACACTGATGGTAGTGACCTACTTACACTGACCTACCTACACTGACCTACCTACACTGCCCTACATACACTGACCTAACTACACTTACATTTACATACAGTGACCTACCTGACCCACATACACTGATATTTACATACACTGTCTGACCTACCTCAGCTGTGGTGTGCGGTGTCACAGCAGCCAGGCAGTCAGTCAGAGGTGGAGGAGGACCCGAGGAGGAGAGGAGAGCGGCCCGCCCAAGCGCAGAGCGGGGATGTGGCGCGGCGGCCGCATTGTAATTCCCGCCTTCTGGAGCCTGCAGCGCCTATGATGGATGTCACACATCCCGCGGTCCCAGCATTGGACCAGGGGGACGTCCATCATAGGTGTTGCAGGCTCCAGAAGGCGGGACCTGCTATGGCACTCGGCCAAACTCGGCGGCGCTTGGGATCAGATTGGTCCCGGCGCTCGCCGCTCGGGGCTTTCAATTGTGAGCTGCATGCCTGAGGCTCGGGGCTTTTCGGGGGCACATTCGGGGCTTCAGCCACGTCTAGCCACCCCCTCCCGATGTTCCTGCATCGGGAGCAGTGATCTCTGCTTCCCTGCCAGTGACATATATACAGTAATCAGTGGCTATTTTTAGCTCTGATCGCTGTATAAATGTCAATGGTTCCAAAATAGTGGCAAAAGTGTCCGATCTGTCTGCCACAATGTCTCAGTCCCGATAAAAATCACAGATCACTGCCATTAGTAGTAAAAAAAAAAATGAATAACAAAAATGCCATAAATCTATCCCCTATTTTATAGACGCTATCACTTTTGCGCAAACCAATCAATATACGCTTATTGTGATTTTTTTTTTTTTTTTTTACCAAAAATATGTAGTAGAATATATATCAGCCTAAAGTGAGGAAGAAATTCGTTTATATATTTTTTGGGGATATTTATTATGGCAAAAAGTGAAAAAATGTTGCTTTTTTTCCGAAACTGGCGGTCTTTCTTTTGTTTATAGTGTAAAAAAATAAAAACCGCAGAGGTGATCAAATACCACCAAAAGAAAGCTCCATTTGTGGGAAAAAAAGGATGTCAATTTTGTTTGGGTACAACGTTGCACGACCGCGCAATTATCAGTTAAAGGGACGCAGTGCCAAATTGTAAAAAAAGTGCTCTGGTCAGGAAGGGGGTAAAATCTAAGTGGTTAAAGGAGATGTATAGCCAAAGCTTCTTTGTTCCTACGTCACCTGTGAATCACAGGAGTGCAGCTTGTTCTGTGACCCATTTTCAGCTAATAGTGGGCTAAAGCCCGCTGTCGGCTGATGTCACTCAGCCAATCCAGGCGCTGTATCGATCCCAACTTTACAGTCGGGATCCACTAAGCAGCATGGACTGACAGCTGGCTCAGCCTCTCAGCGAGCCACTGGGAGTTTGGGTCAGCCCCTAATGCCCCCTCCACAGCCCAGTGCTACAATGATCGCCGGAGGGGCAGAGCAAAGAGCCGGTTTGATTTCTCAAACTAGGAAACAAAGCACGAAGAACAGTGGAAAGGGTTAGAACCTCTTCCAGGATTACATTGCTATCTGTATCCCTGCTGGAGAGATTTGTTCTCACTTCCTATGTGGTCATTAAGTGAAGGAGTGAGAAGAAATTTCTCAATTTTAGACAGATAGTTATAAAAAAAAATACACACTTCATTCTTTCCCCATGCTAGAAGAAATTGGAATATAAGTTTTGGCTTTACATCTAAAAGCAGACGTAAACAGGGTATACACGGATCGAAAACTGCCCGGTTTAGTGGGAACTGGACGACTTTCAGTCCATGTGTACCCATGTCTGTTCATCAGAATCTGTTCTTCTGTCAAATGATCATGCTGGAAAACCAGCATTCGATCAGCAATTTCAGCCAATGGCTGCAGCGCTGATCATTGTATTCTGATGGGTGGGAGTACCCCATGTCAGAATACAATAGCTAAGTGGGATCTCCCCTTCCTGTTACTGACCCAGAAGCGACATTTAAAATGTCACTTACTGGTCATGGTGTCGCTGGGGAAGAAACGAATGCAGTGCCCTTTTTTGTCCCTTATGTGATTAAAAAAAAGTGTAGTAAAAAAAAAACATTTAAAAAGTGTAAAAAAATGAAAGTTACATCCAAGCACTCAAAATCCTCCCCCCAAACATTTTGAGCCCCCCAATATACACATGTATAATCAGAAATGAACCTGTCGGTGGTGCCTATGCATGAAAAGGTCATTTGCATAACACTTGTTACATATTGCTGTGCACGCTGGAGAGGGAGCAATAATTCTAGGCTCATTTTTCAGAGTTACCTCTAAACTGATGACCTGTAGGTGCTTTTAAATCATCGCTAATGAACAAATATAGGCTAGGAAAGTTTGTTGCAGTTTCACAGGCGCACTCAATTGTAAGGCTTGATAAGTTGGATATCTATTTACTCGGCGCAATCTATTATATTTTACAAAAAAACTGGGTAATTTATTGCGTTTACGTACCCTAAAATTAACTTTGATGTATTTTTTTACTGACAAACCATTGCGCTAATATGGTGTGACATAAAAAAAATGAAACTACTGTATTGCTATTTTATTCTCTAGGGTGTCCCTAGGCACCCCCAACACGTTCATTTACAATCATACAATCTTCTTTCAGAAAATATATACAGTGCCTTGAAAAAGTATTCATACCCCTTGAAATTTTCCACATTCTGTCATGTTACAATCAAACATTTAATTGTATTTTATTGGGATTTTATGTGATAGACCAACACAAAGTGGCACATAATTGTGAAGTGGAAGGAAAATGATAAACGGTTTTCAAAATCTTTTACAAATAAATATGTGAAACGTGTGGGGTACATTTGTATTCAGCCCCCTAAGTCAATACTTTGTAGAACACCTTTCACTGCAATTACAGCTGCAAGTCTTTTGGGGATGTCTCTACCAGTTTTGCACATCTAGAGAGTGACATTTTTGCCCATTCTTATTTGCAAAATAGCTCAAGCTCTGTCAGATTGGCTGGAGAGTGTCTGTGAACAGCAATTTTCAAGTCTTACCACAAATTCTCATTTGGATTTAGGTCTGGACTTTGACTGGGCCATTCTAACACATGAATATGCTTTGATGTAAACCATTCCATTGTAGCTCTGGTTGTATGTTTAGGGTTGTTGTCCTGTTGGAAGGTGAATCTCTGCCCCAGTCTCAAGTCTTTTGCAGACTCTAACAGGTTTTCTTCTAAGATTGCCCTGTATTTGGCTCCATACATCTTTCCATCAACTCTGACTAGCTTCCCTGTTCTTGCTGAAGAAAAGCATTCCCACAACATGCTGCTGCCACCACCATGTTTCACGGTGGGGATGGTGTGTCCAGGGTGATGTGCAGTGTTAGTTTTTTCGCCACACATAGCGTTTTGCTTTTAGGCCAAAAAGTTCATTTTTGGTCTCATCGGAACCAGAGCACCATCTTCCACATGCTTGCTGTGTCCTCCACATGGCTTCTCACAAACTGCAAACGGGACTTCTTGCCACTCTTCCATAAAGGCCAGATTTGTGGAGTGTACGACTAATAGTTGTCCTGTGAACAGATTCTCCCACCTGAGTTGTGGATCTCTGCAGCTCCTCCAGAGTTACCATGGACCTCTTGGCTGCTTCTCTGATTAATGCTCTCCTTGCGCGGCCTGTCAGTTTAGGTGGAGAGCAAAGTCTTGGTAGGTTTGCAGTTGTGCCATACTCTTTCCATTTTCGGATGATGGATTGAACAGTGCTCCATGAGATGTTCAAAGCTTGGGATATTTTTTTTATAACCTAACCCTGCTTTAAACTGCTCCACAACTTTATTCTTGACTTGTCTGGTGTGTTCCTTGGCCTTCATGATGCTGTTTGTTCACTAAGGTTCTGTAACAAACCTCTGAGGGCTTCACAGAACAGCTGTATTTATACTGAGATTAAATTACACACAGGTGGACACTATTTACTAATTAGGTGACTTCTGAAGGCAATTGGTTCCACTAGATTTTAGTTAGAGGCATTAGAGTAGAGGGGGCTGAATACAAACGCACGCCACACTTTTCAGATATTTATTTGTAAAAAATGTTGAAAACCATTTATCATTTTCCTTTCACTTCACAATTATATGCCACTTTGTGTTGGGTTATCCCAATAAAATACATTTACATTTTTGGTTGTAACATGACAAAATGTGTTCAATTTCAAGGGTTATGAATACCTTTTCAAGGCACTGTAATGTTTGGGGGTTTTAATTAGTCTTCAGGCCTAGAATTTTTTTTTAGACGTGTGCAAAAAAAAAAAAAAAAAAAAACGCAAAAACGGTTCTGGCAATGAAAGGGTTAAAACAATTCCTAACTAGTGTTCATATTATTAATAGGATGTGTTTTAGTGCAGAAAATGGACAAGGGTCAACAGGATGGGCTGGTGAGAGTCCAGTTATGATTTTCTCATAGACAGGTTTTCTTTAAACTAATGTATAAAAATGGACAGCTTAATCCAGTGTTTTCTTTCCAATATATTTTAGGCAGGTGCCACCACTCAACATATATGACAAGCACACAGAGGAAATACAAGACTACAAGACTAACCCCAAATTGGAAAAAAATGACTTTATTGAGTACAAAAATATATATTACAAAACAAATCAAGAAATATCTTGTGGAGAGATTTCTCATCTCCATTTTCCTTGCTCTTGTAAATTGAGTTTATAGGAGCAATGAGAGGATCTGGAGAGAAGCCTTTTGTCCCAGTGGCATTTGCAGCACAGATGGTCCAGATTAATTTGGTCTCTGTGGGTTTAGTGCCATATCAAGCGCAGTGTATGAATCAAGGCTGATAGTGCGATTGCTGCAGAGTACTTTGCATAACAATTTCAATGCAAATCTCCAGGAAATATCTGCCTCCAAGAGGTAGACAATCTAATCGCAAGGATACAAGATAGATTTATTTTATCAGACGGCGGTGTGTGCGATCCTGTGGGCTTCTGATCACCCCACCTTACTGTAACCGTTTCATTACATGTTTCATGGCTCAGTATAAAATAGAGAGATTTTGGCAATGAAACATAATCCTCAAAGCATGGACAGAGATAGTGTATAAAAGACTGCTTGTATCAGGCGGTAGATTGTCTGTTGGGAATATCAGGGTTAGAGACAAAATGCTTCTGCACTTAGGATGAGATTAGCCCGCCAGCCTTTTACGATCAATGCTTAATATCAACTCACAGGGGATTATTAACTGTATCATATACTGAATTTTCACTTTGCATTCATTTTTTGTCTGTAATGTAACATTTACGTAAAAACATTTTGAAAGTTTTCAGTTTACTGGGTCGGATTTTAATTACAGTATTTTATATTCACATTGCAGCCACTAGAGGTCAGACTTGTATGTATGTCAAATAGTGTTCTGAGTGTCCTTGCTAAAGGATTTCTTTAAATGGTAAGCTCACCTATTCACGAAAAATAAAAGGTGAACTAACTCCAAATATTCTCGCCACCCCTCTGCACCCTGCAATTATGATGCTCCGTGCTGCCAGCGTACCAGTCTATACACCATAAACACAGCTCAAAGTGAGTATCAGTCATAATGCTCGCAATGGCAAGTGCTCATTGGTCAGCACAGCCACATAATCGTACTGGCAATGAATAGCACATCTGAGGCTTCTTCGTAAGGTGTTCCAGAAGAAAGAAGTGCTTCTCATAGGTAAGCACAGTCACGTGACCAATGAGTGCTTACCATTGCCGCCATTACAGAATTAGTTCACATTTTCATTTTTTGTGAAAAGGTAAACTTACCCTTTATGAAATAATGTGAAAATCACCTGGAAAGTTTATTGCTAGGTCACTGTCAGAAACCATGAATCAGACCGAGACAGAAGTACAGTTAAATTACACTTGTTCAATAATAAAAGTAAATAGAACAAACGTAGTCAAAACATAGCCAAAGTTCAGTAGCCGGGATCAGTGTAGTGGAACAGCATGGAGGATCTGGAGCCAGAAGGGATGTCAGCCAAGCAAGTCTTTAACAGGAACGCAGGAGATAGTCTCTGTGATGTTGACCAAGGCGAAGGCAGAGATCCTCTGGTTTGGACGGCTTAAGTAGGCAGGACTGACGAGCAGGATATCATCAACAGGTGAGTAACTGTGGAGAGATAGGAGCTGGCAATTAGCCGACAGCTGAGTGGACAGCTCGGAGAAGGAAGGGATGAGCCCAGCCCTGACAGTGCGATTGCTGCAGAGTACTTTGCATAACAATTTCAATGCAGATCTCCAGGAAATATCTGCCTCCAAGAGGCAGACAATCTAATCGCAAGGATACAAGATAGATTTATTTTATCAGACGGCGGTGTGTGCGATCCTGTGGGCTTCTGTTCACCCCACCTTACTGTAACCGTTTCATTACATGTTTCATGGCTCAGTATAAAATAGAGAGATTTTGACAATGAGACATAATCCTCAAAGCATGGACAGAGATAGTGTATAAAAGACTGCTTGTATCAGGCGGTAGATTGTCTGTTGGGAATATCAGGGTTAGAGACAAAATGCTTCTGCACTTAGGATGAGATTAGCCCGCCAGCCTTTTACGATCAATGCTTAATATCAACACACAGGGGATTATTAACTGTATCATATACTGAATTTTCACTTTGCATTCATTTTTTGTCTGTAATGTAACATTTACGTAAAAAACATTTTGAAAGTTTTCAGTTTACTGGGTCGGATTTTAATTACAGTATTTTATATTCACATTGCAGCCACTAGAGGTCAGACTTGTATGTATGTCAAATAGTGTTCTGAGTGTCCTTGCTAAAGGATTTCTTTAAATGGTAAGCTCACCTATTCACGAAAAATAAAAGGTGAACTAACTCCAAATATTCTCGCCACCCCTCTGCACCCTGCAATTATGATGCTCCGTGCTGCCAGCGTACCAGTCTATACACCATAAACACAGCTCAAAGTGAGTATCAGTCATAATGCTCGCAATGGCAAGTGCTCATTGGTCAGCACAGCCACATGATCATACTGGCAATGAATAGCACATCTGAGGCTTCTTCGTAAGGTGTTCCAGAAGAAAGAAGTGCTTCTCATAAGTCAGCACAGTCACGTGACCAATGAGTGCTTACCATTGCCGCCATTACAGAATTAGTTCACATTTTCATTTTTTGTGAAAAGGTGAACTTACCCTTTATGAAATAATGTGAAAATCACCTGGAAAGTTTATTGCTAGGTCACTGTCAGAAACCATGAATCAGACCGAGACAGAAGTACAGTTAAATCACACTTGTTTAATAATAAATGTAAATAGAACAAACGTAGTCAAAACATAGCCAAAGTTCAGTAGCCGGGATCAGTGTAGTGGAACAGCATGGAGGATCTGGAGCCAGAAGGGATGTCAGCCAAGCAAGTCTTTAACAGGAACGCAGGAGATAGTCTCTGTGATGTTGACCAAGGCGAAGGCAGAGATCCTCCGGTTTGGATGGCTTAAGTAGGCAGGACTGACGAGCAGGATATCATCAACATGTGAGTAACTGTGGAGAGATAGGAGCTGGCAATTAGCCGACAGCTGAGTGGACAGCTCGGAGAAGGAAGGGCTGAGCCCAGCCCTGACAGTGACACAATCTATAAAAATACACCCTGGGATGTTCATCCATGGAAACTGCATGTAAATTTGTTCTGTGCCAATGTGGCAAAACCAAATGTTCTTAGGCTACATTCTCTGCAGATTGAATGTTGTTCATTGAATAAAAGACAATGTGCATGGGAACATTAGGGCACTAAATGGCACTGAGTATCAAAGGAAAAAATTATGCTCCTCAGCTCCATCTAGTGATAATAATTTTCCAGTTTTTTTTCCCATTCAAATTTTTTTTTTTAATGAATGGCATTTGATCTGCGGATAACATAGCCTGAGAACTTTCAATTTTGCCCCATTCACATAGAACATCTTTACATGCAGTTTCAATGGATGATTAGCTATGCACGTTTTATTTATAAATGCACCCCATGGTAACACTCCCACAGCTTTTAATGAATGACTATAGTTTTGAGGGTTCCAGAGAAATTAAAGGTAGTGGCACCTCCCATATTTCTGTCTTAACAGGTTCCCTTTACGTTTAGTTACAAAACAACTCTATTGGATTAAGTTGTTTTGTGAAAAATCCTGTCAGGTTTATTATGTCACCAGGTAGGTTATTATTATATAGGATTTATTTAGCACCTACAGTTTGTGCAATGCTTTAGAATATAAAGGGAGAAAGTATAGTTACAATACAATGCAAGTCATGAGCTAGTGATACAAAATATGATAACTGTGAGGGAAAGAGTTGATAAAAAATCTTCAGTATTGGTGCAGCTGATACAATTCGGGCCCTTTAAGTGGGATTTAATGCCACAGAGGAGGCATGCCTTCCGAATCATGTGACTGCAGTGATTGGCTCTTACAGTGTCACGTGATCGGGAGCCTGTCCCGCTGGCTCCCAATCAGAAACCTTGACTGAGATCTGTCAGTACATCTATAAGCACATGACCTCCTTCCCCCGTGGACCCATATGTACGTCAGCTGGGTGTTAAAGCATATATATTCTTTATGTACCCGACAAGAAGTTAAAGTAAATGGAAGCTCTAATTGGATGACATGTTTTTATTTGCATTAAATACTGTTTTTATGTTTTTATATCTCAGTGCTGCTGATCTCCTCCTGCCTCTTTTACATCATTTCCTGCCTAAATGCACTCACTCCAGCATCAGCTGCACATCATTGCTTTGGACCAGCACCCTGCCTGCACTGTGCCTGCACTATGTGTGTTAGCACCGCTGCTTGAAGCCTCCAATGGGTACGCATATGCATTCCTCCCAACTTTCTGAGATGGGAACGAGATACACCTTTTAGCAAAAGTATGTAGGCATAGGACACACCCACTGCCACGCCCCCCCCTTAAAGGAGAATTGTACAAAAAAAAAAAAAATTGGTTAAACCCACAAGTACTTTTTTACCACTATTATTCCTTTATATTGGCATTTGAAATTTACAGCTGCAGCAATTTAGAAATTGGATGAAAGGTTTAGCACTGCGAAACACTTTCTGATAGACAAATGGTGCTTTTCCTATACAACTACCGTATATAGATCAGACCAAAATGAGGAACAAATGAGGAGGAAAGAGGGACCTTGTTCCAAATGAGGGACAGTCCCTCGAAATCAGGGACAGTTGGGAGCTATGCATATGACTGTGTGGCAACGCAGGAGCATACATAATAAATACAACCTTTAAATTTAGATTAACCACTTTAGCCCCGGAAGAATTTACCCCCTTCCTGACCAGAGCACTTTTTGCGATTCGGCACTGCATCGCTTTAACTGACAATTGCGCGGTCGTGCGACGTGGCTCCCAAACGAAATTGATGTCCTTTTTTCCCCACAAATAGAGCTTTCTTTTGGTGGTATTTGATCACTTCTGCGGTTTTTATTTTTTGCGCTATAAACAAAAAAATAGTGACAATTTTTAAATAAACGCATTATTTTTTACTTTTTGCTATAATAAATATCCCCAAAAAATAGTTAAAAAAACATTTTTTTTCCTCAGTTTAGGCCGATACGTATTCTTCTACATATTTTCGGTAAAAAAAAAAAAAATCGCAATAAGGTTTTATTGATTGGTTTGCGCAAAAGTTATAGCGTTTACAAAATAGGGGATAGTTTTATGGCATTTTATTAATAATTTATTTTTTTACTAGTAATGGCGGCGATCAGCTATTTTTATCGTGACTGCGACATTATGGTGGACACATCGGACATGTTTGACACATTTTTGGGACCATTGTCATTTATACAGCAATCAGTGCTATACAAATGCACCGATTCCTGTGTAAATGACACTGGCAGTGAAGGAGTTAACCACTAGGTGGCAGTGTAGGGGTTAAGTATGTCCTGGGTAGTGTTTCTAACTGTGGGGGGGCGTGGCTACGTGTGATACGTCACTAATCTCTGCTCCCGATCACAGGGAGCAGAGATCAGTGATACTGTCACTAGGCAGAACGGGGAGATGCTTGTTTACATTAGCATCTCTCCGTTCTTCCTCCCCGTGAAGCGATCGCAGGTATCCCCGCAGCGATCGAGTCCGCGGGACCCGCGACCCAACTCAGAGCTCCCGCACACGCAATGGCACGGTGGCAAATTTAAAGGGATGTACGGGTATGCCCATTTGCCCAGCCGTGCCATTCTGCCGACGTACATTCCTGGTCAGGAAGTGGTTAACACATAAAAGGTTTACATATATTTTAGTGGTTGGGTTTGGGTCCACTTTAAATTTGATCTATATGGAAGTTGGATTATATTTATGGCACTGATGTCACACGTCAGAGCTGGGACCCAGTGGCAAAGTAGAGGGATCCCTCTAGTAGTAGGTTATGAGGTATGCCATTGAACACCAGTGATATGTCCCTGATTCATCTCCTACTGACCCACTGCTGGAGGGGGGCTTTATCCCACTGCAGATTGAGGTATGCCACAAGCACACCAAAATAACTCTAGATGGAAATATTTATTGCTGTCACATACCAAAGGAGAACGCCATCTTTCAGGGCCTTAGCAAGACCCCTTCATCAAAGCAATAGCCTCACTTATTTTTCATACTGTATGGAGTACGCTGAATTACAAGTTCCTTGTTTAACTCCTAGACACCAATGTTAGGGGGATATTTCAGTATGCCACTGACACCACTGGTGGAGTCATTTTAATGACACCATTGCTGGGGCGATTGTTTTATTGTCCCATTGACAACACCTCTCCCACTGACTGCTGACTGCCAATACACTCTTCTTCCTACTAACAGCCAATACACTCTTCTTCCTACTGACCGCCAATACACTCTTCTTCCTACTAACAGCCAATACACTCTTCTTCCTACTGACCGCCAATACACTCTTCTTCCTACGGACAGTCAATACACTCTTCTTCCTACTGACCGCCAATACACTCTTCTTCCTACTGACCGCCAATACACTCTTCTTCCTACTAATAGCCAATACACTCTTCTTCCTACTGACTGCCAATACACTCTTCTTCCTATGGACAGCCAATACACTCTTCTTCCTACGGACAGCCAATATACTCTTCTTCCTACTGACAGCCAATACAATCTTCTTCCTACTGACAGCCAATACAATCTTCTTCCTACTGACAGCCAATACACTCTTCTTCCTACTGACAGCCAATACACTCTTCTTCCTACGGACAGCCAATACACTCTTCTTCCTACGGACAGCCAATACACTCTTCTTCCTACTGACCGCCAATACACTCTTCTTCCTACTGACAGCCAATACAATCTTCTTCCTACTGACAGCCAATACAATCTTCTTCCTATGGACAGCCAATACACTCTTCTTCCGACTGACCGCCAATACACTCTTCTTCCTACTGACAGCCAATACACTCTTCTTCCTACTGACAGCCAATACACTCTTCTTCCTATGGACAGGCAATACACTCTTCTTCCTACTGACCGCCAATACACTCTTCTTCCTACTGACCGCCAATACACTCTTCTTCCCACTGACCAGGGCAGGACTTGGGTGGTGGGGGGCCCTGGGCTTGAGTCACTTTCGGGCCCTACCTTCTATACATTACTTTAAACCTTTAGTTTTCTTTTAAGCGTGCCACTCTGATACTGTTTGTCCGCCATTACATCACTGTCTAATGCAGACAGATTTTCTCAACGGCAGTAAACGAGGCACTACGTACCTACCAATAACCAATCAGCAAACCTCAAGATAAGAGTTTAAGGAATTTTAAGGGAAAAAACTATGTAAGATAAAAAACTTATATTTAAATGCTCATCAATGCAGCCTTGCACAGCATCCATCTGCATGCTTGTCCAGTGTCATTTGCAGCCTTGTCAGTGTCATTTGCAGCCTTGCCCAGTGACATTGCAGCCTTGTCAGTGTCATTTGCAGCCTTGCAACCTTGTCAGTGTCATTTGCAGCCTTGCAGACTCCATCTGCAGCCTTATCGGTGTCCATCTGCAGCCTTGTCCATGTCATTTGCAGCCTTACCCAGGCTGCAGATAAACTGCAGTGACTTGTCAGTGTAAATATGGCGCCGCCGAGATACACAGAGCCGGTCCTGTGTATCTCGGCTTCTGTTGGCTTTACTCAGCTCCTCTCGCAGTCCCGCCCAGTCCCACTCTATGATGGACATAACACAGGTCCATTGGCGGGACTGTGCGTGACTGTGAGCGGAGCCGAGCGCCGCCAATATACATACATAGCCGAGTGTACTCGGTTAGCTCCGCTCACAGTCACGCCCAGTCCCTGTGTTATGTCCATCATAGGGCGGGACTAGGCGTGTGACTGTGAGCAGAACTAGACGGGGCCCCCTATTGGACGGGGCCAATGGGCTTGAGCCCAGTCAAGCCCAATGGTAAGTCCAGCCCTGCCACTGACCGCCAATACACCCTTCTTCCTACTGACAGCCAATACACTCTTCTTCCCACTGACCGCCAATGCATTCTTCCTGCTGCAGATGGCAGGGCACTCATCCTCCCATTGACCAACAATGTGAAGGGAACTATGAGATGTGCTCCAAATCACTGCCCTCTTTAAGCTGTGTTGTATGTGCTAACCCTTGCTATACATTACATACTGCTAACCACCACACTCTGTAAACTGCGCTGTACATTATTCTATAAAATAGTTGCTGTTGCTAAGTGGTTTTGTGTTAGTTTTATCTTTATGTGTGCAGAAAAGCATACGCAATGGAAGAGTTTAATTTTGAAAAAAATATATTTTGTCCTGAGGTTTATGTGTATCTGTGAGACTCTCGCATGTGGCACAGTAGCTGAGAAGAACTTTGTGGTTACAAGGACATGTGTGCAGTGTATACAGCTAGCAAGTTTGGGTATTTAACCATACCCGATATTCAGCACTGTAGCTATTCCCGTTTGTTATGTGTCCTGTGTGGGCTGCATATCTTCCACCAATAGAGATGTCCCTCTTTCTCATGTTCAAATGTTGGGGTGCCAGAATTACAAATCCTTGGCAGAATGCAAAGCATTCTGTGATTGGACAATGTAGCATTTTCCGATTGGACACGGTAGAGAGCGTGAAGTTACCACCCCACCTCTCTACCTTGTCCAATCCAGAGAAAGCTTTGCATTCATTGAGAGAATGCAAAGCAAACTCTATATGGTGCCCATGCTGATCAGATGACCTCTTGTATTCACAATGCAGCAGGGCTACCACCCGGCATGGGACCCAAAAGCTAGTGGAGATCACTGGAGTAGCGGACTCTACTACAGTGATTTCCAGCCTCTAGAGGGATATAAAGGTATGGTATATGCATAGTTCCAAGCTGGAGCAATGCGACTATATGAAAATATCTATACTAGGAATTCTTCTTTAAAGTAGACCTAATGTCACAGCTTAGTTCAGCTTCAATCTTTTGGCTTAATTTTAGATTTTTGATGGCAGTCATTCACTAATTGTGAAACATGTTACAGCATTTCTGACAGGTTAATTATTTTTTATTTTGTCATGTCAGATAAAACGTTCCCAGCCAAATTCCATTTCCGCCATATGCATATCCCTCTGTATGAACCAACTTGAATTTTCCATTTCAATCTGTTTAGGGCCGATCGTTTCCACACTCTGCTGTAACAGAACACAAAATTCACAGCCCACAGATGACACCAAAATAGCTCTAACATTAAACTAGTCCAGGGCATACTGAAACTGGAAAGACAGAAGATACTGCCTCAGAATGAAAATCTTAAATCTTTACTGTATCAATAACATGTATGTAATCTTATCCTTGTTAGGAAAAATATACAGTATAATCCCTAACTGGATGTGGGTCGAAACCAGAGGGAAGGTGATTAATACAAATATAATATTTATTCTTTATTTTATTCATTTCAGGTACTTATATAGCGCCGTCAAATTACGCAGCGCTTTACATATACATTGTACATTCACATTAGTCCCTACCCTCAAGGAGCTTACAATCTAAGGTCCCTAACTCACATTTATACATACTAGGGACAATTTAGACAGAATATAAAGCTTCTCTACAAGTATTGCAACAATCCACACATTTCATAAGCCAACAGAAAGGGCAAGTTGAGTATCAGATTTAAAAAACATATTGGGCTTCATGCACACGGGCGCATTTTCCTGTGCAGCATTAATACTCTATGTATTTCTGGTGCCCAGAATGTCTTTGAGCTGCGTACAGTTGCCCACAGACATAAATGAGTAAAGGTGTCTGTACACAGCTATTAGCGTAAATTTAGCATATACACATAGATGTAATGTCCCAAACGCACACGACCTTCATGCAGGATTTTAAGTCTGTGTGCATTCACTGCTTTTTGCATATAGCAACTCATAGTAGCATATAGCCATCTTCACCCATTCATAATTGGCTATAAGCAGCCCCAGTACATCCCTGGCACCAGAAATGAGCAGCGCTTTACCTATCTGTACACCCTAATTTATACCATGATACAGTTGTTTTATTAATGCTCTGCCACATGTGGTACAATTTATGTAGCACTAACTCTCGGTGGAGCTGCTGGTTTAAGCGGGCTTGTTACCTTCACTCTCCTTCCCTCTGTTTTACCGGCACCGGGTCTAGGGTTCCGTTGAGTTTACCTCTGGACGATACACGCACCAACACTTGAATACGTTTTCAATGCTTTATTAAACGATTTACTAAGGAAGTAGCAGGAAAAAGGCAGAAGGGAAACTGCAGAAGAAACTCAAATATCTTCTTGTAAGGTTCTTGACAAATGTCCTGGTAGAATTTGGATATTACAAGTGAATGTGCTCCCCTCGTGGGACACACTCTTTGCACGCCTGGATAGGCCTCTCTCACTTGCCTAGCAGCCAGTACGTAGAACGAACAAAAGTCTCTGCCACAGACTTGTTCGGGATAAACCTGTACGATCCTCTGCCACAGGATGTATCGGTTTTTTTGCAATGAATGTCAGTCACAGTGCTTGAACTTTTAAGCCAACCCGGCAACACTATGCTGTATAGTTACTTTTAAGATACGTCCTCCAACCGAGTCACCAGGCCCCTCTCCAGACCAGCACGCTGCGTGATACTTCCATGAAGGGTCCTCCCCTGGGATCTCCTCGGTTGTCCAGCTACTTCCCTTCTGGATAGACAGCTCAGGACCATTCCTTGGCTGCTGTGGTAGGCCCCAGACAAGCTTCTGGGCCCACCCCTGTGCCGCAGCGGAGTGGGCCTCCGGAACGGAGGACCACGAGATTGCTCTCTAACGCATACCTGTCGGCCAGGAGGGCTAGCAGGTGGCTGTAAAACGAACCCCCTAATATGGCGTCTGTTCCATGAATACCCTCGCCCAGAATGCAACTCGGAGGACCACCTCCACGAGTTGTCTCCGGAACAGAAGAGCATCCAAACACTTCGACACGTTGCCCTTCCAACACTGACCAGTAATAACAGCAACACCCACCGGTCAGTCTGGAAACACACACAACGTCAGCCAAGCTGGAACAGAGGCAAACTTAACCTATTTAACAAACAAGTTACTAAATTTACTTAACATATGGTAGATCGCAAATCTATCAGCGCTACATACTCCCCCCACTACAGTAGACGTTGTCCCCAACGTCTGTCCAAAAACAGTAACAGTAACTCCCAAGCCTGGGAGTAAGTATTTGAGTTTCTTATAACTTGGATAGACAAAGAGAGAGGAAAAGACAGTGGAAAGACACTATAAGACTTTATAATAAACTGACGCGCTAATTAACTTATTTTAGTGTCTTGTGTAATATTATATTTTTAGAAGCATATATAAAAAATGTAGTGATGTGATCTTGTAAAGTTTAATATTTTATCCTAAAAAATGTGATAATCCTTAGTGCAAATGATGAGATATATAAATATTTAAGGTGAAATAATTGCTTGGATAGTGTGTGTTGATTAATACACTTCTACCTTGATGGGGTTTATTGAAGATTATATATATATGTGTATAAAGCTGCACCTCTGTTAAAGTGTTTCTGATATCACTCGAAAAGTTAGAAATTATATATGTGAGATGTGCGCTAAATAATTTTACACGATATGGTGATAAAATTAATAAATAATAAATTACATAAAATATTATTAAATTCCATAAAAAGTAGAAAATATTATATATAAATAAATGCCACCGGTGATTGCACTTATTAAAACCACTTGTGTTACTCCTAAACCAATCAACTCATGCTTATCAGCTTTAGGTGTTCCAATACCACTCAAAACAGTGAAAATTATATAAAGTGAAATGGTGCACTGATAGTTTTTCAAAATATAGAGATAAAAGTACAGATATAAATAAATATATGATCAGAATGCGTAATTAAAATATATTGCACAGGTAGTTTAAATTATTAGAGATCGCCTATGTTGTTCCTAAATATCAATATGTAGTTGTAGATGTCTTTTATTGCCTATATATAATATGGCAACCAGCACACTATAAACACGGAGCCTGACCGTCACAATATTTTATGGAATTTATTATTTATTAATTTTATCACCATATCGTGTAAAAGTATTTAGTGCACATCTCACACTATAATGGCCCATACACACGGTCGGATTTTCCGATGGAAAATGTCCGATCGGAGCGTGTTGTCGGAAATTCCGACCGTGTGTGGGCTCCATCGGACATTTTCCATCAGATTTTCCGACACACAAAGTTGGAGAGCAGGAGATAAAATTTTCCGACAACAAAATCCGTTGTCGGAAATTCCGATCGTGTGTACACAAATCCGACGGACAAAGTGCCACGCATGCTCAGAATAAATAAAGAGATGAAAGCTATTGCCCACTGCCCCGTTTATAGTCCCGACGTACGTGTTTTACGTCACCGCGTTTAGAACTATTGGATTTTCCGACAACTTTGTGTGACCGTGTGTATGCAAGACAAGTTTGAGCCAACATCCGTCGGAAAAAATCCTAGGATTTTGTTGTCGGAATGTCCGAACAAAGTCCGACCGTGTGTACGCCCTATAAGACTTACATCTATAAAACATTATGTTTACATCCACAAACAAAACCATCCTACGATTGTGCATAACCTCACTATCTATCTTAGCTGAAAAGCCTCCCAGCTTGATAGGAAATCCTATAATTCCTGAAAAGGAAAGCTTATTAAACACACACGCATATATATATATTGTACAATATTAGGAGCAAAGCCTCATTTTTAGAGAAAATGAGCCTCTCTTCCTTTTATCCATATCGGAATAAACTTAAGGAGTCCATCCCTGTACTATGATCTCTTCAAATAAAGAAAAAAAATAAATCCGGCTAGCAAAAAGAAGTCCTTGGATTTAAAACACTGAGCAGAATATGTAAATCTTTACCACGTAGATTTCTTTACACTGACACTAACTAGCTAACTACTTGCAAAGTTCTTTTGTCCAGAATTACCAATAAAACCGAGGATCTGGCAATGTCAGTGATTTTCCCGTTTTATCCACAGTGGCAATGAAATAGACAACATCATCTTTCCCGGGCCTGCAGATAACCACTTTGATAGCATAGATGTGCCGACCGAAGTTCCAGTGCATGAAACATCCACTAAAACGTTCATCCATCTTAGCAGAACATCCAGTCTTTCAGAAAGGCTTAGGCACAGACAAATAGTACCAAACAGCTCCACTGTACCAAAGTTCCCGATTAGTTTCAATCACCTACATTATATCCTGGGGCACATAGGGGAACTCCAAACCATACTCGGCAGCGACACGCTTGTTCAACATCCTCTGCAAACGTGCAAATTTGGGCAAAGATCTGTCTCTCCCCATACCAGGCAGCACACAAGAATCCAATGACTTGCTCACCATAGACCCAGCCGGTGTCTGTAGTGAACTGGCAAAGTCCCAGTAACAGTACTGTGTGGCTCCACACAAGGTGACGTCTTCCCAGAACTCAGGGGTGTCCATTCAGGGAAAGTCATAGCAAAGGCAACATCTTCACCTTGTGACCATAACAGCTCTTGTGACATAATCTCAAATAGGTCATCATCCCCGGAAAGATCCGACATGGATTCTAATTCCGAGTCTCCCAACTCTTCTGCTGGTAGATATTTACTCACAGTCCCAGATACATTCCCCATCAGTGGCTTACCCGTTCCTGACGTGGACTCTGATAGCTCCGGTTCAGGTAATCTCTGGGGTAGGCCTCGACCACGGCCGCGGGAAGCCTTCACATATCCCACCTTCCTTTGAGTAGGTACAACAGGAATAGGTGTAGTGGACTCAGAAATCAAAGTAATGTCCCCTGACGAGACGACAGCAGCAGTGTCTCTCTCCGGAACATTGTCAGCAACAACAGGCGAAGTGGTGGCCTGTCGCTCTCTTTCCGTAGTGGTAGCAGCTTCTACTGTGGCGATACCTGTTGCCCAATCTATCAGATAAGCACGGGGCGATGTGGTAGGTGGCTCCACCACAAACAAGTACTCTCCACATTGCAGACATCGGCCAAACAGACGGAGATGTACGGCCAATCCTTTACATCGGTGGCAGATCATACCCAGTCCCTTATTATCTCCTGAGGTGTACAGGGCAAACCTCCCCTGCGGCTTCAAGCAAACTCCAGTATCTGTGAGCAGAGTTCCAGATAGCACAGTATTCATCACGGTGCTTGCAGGGAACATTCTCGGTCCCATGATTGGCTGCATCGCTGGAAAAGACATGGCCACACTCTGATCTTCTCAGCACGATCACGAGGCCTTTCCTCTCCTCTGGCGCCAAACACACACACGCATCCCACGCGGTAACAAGTAAGGCAGGCTCCTCCCACTTGTTCTTCTGGTCACGTAGCTCCCGGGCCTTCACTGGCGCCTGCCGTCTACGCATTCAGAAATAAAGTCCTGCAGTTTAACCTTTTCTCTTCCTGAAGGATTTTTTCAAAGTCCAGCTCTCTCTGTAAACTCCCGGTAAAACACTTCTCTGGTTTGCGAGAATTGACGGTCAGCAAATCCCCGACGACGCCCCACATGTAGCACTAACTCTCGGTGGAGCTGCTGGTTTAAGCGGGCTTGTTACCTTCACTCTCCTTCCCTCTGTTTTACCGGCACCGGGTCTAGGGTTCCATTGAGTTTACCTCTGGACGATACACGCACCAACACTTGAATACGTTTTCAATGCTTTATTAAACGATTTACTAAGGAAGTAGCAGGAAAGAGGCAGAAGGGAAACTGTAGAAGAAACTCAAATATCTTCTTGTAAGGTTCTTGACAAATGTCCTGGTAGAATTTGGATATTACAAGTGAATGCGCTCCCCTCGTGGGACACACTCTTTGCACGCCTGGATAGGCCTCTCTCACTTGCCTAGCAGCCAGTACGTAGAACGAACAAAAGTCTCTGCCACAGACTTGTTTGGGATAAACCTGTACAATCCTCTGCCACAGGATGTATCGGTTTTCTGCAATGAACGTCAGTCACAGTGCTTGAACCTTTAAGCCAACCCGGCAACACTATGCTGTATAGTTACTTTTAGGACACGTCCTCCAACCGAGTCACCAGGCCCCTCTCCAGACCAGCACACTGCGTGAACCTTCCATGACGGGTCCTCCTTTGGGATCTCCTCGGTTGTCCAGCTTCCAGGTTGTCTCCTCCCTTCTGGATAGACAGCTCAGGACCATTCCTAGGTTGCTGTGGTAGGCCCCAGACAAGCTTCTGGGTCCACCCCTGCGCCGCAGCGGCGTGGGCCTCCAGAACAGAGGACCACGAGATTGCTCTCTAACGCATACTTGTCGGCCAGGAGGGCCAGCAGGTGGCTGTAAAACGAACCCCCTAATATGGCGTCTGTCAAGTTCCTCCACCCCAAACTCGCACATTCATGTCTTTATGGACCTTGCTTTGTACACTGGTCCAAATCATTTGGTGGAGGGGGGATTATGATGTGGGGGTTGTCTTTTAGGGGTTGGGCTTGGCCCCTTAGTTCCAGTGAAGAGAACTCTTAAGGCATCAGCGTACCGAGACATTTTGGACAATTTCATGCTCCCAACTTTGTGGGAACAGTTTGGGGATGGCCCCTTCCTGTTCCAACATGACTCCGCACCAGTGCACAAACAAGGTCCATAACGACATGGATGAGCGAGTTTGGAGTGGAGGAACTTGACTGGCCTGCACAGAGTACTGACCTCAACCTAATAGAATGCCTTTGGGATAAATTTGAGCGGAGACTGCGAGCCAGGCCTTCTCATCCACATCAGTGCCTGACCTTACAAATGCGCTTTTGGAAGAATAGTCAAACATTCCCATAGACACTCCTAAACCTTGTGGACAGCCTTCCCAGAAGAGTTGAAGCTGTTATAGCTGCAAAGTGTGGGCCAACTCAATATTGAACCCTATGGACTAAGACTGGGATGCTAGTAAAGTTCAGGAGCGTGTAAAGACAGGTGTCCCAATACTTTTGGTAATATAGGGTACCGTGAAACAAAGCCCTCCAGCAGTGCACTGTCACCGCTGACAGGGCTTCCATCTTCCCCTGGTCTTCCTTCCAGGTTTCCAGACTCCAGCTGTGCAAGTGGCCGGAGCCGCCATGACATCACTCCTGATCCCTCGGCTCTGGCATGGTGCTCTGAAGGTCCGGCGTGGCATGCTGGACCTTCAGAGCGCATGCGCCAGTGATGTCACTGGCTGCATCTAGTGTGAATATCTCTTACACGGTGCCCGTGTAGGAGATATTCATTTTACCTACAAGTAAGCCTTATTATAGGCTTACTTATAGGTAAAAATCACAAAGCAGGCTTTACTACCACTTTATGAACGTCTAGAGAAAGTACAGATGGTTACATCGTAAGTTGCACCAATGAATTATGTACAGCGCTACCTGCAATCCTAACAAAATCTTCAATCCATACAAATAATTGTGCCAGCAATTAAACAATTATCTACATAAAATATTCATACATCAAATAGTGTCCATATTTAAAGTGATCTAGTGCCTCTAATAACCCAAGGATCTTAGTTCTGTGGTCTTAATAAAGTGTCCATGCAGAATTTTCCATACAGGTGTGTCCATTCACTTTTTCACACAAAGGGCAGTGAAGTTGTGATATTTGGGCTCCAGTTATCCTCCACCACCAACACAGAGAATTCACCAGATGTACTCTATATGATCACCCGATCTATGGCCAGCTTTATTCGAACTGCAAAGAGTGTTTTGACTCTTTTCAGAAGACCTTGCAGACTTTCTCCTGAACAGTTGTTGACAGAAAAAGGTTTTTACAGGTAAAAGAAGAAATAGAGAGGGGAAGCTTATCAATCTGGTACAATTAAAAATTAAATTTTATTGAACAATTAAGACCTTGGTTAAAATGCACTCACATTTTCCCGACTCATGGGCGCAATATCAAAACCACCTTCTGCAGGGATGAGAGGCATCGGGGCCAGCAGTGCTGCTAATTGGTAACACAATCCTTCTTTTTCCAGCACCGCTGAACTCTCAGAACAGATAGAGAAGATGGTGTATACCCACGTCTGGCAGTGTATTCCATGCCAAAAGCTCTCCTCTGACAGTCAGAGCCTGGCTGGACGTGTGTATCCATCCACCAACAGCAGAGAGTGTACTGATCATCTGGGTAACCCTTTTCGGGTGTGGACCCCCCTTTCTTAAACCAGGCTTCATATTTTGTACCCAACTCACAATATGAGTGTATTTGAAGTGCTCTTGCACATGGGCCGGCTGAGTCTGTTCAGCGTATTGCTGGGAGTGTATTTCCTCCGCACAGTCAGCCCCGATGCAGTGTACAGTCTGTCATTGACATGTATTGATGTATTTGTGTATAAGAGGAGTAAACAAAATGTTCATTTGCCCATATGCTCTATTTGTGTTTTATTATGGCATCGCTGTATACATGAGTACAGCAGTGCACAGTCATTCGGGTCAATGGAGGAAGAGCAGAAGAAATACGCCAGGCATTGTACTGAATGGGCTCAGCCAGCCTTTGTGAAAGAGCCCTAGCACAGTTTTTACTTATTTAATAAAATGTATGATTTTTATTGTGCCAGATTGGTGCGCTTCCCCTCTCTTTCTCTTCTCTCTGTTTTTCAAGATCTGCATTTCACCTTGTGTGGTATTTTGGGGAGCTGCAAGATTTTTTGGCTGTGCTTTAAGAACAATGGCTGCCATAGCATACCTCCCAACTTTTTGAGATGGGAATAAGAGACACCTATCAGCAAAAGCATGCAGGCATAGGACACACCCCCTGCCACGCCCCATTAAAGGAGAATTGTACAAAAAAAAAACAAGATTGGCTGAACCCACAAGTGATTTTTTATCATTACTAATCCTTTATATTGGCTTTTGGAATTTACAAATGCAGCGATTTAGAAATCAGATGAAAGGTTTAGTGCTGGAAAACACTTTTTGATAGATAAAAAGTGCATTTTAAAAACATTTATATAGATCAGACCTAAATGAGGGATAAATGAGGAGGAATGAGGGACAGAGGGACATTGCTCCAAATCAGGGACAGTCCCTCGAAATCAGGGACAGTTGGGAGCTATGCCATAGCAGGGACTTGAGAGTGGTTTTAAAGGTAAATACCATGCCCAAAATATATTAAATGCACATATAATCTTATGGAAAGATTGTTTTTGAAATAAATGGTCTAGGCAGGGTCTCTCTTTTACAATTTAATCTTGTAAAATTGTAATGGCGGTTTCTTTAAAGTGGTTCTAAAGTCAAAAGGTTTTTTGCCCTAATGCATTACCTGCATTAAGGTTAAAAAAACCTTCCACTTGCTATTTCTTATCCTCCTCCTCCTCCCTAAAAACTTACCTGAGTCCTCTCTTGATCCAGTGCTATGCCCATCTGCACCCATTGGCTCCTGCTGCTGTCAGTCAAATCCAGGGAGCAGTGGGTGTGGCCGAGCTGAACTGTGTGTGTCAGTAGATGCACATAGCGCAGCTTGGAAGTGCACCCGAATTGTGTGCCCCAACATACAGCTTGCTATGGGGGCACACGCAGGAAGAGTGGGCAGCGCCAGACTGAGACTCCAGAGGAGCTAAGGGACCACTCTGTGCAATATCCTTGCACAAAGCATAAGTATAAACCTCTTTTTTTATTCCAGGGGAAAAAAAATGAGCCTTTAACATCACTTTATTATTGGCCAGTCTACATCTAGTCTTAGTTAATATTTTCCTTTCTCCCGCCTTCCAGCAGTACGTAATGGCCATTCAAGTCCCTGACACAAAGCACTTAACCTTTCAATGTTAGTTATATGGGAGTGGCTTGTGGGACACATCTGCCTTTGTGTGTAATGTGTGTATGAAGGAAGGCGAATACATATCTGTTACTTATGATGAACTCTCTCCTATACGTCAGCATAAAAGAGGTCGATGGCTAATGGTTCATAAGTACTTTGGAAATGCAGATGTAGCATACATTGGATACCCAAACCGTGTCATTAAGGAACAAAGAGCTGTTAGTTAATCATGTCTGTGGCTATCCTCATGCATGGAGCCAGTCATGACACAGCTGCACATGCTGCTGAAAAGCGCTGTCAGCCTTCCAAGTGTAATTATACCATTCTGATCACTGACAAATGAGAGTGAGAATAAATATTTGAAGAGGTGGCAGGCGCACAGGCCCAACTTCAATAAAATAGACAAGTTCATGTAAAACTATAATGGCTGCAGGACTATTTTTTTAAGTCTATAAATTGATGTTTTTATCTCTTTACTTACTTTACTTATTAAAGTAAATTTAGGTTTTAAAAAAATCTACTCTACTCTATTCTTAACTCAAAGTATCTTCTCTTTATCTCCTCCACCCAATTCCATTTTTTTCTGCTGTGATCTACCTTCCTGTTAGGGGGTGACTACATTATCAATAGCATATATGTTCGTTCTAAACAAATGGAGGTGAGGGGGGGAGAGGAAAGGGTTTAGGAGGACATTATAAGGAGGTAGAAAAACACATGTAATTTTTGTGAAAAATAAATGACAGGGCCATCAAGTAGTGGATGTGTATTAATTATTTTTGAAGAATACAAGTATCATTTATTGTCACCGGGGTGGATAAAAATCAAATTGATTTTTTTTATTTAAATCAGATTTTTTTGATTTTTATCAAATTAAATTTTAATAAAATGCTATCTAAAGATAGTTTTCTATTTAAGATACATTAATAATTTTGTTTATTCAGCATGGTATGTAGCTAGAGGCTGTATATTCTGCAATATTAACATTTCTGGTAAACTCATTCAATGAATATGCAAGCTGAGATAACATGCACTGCATTGATGCAGTCACACAATTTCACAGTAACCATGAGATAAAACAGAGTTCAGGGATATTCCTTTATCCCATTGTTTTTCAAATCTGTGTACACTACAAACTGTATGATTGAATCAGTTGTGATATTGCTTTTTTACTAACCTGACAGCTTATTATTCTAAATAGGAAACCTTCATTTTGTTTGCAAATATTAAATATTCTAACTACTAGCAAGAAGTGCTTACATTTAAAGAGCACCTGTCATTTCAGATCCATCATGGCAGTGCCTGTTAGCGGGCATCCACTCACCTGCTGCTGCCACGTCCCTCACCTTGTTGTGTCACTGCCGCATCACCAGCCATCCCATTAAAGTGAAGGGGACTATCGGTGAGTCAACAGCGAGTCAGAGGAGTAGCCGCTGCAGGACAGAGATGACAGTTGGTCTTTAAAAATTATTTTACTATTGATTTAAATGGACTTGATTTAAATTAAATATACCCTGATTGTCAGTTTATGTACAGTATATGTATGCTTTAATTGTTTTACAAATAAATCATTCATATTTGAAAACAGGTTAGCTAAAAGAGACTGCACCACTGTAGTGTCCTACCTTGAGGCCTCATGCTGTTTGACTAAAACCTCAAGAAACAGCTGTCCAGTAAGGAATGAGTCAGTCATCTGACTCATGTAGAGGTGTGTGTAAATTTTAGCTTGTGCTATTGAACTCTGTAAATTCGTTTTTTTGGACCTGTGGTAAGGAGACAAAGGAAAGCTTGTGAAAAAGAAACTAAAGTTATATCAGCTCTTCTGGCTTTCTGGGCTTTCCGAGTTTACTTAGCCTGTAGTTAAAGATCCCTGCTATAGGGGTCCACTCCTCGTCTCTCAGTAGAGGATCTCCTAGCACCTCGGGCTCTCACACTCCTCTGAGACTTACAGATTCCCTCAGTCCCCTGGGATCGCTCAACTGTCCCAGCTCTTTCAGTATCCCAGACTCTCTTAGTCACCTCAGCTCTCCCAGTCCTATGGCATAGGACTCTTTAAGCATGGAGTGCTGTCTCTTAAGTAAAGCACCTCCCCTAACAGGAACATACACCTGTCTCCAAATGAGAGCCCTAACTTATGCCCACGCCTATCATTATAAGGGCCCTGTGCACCTGGACACACACCCTGCTGGTCTTCTGCAAGACCTGGACACTGCGTAGATTTCTTTCCTTCCAAAGCACTTAGAAATCTCCACTGGTAACAGTGAACAGTGTAATGGGGTGTTAGGTCCCTTTCTGTAGTGATGCAATATTTGGAGCTGGTGCCCATATGTACACCACGTTGGAGCAGCCTAGTGCAGGCAGGGCACAGGAGCCAGCCACCCCACACTTACGTGAATGTAGTCAGCACAGCTAAGGTGCTGCATAAGGCAGAAGGATAGGATGAGGTAGCCCTACACCCAGAAGACCTGGCTGTAGGTTTGTGGAGGCTTAGAGTGGGTTGCAAAAGGCCTTTTAGGCCAGGCCCAGTGTTCTCTGTTATGAGTTCTTTTCCCCTGGAGTTCCTGGGAGATGTGTACAGGAACTAAAGGAGCAGCTACAGCAGTGCTGTTTCTGGAACGACATGTATGGAGTTGTGAGCTGGAGGTATAGAGCCTAATGGCAAGTCTGAGCCCTCTGAATGAGTATTATTGGCCCAAGAAGACTATGCAAGAGAAGATGGCTAAGGTTGATGTGCTGTGTGCTGCTTTCACTAATGACTACTGCGGTAAGTCCACTATATGTGAACATAAAGGCTAATGGCTGGGGATGTTGTGGGAAGGCTTCTGGTAAGGAGTGGGGCACAATGTGGTGAAGACTTATCCTATCCATGAAGAAGCGGGGCGGGAGCTTGGGTATTTGGCGCCAACATCAAGCCAATCACAAGCCCCTTTACACCAGAATGCCAAAACTCAAGGAAAGCTGTAAAAACGTAATTCTCTGCTCATAATCGATACTCCGGAGTCCCGCACTCTGCATGCGTGTGAGCCCTGTGACCTTTTTACAACAATTTTCATAGTGGCAGGGCCTTGCACTGTAACAACATGTATGTTTTAACTGTTTTATCTATGTGATATTTGTGATTAAGATCATCTTTTTATGTCATGCCAGGGGATGATTACCACTCTATAGCCTGCACCAATGAGAAGCGACAATATTATTTGTGTGATAGATGACTGTCAACCAATGATAGGGGGCAGTATTATGTGTGTCATTGGTGACTGGCCACCAATGAGAGGGGGCAGTATTATGTGTGTGATAGGTAACTGGCCACCAATGAGAGGGGGCAGTATTATGTGTGTTATAGGTAACTGGCCACCAATGAGAGGGGGCAGTATTATGTGTGTGATAGGTAACTGGCCACCAATGAGAGGGGGCAGTATTATGTGTGTCATTGGTGACTGGCCGCCAATGAGAGGGGGCAGTATTATGTGTGTGATAGGTAACTGGCCACCAATGAGAGGGGGCTGTATTATGTGTGTGATAGGTAACTGGCCACCAATGAGAGGGGGCAGTATTATGTGTGTGATAGGTAACTGGCCACCAATGAGAGGGGGCAATATTATGTGTGTGATAGGTAACTGGCCACCAATGAGCGGGGACAGTATTATGTGTGTCATTGGTAACTGGCCACCAATGAGAGGGGGCAATATTATTCATGTGATAGATGACTGGCCACCAATGAGAGGGGACATCATTATGTATGTAATCGGTGATTGACCACCAATGAGCGAAGACAGTATTTTGAATGTGTTAGGTGACTGGTCACCAATGAGCGTCAAATGTATTTTTAAATGCCACAATCTAAAAACCTGCATTAGACTTGGTAGTACAAGAAACATGGGAGCATAGTGAGAAGTTAAATGAGCTTATCATTATTCTGCTGCTCCTCTACTGTCCATTCACAGAGTTATTCCAGAGAAGTGACTAAAGCCTAGGGCCGAACGGAAAAAAAACTGACAGCTCTGGTCTGATGTTAGTACAGCCAAGCCCATAGCTGAGCCATTGTGTTCTGACAGGATGGCAACCCCCCCTCCCCCGCCAGAACACGCCATTGGCTGAGAGTGCTAATTGGAAGCCAGTCAGCTGCTGGTTCTCACACAGGACGAATGTCGGAGGGTTTTTATTGAACTGGCCAATGTCTCCCGACATTAGGCCCGTGTGTACTACTCTAACTACAGTAGAGAACAATCAAGTCACTAACTTGACTGTCCTGGCTGAGCTGTGTAATTATCAGGACTGCATGGACATAAATACAAACCCTTGGCAGTAAAATGTCTCCGATATATTGTATGTATTTCAACTACTGTATTTCAGTGCTTACCTGGCATTCTGCTTTTACCACGATTCCCCTTTTATCCTTAACCGCTTGCCGACCACCGCATGTACATTTACATCAACAGAATGGCATAGCTGGGAAAATGGGCATACCTGTACGTTCCTTTGCATTTCCAGCCGTGCCGGTGCACGTACGCGCCCGTGCTCCGCGATCGCGCCCGTGGGTCCCGCAGACCTAATGTCCACTGGTCTCCCAGCGATCGTGTCATGGAGAGGAAGAACGGGGAGATGCTTTTGTAAACAAAGCATTCCCCATTCTGCCTAGTGACAGGACAGTGATTTACTGCTCCCTGTCATTGAGAGCAGCGATCACTGTCCTGTGTGTTCAAGCCCAGCCCCCTCACAGTGAGAATCACTCCCTAGGACACACTTAACCTCTTCACTGCATTTTTATCGCACCGATCTCTGTATAAATGACAATTGTCACAAAATAGTGTCAAAAATGTCCGATGTGCCCGCCATAATGTCGCAGTCATGATAAAAATTGCAGATCCCCGCCATTACTAATAAAAAAAAATAATAATAAAAATGCCATAAAACTATCCCCTATTTTGTAGACACTATAAATTTTGCGCAAACCAATCAATACACACTTATTGCAATTTTTTTTATCAAAAATATGTAGAAGAATACATATCGGCCTAAACTGAGGAAAAAAATGTTTTTTTATATATTTTTGGGGGATATTTATTACAACAAAAAGTAAAAAATATTGCTTTTTTTTCAAAGTTTTTTTGTTTATAGCGCAAAAAATAAAAAAAATGCAGAGATGATCAAATACCACCAAAAGAAAGCTCTATTTGTGGGAAAAAAAGGACATTAATTTTGTTTGGGTACAACATCGCACAACCGCGCAATTGTCAGTTAAAGCGACGCAGCGCCGAATTGCAAAAAAAATGGCCCGGTCATTCTGCAGCCAAATCCTCCCGGGCTGAAGTGGTTAAAAAGTGTGTCATACTTTCACTGAGGATAAAAAAAAGAAATGACACAGGATGAATACGTTGTGGCTGTCTGTGCAGTCTGCAATAAGTAGATTTGTCACAATTCATGGAAATGGCGTGATATGGGTGATAAATCTGTACATGGAAGGCCTGCATTACCATCTAAAGAAATCAGCAGTATTTTCAGACTAATTAATGTCTTTTTCATCTTTACCTGGATCTCAGTGCAAATTAATTAAACAGCAGTGTCAGTAAATGTGAGGAGCTGTTCCAGGACAAGGCTGCTATTGCCATTCTATATATTCCCTTGATATCTGCTAATTGTTATGCTGATGATTAAAAAAAACACATTAATGACAACTAAAGTGTTGCAGAACACTGTGTTCTGATACAAATGATGTGTGATGTGATAAGGGAGTCGGTGATAAAGGAGAGGGTATTGATTTAGTGGATGACACTTTTGTACTGCATTTTGAGTTGATGCTGCCTAAGGGCCTGCGCATGCACAGATCTCAAAAGCCCCACCTTGGTGTGTGTTTCTGATGTATATAGAAAAGGGGATTGATGCACTTGTCTTAAAGGAGAAGTATAGCCAAAGCTATTTTGGCTATACTTCTCCTATGGATCACAGGAGTGCAGTTTGTTCTGCGCTCCTGTGATCCATTTTCAGCTGACAACAGGCTGAAACCCGCTGTCGGCTGATGTTACAGAGCAGGTCCAGGCCCTGAAAAGATCCTGACCATATGGTTGGGATCCGCCCAGAATCCTGGACTGACAGCTGGTTTAGCCTCTCAGCGATCCACTGAGAGCCTGAGCCAGCCCCTCCTGCCCCCTCCACAGCCCAGTGCTCCCGTGAGCGCTGCAGCGGCAGAGCAGAGAGCTGCTGACTGACAATCCCCACAGATTGCTGAGAACTGAGCGATCAGCAGTCTTTGATCGCTAAGTTCTCAATGCAGAGCTGGCAGGGGACAGATGCAGCATCAGATCCATGCTGTATCCACTTAGGTGAGTATACAGTAAATGTTTTTTTCTTTTTCTAAATCCCATACAGTAAAACCTTGGATTGCGAGTATAATTTGTTTTCCGGAAACATGCTTGTAATCCAAAGCACTTGTATATCAAAGCGAATTTCCCCATAAGAAATAATGGAAACTCAGATGATTCGTTCCACAACTATTTGTTCATAGGTTTTTCAGTTTATAGTCCATATAAAAAGATTATAGCAATGTGACCAGGTTGTGTAACCATAAAATGTCCATCCACACATAGTAGCCTCCACAAGGGGATTAGAGGCGAAATCCAGCAGGGGCTACAAGGTATAAAAGAGAAGAGAGGAGCCTCTAAGTGTAGCAATATGGTTACATTTAACCGCTTCAGCCCCAGAAGATTTTACCCCCTTCCTGACCAGAGCAAATTTTGCGATTCGGCACTGCGTCGCTTTAACTGACAATTGCGCGGTCGTGCGAAGTTGCACCCAAATAAAATTGATGTCCTTTTTTTCCCACAAGTAGAGCTTTCTTTTGGTGGTATTTGATCACCTCTGCAGGTTTTTATTTTTGCGCTATAAACAAAAAAAGAGCAACAATTTTGAAAAAAAAAAAGCAATATTTTTTACTTTTTGCTATAATAAATATCCCACAAAAATATATAAAAAAAACTATTTTTTTCCTCAGTTTAGGCCAATATGTATTCTTCTACATATTTTTGGTAAAAAAAATAAATAAATCACAATAAGCGTATATTGATTGGTTTGCGCAAAAGTTATAGCGTCTACAAAATAGGTGATAGTTTTATGGCATTTTTATTATTATTATTTTTTTTTTATTAGTAATGCCGGAGATCTGCGATTTTTATCGGGACTGTGACATTATGGCGGACACATCGGACACTTTTGACACTATTTTGGGACCATTGTCATTTATACAGCGATCGGTGCTATAAAAATGCACTGATTACTGTGTAAATGACACTGGCAGGGAAGGGGTTAACCACTAGGGGGCGATGAAGGGGTTAAGTGTGTCCTAGGGAGTGATTCTAATTGTGGGGGGAATGGGCTTCCATTCACATGACAGCAACCACTGCTCCCTATGACAGGGAGCAGTGATCTCTGTCATGCCACAAGGCAGAACGGGCAAATGCCTTGTTTACATAGGCACTTCCCCATTCTGTGGCTCCGTGACACGATCGCCGGGGGGCCGGCGGACATCGAGCCACGCTGGCCCTGGCATTTAAAGGGGATGTACAGGTACGCCTATTTGCCCACCGCTGCCATTGTACTGACGCATATATCAGCGTGCAGCGGTCAGCAAGTGGTTAGTGAAGGTACAACATTTAGCAACTCACATGGTTGATGATTAAAACAGGCACATCTAGGTATGTAGGCATCCGGGGTAAAGCTGTCCACATAGACCATCCCCTGCACCACCAGCTCTTACTGCTTTTCAGTCTGCAATCGTGACCAGGAAGACTACCCTGCAGTAGAGTAATCTGAAAGCGAGGCTTGAACCGCTCATGGAGCGCAGCATGGAAGGAATGACGTCGATGGTGGTGCAGAGGACGGTCTATGTGGACAGCTTTACTCCAGATGCCTGCAAACTTAGATGTGCCTGTTTCAATCATCAACCATGTGAGTTGCTAAATGTTGTACCTTCATTAAATGTAACCATACTGCTACACTTAGAGGCGCCTCTCTTCTCTTTTATACACTCAGTTGTGACATGATGCTGCATGTATATCGAGACATTGCTTGTTTATCAAGTAAAAATGTATTTAAAAATGTTGCTTGTCTTGCAAAACGCTCTCAAATCAAGTTACTCTCAAACCAAGGTTTTACTGTATTTCTTATTTAACCACTTAAGGACTGCCCCATGTACATTTACTGCAGCAGGGCGGCCTTTAAACGCAAAATCACGTATCTCTACATGATTTTTTTCAAGGGTTCTGGGGTGCACATGCACGCCGCCAGAGCCCCGCTCCCGCTGTGATTGGACACAACAGGATCCAATCAGCATGTCTGGCGAACGCCGGAAACCCATCAATCTGTCGAAGAGAGACAGAAGCCGGTCTGCCTATGTAAACAAGGCAGATCGCCATTCTGCTAGTAAGAAAGATGGAGATCTTGTGTTTCTGCTAAGCAGGAACACGGATCTCTGTCTACCTACAGTGCAACCATCCCCCACACAGTTAGAAAGCACTCCCAGGGAACACAGCTAAAGGTTTTTCACCTTTATGCATTCTATGCATAAAGGTGAAAAACCTTCTGTAATGCAGTAGCCCCCCAGAGCCCTGTTTTTACTTACCTGAGCACACCAACTCCAGCCGCTGTCTCAGGTCCTCATTGGATAGATTGATAGCAGTGTGAGCCATTGGTTCCCGGCTGCTGTCAATCAAATCCAATGACGTGGGAGCCGGGGGCGGGGCCGAGTCATGCTGTCTGTGTCAATGGACGCAGCAGCAGGACTCAGGAGCGCACCCGCACGTGTGTCCCCATGTAAAGCGCTTCTCTGTGGGGGCACTCAAGAAGGGGAGGAGCCAGGAGCGCAGCGGAGGGACCCCAGAAGAGGAGGATCGGGCCACTCTGTGCAAAACCCTTGCACAGAGGAGGTAAGTATAACATGTTTGTTAAAAGAAAAAAAAAAATTAGCCTTTACAACCCCTTTAACCGCCCCTGATGTTAACCCCTTCCCTGCCAGTGTAATTTGTACAGAGACAGTGCATTTTTTTTAGCACTGTATGGGTGTCACTGGTCCCCAAAAAATGTCACTTAGTGTCAGATTTGTCACAGTCTCGCTAAAAATTGCTGAGCACCGCCATTACTAGAAAAAAAATTAAAATAATTAAAAAGACCATAAATCTATGCCATAGTTTGTAGATGCTATAACTGTTGTGTAAACCAATCAATACATGCTTATTGGGATTTTATTTACAAAAAATATGTAGCAGAATACTTATTGGCCTAAATTGATGAAGAAATTAGATTTTTTACAATTTTTTATTGAATATGTATGTATAGCAGGAAGTCTTTTTTTTGTTTATTGAGCAAAAAATAAAAACTGCAGAAGTGGTCAAATATCACCAAAAGAAAGCTCTATTTGTGGGGAAAAAAAGGACATCAATTTTATTTGGGTACAGTGTCGCATGACTGCATAATTGTCAGTTAAAGCAACGTAGTGCCGTATTGCAAAAGATGGCCTGGTCAGGAAGGGGTAAAACCTTAAAGGAAATCTATGGTCACAATATACACTCTGTCACACATAAATTCTGTAACATCAGCATTATAATAACAATATAAACAATAGTTATATTTGACAATCTAGTATAAACAGGGCAGGACTTAGGGTGGTGGGGGTCCCTGGGCTTGAGTCACTTTCGGACCCTACCTTCTATATCCGGCACTGATGACAGATGGCACTGATACATGGCACTGATGACACGTGACACTGACAGGTGGCACTGGGGACAGGTGGCACTGATGACAGATGGCACTGATACATGGCACTGATGACACGTGACACTGACAGGTGGCACTGGGGACAGGTGGCACTGATGACAGATGGCACTGATACGTGGCACTGATGACAGATGGCACTAATACGTGGCACTGATGACAGATGGCACTAATACGTGGCACTGATGACACATGACACTGACCGGTGGCACTGTGGACAGATGGCACTGATGACAGATGGCACTGATATGTGGCACTGATGACAGATGGCACTAATACGTGGCACTGATGACAGATGGCACTAATACGTGGCACTGATGACAGATGGCACTAATACGTGGCACTGATGACACATGACACTGACAGGTGGCACTGGGGACAGGTGGCACTGATGACAGATGACACTAATACATGGCACTGATGACAGATGGCACTAATACGTGGCACTGATGACAGATGGCACTAATACGTGGCACTGATGACAGATGGCACTAATACGTGGCACTGATGACACATGACACTGACAGGTGGCACTGGGGACAGGTGGCACTGATGATAGATGGCACTGATACGTGGCACTGATGCCACGTGACACTGACAGGGGGCACTGGGGACAGGTGGCACTGCTGACAGATGGCACTGATGACACTGACAGGTGGCACTGGGGACATTTGGCACTGATAGGTGGCACTGGGGAGTCGGGACAGATGGCACTATGTTGTGTAGTGTTGTGTAACTGTAACTCATGTAAGTGTTCACTCACCGCTGCAGCACGGAAGCTCTCCCTCCTCACACGCTGTCTCTGTGTGAGGAGGGAGAGCCGGCGATGAGAGATGATCTCATATGAGATCACCTCTCATTGGACAAGTGCTAAATGGCCACTGTGATTGGCCATTTAGCACGATCTGTGATTGGCTGTGTCCAAGGGACACGGCAAACACAGAACTTCCCCGATGCGCGCCCGCGGCGGCGCGCAGAGGGGAAGTATACAGGAGGACGTCCAGGGATGCCCTCCCGGCAATTGGCGTCCACGCTATAGCACGAGCGCCGCGGGGCCCCCTATTGGGCGGGGCCCACGGGCTTGAGCCCACTCAAGCCCTATAGTAAGTCCGGCCCTGAGTATAAGCTTATGTGAAAAATCTCCTTTCATGTTGTGAGTGCTGCCTGTCGGCTATCTCTTTCAACAATTTAATGGATACCCTGAATACTTTGCAGCTTCTCCTCTGCTGTTTACATTCAGTTTCTAAGCACTACATATCCCATGGTACCTTTGCTGCCTGCAAGCTGTGATTCCTATACTGACTCCTCCTCCTGAAACTCCTCCTCTCAGCACCTCTGGAGTTCAGAAGGCAGGCTCTGTGATATGTGTGACACAGCAGTGCAGTGAATGTGTGGGGATCTTCACAAAGTAAGTTTACAAACTTCAAGGTTGTTCCAATTAATAGGAGTAGGCTAATGTGAAAAAGAAGATATGATTTTGACCACAAATACGCTTTAATACATACCAGTGCTCAGCATTAAGATTTTCACACACACAAGTTGCTTTGATTGTCTGCGTATCATTTTTTCTGCATGCTTAAAGTGGTTGTAAAGGCAGCATTATTTTTTTTTACCCTAATGCATTCTCTGCATTAAGGTAAAAAGCCCCCCCCCCCTCCCCCCCAGCCCTCCCCAAAATACTTACCCAAACCCAATCTCAATCCAGTGCTGTGCCAAAGAGCAGGAGCAGTGCTCTCTCTCCTTACTGGAGGCATTGGCTGCTGCTGCTGTCACTCAAATCCTGTGAGAAGGGGGTGGGGCCAAGCCACGCTTTGTGTGTCATTAGACACACTTAACCACTTAAGGACCGAGACTCTTTTTGAGATTTGTTGTTTACAAGTTTTTTTGCTAGAAAATTACTTAAAACCCCCAAACATTATACTTTTTCTTTTCTAACACCCTAGAGAATAAAATGGCGGTCGTTGCAATACTTTCTGTCACGTATTTGCACAGATGTCTTACAAGCGCCCTTTTTTTTGGAAAAAATACACTTTTTTGAATAAAAAAATAAGACAACAGTAAAGTTTGCCCAATTTTATTTTTTATATTGTGAAAGATAATATTATGCAGAGTAAAAAGAAACCCAACATGTCGCGCTTTAAAATTGCGCCCGCTCGTGGAATGGTGACAAACTTTTACCCTTAAAAATCTCCATAGACAACATTAAAAAAATTCTGCAGGTTGCATGTTTTGAGTTACAGAGGAAGTCTAGGCTAGAATTTTTGCTCTCGCTCTAACAATCGCGGCGATACCTCACATGTGTTGTTTGAAAACCATTTTCATATGCGGGTGCTACTCACATAAGCATTCGCTTCTGCACGTGAGCTCGGCGGGATGCGGCGCGTTTAAATTTTTTTATTATTATTATTTATTTTACTTTTTTATTTTTACACTGTTCTTTAAAAAAAAAATGGTGTCACTTTTATTCCTATTACAAGGAATGTAAACATCCCTTGTAATAGAAAAAAAGCATGACAGGACCTCTTAAATATGAGATCTGGGATCAAAAAGACCTCAGATCTCATATTTACACTAAAATGCAATAAAAATAAAAAAAAATAAAAGGCCCTTTAAGAGCTGTGGGCGGAAGTGACATTTTGACGTCGTTTCCACCCTGCAATGGTATAGAGACAGGTGGGGGCCATCTTCCCCTCATTCGCTCCATACCCAGCAAGGGAAAACATCCGATCACCTTTGCCGCTGCCGAGGGCTCCGGTAAGCAGTGGAGGGCACTGGAGCGCGGCGGGAAGGGGGGCCTCTCTCCCACCGCCGATCAGAGTGATCTCGTGGCGAATCCGCTGCAGAGACCACTCTTATCGGAAAGCGGACCGCCGGCTGTAGAAGAAGATACCGGGGTTATGGCAGCTAGCTGTCCGTAAGTGGTTAACCTGGCTGGGAAGGGAGCCCGCAAGACTGTCTCTATAGCAAGCTGCTTGCTATGGGGGGCACTCAGAAGGCAGGAGGAACCAGGAGCGCCACCAGGGGACCCCAGAAGAGGTGGTTCAGTGCTGCCCAGTGCAAAACCATTGCACAGAGCAGGCAAGTATAACATCTTTTTTATTATTTACAGTAGAACTTCACTCTCTCAATCAACATTGACTATTTTAACCCTTATGCTGCTAATAGTAGTAAATAGACAGGAATGTATATCATATTTACTTGTTTTAAACTTTTTTTTTAACGTTTCTTCAGTTACCTCCTGGTTTCCATGTCTAGGCAAATGATGTCATCCATCCCAGGAGTCTTCAGGCGCGCTTAGCTGAGGTTTTCTCAGCTAAGCACACCTTCCTGCCTGCATGCCTGAGCTAAGGGAAGATGGATTTCAGGAAGTAAATACTACATGAATCATCTGTGTTTACTTAATAAGGCAATGGCTAGAAATGCTAGGGGGTGTTTTTCAAAGTGATTTCTCAGCAAAATAAAGCATAGACACATGGATGGGTGGGGAGGTTTGCTTTGAATTTAAAAAATGAATTAAATTGTTTTTGGTTTGTGGTGCTTAGATGCAGTATAGTTATGCTTTAACCCCTTCCCGCCCATGCTATAGCCAAGTGATGGCCACAGCACAGGCTTACTTTGCCAGGAAAGTGTCTACTGATGTCCTCCCATGATCGCGCTTGGAGCGTGGGTGGCGTGCTCTGTGATCGCCGACTCCTTCGGACTCGGCGTCCAATGACAGCTGATCACGGATGTCAATACAAGCTGGTTATCGGCTTTTCTTTCCTCAAGCTGACAGCATGAGGAGAGAAAAAGAGAGCCGATAATCAGCTTGTGTTAAAGGGACATCGACACTGATAATCAGGTCACTGATTATCAGTGTCCTGATTATTAGTGCAGTCCCAACAGTGCCCACCAGTCCTGCCAATCATTGCCTATCTGTGCTGCCAATCAGTGCCCATCAGTGCCTCCTCATCAGTGTCACCTATCAGAGCTGTCTATCAGTGCCACCTCATCAGTGCCGCCTATCAGTGCAGCTTCATCAGTACCGCCTCATCAATGCCCACCAGTGCCACCTCATCAGTGCCGCCTATCAGTGCAGCTTCATCAGTACCGCCTCATCAATGCCCACTTGTGCCACCTCATCAGTGCAGCCTATCAGTGCCCATCAGTGCAGCCTCATCAGTGCAGCCTATCAGTGCCACCTCATCAGTGCCCATCAGTGCAGCCTCATCAGTGCCCATCAGTGCAGCCTCATCAGTGCCCATCAGTGAAAGAGAAAAACTACCTGTTTGGAAAATTGTATAACAAACTGTGAAAAATTTAGTTTTTTTTCAAATTTTGTTTTTTTTTCTTTTTTGTTTAGCAAAAAATAAAAAACCCAGTGGTGAATAAATACCATCAAAATAAAGCTCTATTTCTGTCAAGAAATGATAAAATATTAAATTTGGGTACAGTGTTGCATGACTGCACAATTGTCATTCAAAGTGCGACAGCGCTGAAAGCTGAAAATTGGCCTGGGCAGAAAGGGGGTGAAAGTGCCCAGTAGGCAAGTAGTTAAAAAAAAAAAAAATCCCGAACCTTTGGGATTATTTTAACCTTATGCCTTGGATTGGGCCAAAATGCAATGACTTTTACATGGACTGATACTGATGTGTTGCAGTTGTATTCATCTATATCCATCAGAACATGTGGTGGGACCTTTGCTGCTGAAAGGTTTATCAACCTTTACTGACAATGTACCGTTTGGTAAATGAAACTCCACTATTATAGAATAATTGCAACTCCACACGCCGCTGATTTCCTGTCCATCACTGACAGACACTAGCTGGACTCTTCTTCAGGCAAACAACTAAACACTTACTGGAAATGGGAGCTAATTTACCTGCTAAGGGATTCTATTTCCCTTCATAAAGTTCTGAGATTTCCACAGCTTTGATAATATAAATAATGGCATCACTCTAAATAGCTAGTGTTTGAAAGTTCAAATATTTGTGAAAGAAATAGCAAAAGTATTAGAACATAATTCCCAACTGTCCCTGATTTCAAGGGACTGTCCCTGATTTCGAGGGACTATTCCTGATTTCGAGGGACTGTCCCTGATTTGGAGCAATGTCCCTCTGTCCCTCATTTTGGTCTGATCTATATAGTTGGATATCAAATGCACTTTTTATCTTTCAAAAAGTGTTTCCCAGTGCTAAACCTTTCATCCAAATTCTAAATTGGTGCATTTGTAAATTTTAAAGGCCAATATAAAGGAATAGTAGTGGTAAAAAAAAATCCCTTGTAGATTTAATTAACCATTTTTTGGGTTAATACTCCCTTTAAGGGGGTGTGGCAGGGGGCGTGTCCTATGCCTACATGCATTTGCTAGTAGGTATCCCTCATTCCCATCTCAAAATGTTGGGAGGTATGATTAGAATAGAATGTGGTTCACTCTTCAGAGACTGACACTAGTGTGAATTGGGGGTGTGTCCTTTACCAACATACGTTTTGCTAATAGGCATTCCTCTTTCTGATCTCAGAAAGGTGGGAGGTATGGTGTTTGACCCCCTGTGTATATAGAAGTCAGTAATCCTTGTAAATTATCGGCGCTCTGCGTGCTTTTCCTTGTCTTGTCTCATGTCAAGTTGTTCGGCTGTAGAGGCTTCAAATGTTTACTGGAGCTAAAAATACATTTTGTTGAGCAGACTGAACTTGTGACATTTGAATTTGCAGTAAAGATGCTGTTTTCGCTGGTTTGCCTCTTACAGGGGACTGTTGGCTCAAAATAGACTAAACACTATTTTGGACAAGCCAAACTGAGGATGTAATGAAAAGAATGCATAAGCAGAGGTTGTCTTCAATGAAATGGCACATCAAAGTGGTGCAATGATATCGGCAGCTGAAGTCGTATGCAGATCTCCCCTCTTCCTTTCACACTCAGGCAGTTTTCAGGCATTTTAGCTCTAGAAATAGCGCCTGAAAACTCTCACATCAAGCCATTACTGTACAGAACCCATGGTTACCGAATGAACCAGCAGGAACAGGAAACATCACACAGGAAGTACAACAGAGATGCACCATAGAGTTGCATTTAAAAAAAACATATCATCCATAACATCCCATGCCGCTCGAGTGTGAAAGTCCGAGTGCTTTCACACTGGGGCGGGGCGCTTGCGGGACATTAGAAAAAGTCCTGCAAGCAGCATCTTTGGGGCAGTTTAGGAGCGGTGAATACAGAGCTCCCAAAACGCCCTGCCCATTGCAATGAATGGGCAGCGCTTCCAAAGCGCCTGAAAAGTAATTCGGAAGCGCCGCAATATGGGTGCTTTTAACCCCCTCTTCGGCCGCTAGCAGGGGTAAAAGCGCCCCGCTAGCGGCTGAAAAGCTTCGCTTAAACAGCGCCAAAGCACCGCTAAAACCCAGTCCATGCCAACGGTCGCGATGACCGCCAGCCACGAGCGAGCACGAGGGACAGAACACGGAAGTCTGTGTGTAAACACACAAACCCGTGTTTTGTTCTGAGAGGAGTGACAGATCGTGTGTTCCTATTAGCTAGGAACCACAATCCGTCACTTCCTCTAGTCAGTCCCCTCCCCCCTTCAGTTAGAATCACCTCCCAGGGAAAACAGTTAACCCCTAGATCGCCCCCTAGTGTTAACCCCTTCCCTGCCAGTAACATTTTTACAGTAATCAATGCATTTTTATAGCACTGATTGCTGTATAAGTGCCAATGGTTCCAAAAATGTGTCAAAATTGTCCGATGTGTCTGCCATAATGTCGCAGTCACAATAAAAATCGCAGATCGCCGCCATTACTAGTAAAAAAAAAAAAAAATTATAAAAATGCTATAAATCTATCCCCTGTTTTGTAGACGCTATAATGTTTGTGCAAACCAATCAATATACGCTTACTGCGATTTTTTTACCAAAAATTTGTAGAAGAATACATATCGGCCTAAACTGAGAGAAAAATAGCTTTTTTTTAAAAAAATGGGGATATTTATTACAGCAAAAAGTACAAAATATTTTTTTTTTTTCAAAATTGTCGCTCTTTTTTTGTTTATAGCGCAAAAAATAAAAAAACGCAGAGGCGATCAAATACCACCAAAATAAAGCTCTATTTATGGGAAAAAAAAGACATCAAATTTGTCTGGGTGCAGCGTCGCACGACCGCGCAATTGTCAGTTCAAGCGACGCAGTACCAAATTGCAAAAAATGGCCCGGTCATTCTGCAGCCAAATCTTCCGGGGCTGAAGTGGTTAAGGTTGCCTTTTTGAAGTCCCCTTAGCTGGAGGGGAAGACCTTTCATTCATCCGCTCGTCCTCCATTCATTGATTTTGTTTCATTTATGGAAGCTATAGTACAGCTTCTATGAATGGAGGATGGAACGGAAAGGGCAGGCATAGTCAGCACTCTTCATAAGTGCAAATGATTAACCTCGCCGCACCTAAAGATTGCAGTGGCAAGGGTACGGGGAGCATTGAAGGGTGGAAGTTTAGCACCATCCGAAGCACAAGGGACACATCCCATTAACTGGAAGGAATGTATCTTGTGCTGATTTTTTCTTTTTTTTTTTTTTTTTTGGCTAACATGTATGGAAGAGCAAAAGCCCTGGGGCCATCATAAAAAAAACAGAATTCTGACTTTGAAACTCAGAATTCTGACTTTGAAACTCAGAATTGTAAGTTTAAAAAAAAATTTCTACAGAATTCTGAGATTCAAGTCAGAATTCTGAGAATCAAAGTCAGAATTCTGAGATTCAAAGTCAGAATTCTGAGATTCAAAGTCAGAATTCTAAGTTTCAAAGTCAGAATTCTGAGATTCAAAGTCAGAATTCCGAGTTGATAAATATAGTAGTCTCTATTAGGAAGATTTTAGGACCAATGAGCAATAATGTAGTAACACCCACAGACCATCATTCTGCAGACTTTAATTCTTTAACAGCAAACGTTAAAAAAAGTTTTTTTAACCAGATAATTTCTAACAAAAAGTAAAATGCAGTTAGAAAGCAGTATGAAACACACATGCTAAACACTTTGAGTTAGAACTTTTAGATCTGTGACTTTATGGTAATTCTAGTCCATTATATTTTATTTATTGGAGATGTTTCTCCCAAACAACATCATTGAGTCCCAGCAGAATAGTCTTGTCTGTGATGTCTTCCCAGTGTTTCAAAATCTCATTTGGCATGAATAACCTGGGCCTGTAGGAGGGGTAGAAGCACTCAGACAATGGCTTGCATTAAATATTAATTTCAGCAAAAACTTATACGATATTGTAAACTTTTCAGCTAAACAAAGCTGGAACATATGGCATTTCACTGAAATAACTGAGAAATAGTGCTAATTAGTAATGCCAATCAGCAAATTTTCCTCACCCTGACATTATGGTAATAAAACCCATAATTGCCATTTTTACTTTAGCATCGTTTTGCCGATTTTCAGATTTGTTTTTCCAGCTACTGTATATCCTTGTTCACTTGCCCTATAAAATCTCTTTTTTTTCCCTAAAAGCTAGAACAAAATCTGGTCTTCATTTTTTATGGGACAGGCTTTTCAAGGACCCACTGTAGCGGCTCCATTGGCTTGAGTAAATAACGAGAGGAGAGCTTCTGACGTGTGCACTTTTATTCTTATGCCTCAAAGGTGTGCATTAAGGTTGAACAGCACAGAGGTTAATCCCTTTGACTCCTTAAACACCTTAAGCACCGTGAAAACTTTAAAATGACATACAATACATTCGTTTACAGAGATCACCAAACGAGGGTTACAGCAGAATTACAAATGTGGAGTTACAAAGTGGTGTTCCATTATCTACACGCATATATATAAATTAAACATTAAACATTTAAGGATACATGACTATATGTTCAAACATGTGGGTTGTCTACAGCATATCTTAACTAACAGCATGGACTCAATTTGTGCCTAAAAACATATATACTGACAATGACAATGCACCTTTACTGCATACCCTGCTCCGCTTGCCAGGGGGTGCAAACTTTAAACTTTAGAAAACTTCCATAAACAATCGCCTTCCCACAAGGTACTGCTGACTTGACTGTGAATGCTGAATTAATGAGAGCCCCTTTCTCCAAAACTAGAGGAAAGTGTCTGATCATTAAAACATTCCCCAGAGAAACAAGAGGAAGGCAATAAAGGTTCCACCTGTCAGTCAGTGCTGAACAAAGGTTTAAAGTGACAAGCGGACAGTTACACCCAATGTCAGCTGAATACGATTCACAGGACTGCAGAACAAAGTGAGCTCCTGTGATCTCTAGAAGAAGTATGGCCAAAAGTGATTTGGCTCTACTTCTCCCTAAGACCCCTTTCACACCGAGGGCGTTTTGCAGGCGCTATAGCGTTAAAAATAGCGCCTGTAATCCGCCCTCAAACAGCTGCCTTATTGTTTCCAGTGTGAAAACCCGAGGGCTTTCACACCGGAGCGGTGCGCTGGCAAGACGTCAGGAAAAGTCTTGCCAGCAGCTTCTTTGGAGTGGTGTGTTTACCGCTCCTCCACCGCTGCTCCCCGCGTGATCTCGCGGCGAACCCGCCTCAGGGACCACTTTTATCAGAGAGCCGATCGCTGCACGAAAACGGGGATACCGGGGTTATGGCGGCTAGCTGCTGCCATAACAACGATATCCCCCTTCAAAGTTTGGACGTACATCGTCGTGCGGCGGTCTGGAAGTGGTTAATCGTCAAGAATCATTATCGTAATTCTTTCCCGTTGCGATCTTGATAAAAAAGCGTTTCACATTCTTGCAGAGGATTCTCTATGAAGCCACAGCAAAAGAAAGGAAGAAAAAATCTGGGCAGTCTGCCAAGAAGCATGACATTCTTTATCAGTTGAACTAAGTGTAACAATCTGTCAATGGAAAAGACTTTGTGTGTAAGTGAGGGAAGTTTAACCACTTAGGCTCGGTTCACACTGGGGCGACTTGGGATCCGACTTGTACGCCCTCAAGTCGCCCCAAGTCGCCCCAGAAATAGTTTCAATGGGAGTGAACGCTAGCGTCTTAATAGACGCTACTGAAGTCGCTCCGACTTCAGAGCGTACTCCCTGTACTACTTTGATCCGACTTGGTAGGCGACCTGTACCATAGAAATCAATGGAAGTCGCCTCCAAGTCGGATCTCTCTGTAAAGTCAAGCGACTTTGCAGGGAAAACCCCTCCCTCCCCCCCTCCCTCCCAGAGAGCTGATTGGCCACAGGCGAAGTCGCCTGTCATGGAGGCGACTTCAAGTCGCCTTGTAATTTGCTGAAGTCGCGCTGAAGTCGCGCTGAAGTCGCGCTGAAGCCGCGTTGAAGTCGCGGTACAAAGTCGCGCTGAAGTCGTGTTGCCCCAGTGTGAACCGACCCTTAAACACTAAACCTTTTTCTGACATTTGTTGGTTTCAAGTTAAAATAATTTTTTTTTTGCTAGAAAATTACTTAGAACCCCCAAACATTATATAAATATTTTTTTAGTAGAGACCCTAGAGATTAAAATGGTAGTTGTTGCAATATTTTATGTCACACTGTATTTGTTCAGCGGTCTTTCAAGTGCATTTTTTTTTGGAAAAAATTACATTAATAAATTTAAAAAAAAAAAAAAAAACTAACTATTAAAGTTAGCCCAATTTTTTTTTGTATAATGTGAAAGATTTTATGACGTGAGAATTGTGAGAGAATCGTGATCTTTTTATTCTAAGCAAAAAAATTGTGATTCTCATTTTGGCCAGAATCGTGCAGCTCTAAACAGACAGCATGGATTCATGAAAGACAGAAGTTGCCCAACAAACCTGATTTCTTTTTATGAAGAGGTAAGTAAAACCTTGGACAGAGGGGTGGCTGTGAACGTAGTATAGTTGGATTTTGCAAAAGCGCTCGATACAATTCTCCACACACAGTTCATGTGTAAGGTAAAGTCTACAAGCTTGGAAAGATTTGTAAATGGATAGAAAACTGACTAAAAGGCCGTATTCAGGTTATCAGTGGTGTACCCCAAGGTTCAGTGTTGGGACCCATGGCACTCCAGATCTTTTGGAACTACATTTCCCATGATGCTCATGCACTCTGCAGTGTAGTTGAGCATCATGGGAAATGTAGTTCCAAAACATCTGGGGTGCCAAAGTTCGCCATCACTGATAGTGGGTCTGAAATTAAAAGTTCCATTTCAGTGTTTGCAGATGACACGAAGCTATGCAGTGGAATAACGTCCTTACAGGATGTCTCCAACTTACAAGCCGACCTCAATGCACTGTTTATTAGACATGTGCGCTGCTGAAAAATTTGTTGTTTTTTTTTCTTTTTCGTTTTTCGTTTTGTTTTGTGTTTTTTTTTTCATTTTTCGGAACATTCGTTATGATCAATATTTGTTATTTTGAATACATTCGTAACTTCGGATAATTTTAAAATCATTACAGTTCATTCATTTAGATGCGGTATTTGATATTTCGATAATTTGAAAATTCTGATAAATTCAAATTTGTTACATTCCGTTCATTTATATGCGGTATTCGTTATTTTGATAATTCGTAATAATTTGAAAATCCGAAATTTTTAAATAATTGAAAATTAGAAAATTTGAAACTAACAAAGGGAAACCGGCAGTGGAGCCTTGCAGCTTTACTCCTGGTTTCCTACTGCACATGCACAAGTCGCGCGGTGCTTTGTGAATGGCCAGCATGTCTTCTGGGACACACACAGGTCCCAGAAGACAGCGGGGGGAGCTTGCCACACAAGAGGACATGACGTCCTTCGCCATGGCACGGCTGGAACGGAAGTATACTTAGTACTTCAGAAAAGGTGAGTTAGAAAAAAAAAATAGTTAGCCAAAAACGAGTGGTGGAGGGGTCGTCTTAACTTTAAGACAAAGTTCTAAAAGTGGGTTGAACTCTGCTTTAGCTATTAAACTATAGGTATTGAAATTTCCTTTCAAATCTGGCTGTTAATGAGTGTATGAATACGAATTTATCCGAAGTTCCTAATTAATAAAAATTCAAAATAACGAATGCCGGAATCCAAAATAACGAATGCCCGATAAATTCGTATTCGTTACATTCACTAACAGACAAATTTTAAAGGAAATTCCAATACCTATAATTTATTAGTTTATAACTATTATTATAGTTTTTATTATGATTATTAATATTATTAATAAATAATAATAATAAACTGTAATAATGGTTAATAAACTTAATATTTTAATTATAATAGAAATCATCCGAATGTTTTTTGTGCTTTTGGATTTTTCGGATTTTCGTTCTTTCAGATTTTTGATATTTTAATTTTCGGATTTTCAAATTTTGGATTTTCATTTTAAAAAAAGTTTTTGAAAAAATTTGTTAAACAGCCTTTCATTAATTCTGATTTTTCTGAATTAACGAATATGCCGAATTTTGATGAAATACGAATTTGGAACAAAATAAATTGCACATGTCTACTGTTTAATTGGACAACTGTGTGGCAAATTAAGTTTAATGTTGATAAATATAAAGTTATGCACTTGGGGGCGAAGAATATGCATACATCATACATACTAGGGGGAGTACAACTGGGGGAATTGATGGTGGAGAAGGATCTTGGTGTTTTGGTAGACCATAAACTTAATAATGGCATGCATTGCCAAGCTGCGGTTTCCAAAGCGAGCAAAGTCCTTTCTTGTATTAAGAGAGGTATGGACTCCAGAGAGAGAGATATAATTTTCCTCCTATACAAATCATTAGTAAAACCTCATATGGAATATGCAGTTCAGTTTTGGGCACCAGTTTTCAAAAAGGATATCGGGGAACTGGAGAAAGTGCAGCGAAGGGCAACCAAATTGATAAGAGGCATGGAGGAGCTCAGCTATGAGGAAAGATTAGAGGAACTGAATTTATTCACTCTTGAGTAGAGGAGATTAAGGGAGGATGTGATCAAGATGTATAAATACATAAGTGGTCCATATAGTGAACTTGGTGTTGAGTTATTCACTTTAAGATCATCACAGAGGACAAGGGGCGCTTTTTACATCTGGAGGAAAAGAGATTTAATCTCCAAATACGGAAAGGTTTCTTCACAGTAAGAGCTGTGAAAATGGGGAATAGACTCCCTTCAGAGGTCGTTCTGGCCAGTTCAGTAGATTACTTTAAAAAAGGCCTGGATTCTTTCCTAAATGTATATAATATAACTGGATACTAATAGTTATAGGTAAAGTTGATCCAGAGAACATCCGATTGCCTCTCAGGGATCAGGAAATAATTTTTTCCCCTGCTGGAGCAAATTGGATCATGCTTTGCTGGGGTTTTTCGCCTTCTTCTAGATCAACTGTGGGTTTAGGATTGTGGTATTGGTATGATATTGTATTGTATGATTTTTTTTTATTGGTTGAGATGGACTTGTGTCTTTTTTCGACCTGACTAACTATGCAACTCTGTCATGCACACTCAGCGTTTGGTCAGCTCCTCTAAACACCTTTTTCTCCTGGCAGGAGAAAAGCTGTTTAAAAAAAATCCTGCCCCGTGTGGTGGCGTCACAAGGGGGCAGGGCCTCTGGATGAAGTCACCGAGTGGCCCCGCCCCATGGCTATATAAGTAATGGCACATGGCGGATCCAGCATTAAAGCGGGAGAGAGCGTCGAGACAACATCTGAGGAAGAACGGAGAGAGGAGACCCAGTGGTGGGAAAGAACAGCAGAGAGAGGAGACTCGGTGGCAGGAGAAGACAACAGAGAGAGGAGAACCGGCGGCGGGAGAAGACATTGGAGTGAGGAGACCTGTGGAGGGAGAAGACAGCGGAGAGAAGAGAACCGGCGGCGGGAGAAGACAGCGGAGAGAAGAGAACCCCTGGCAGAAGAAGACATCAGCAGAGGGAACAGTGGTGTAGTGGGTAGCACTCTCACCTAGCAGTAAAAAGGGTCGCTGGTTCAAATACCAACCATGACACTACCTGCTTGGAGTTTGCATGTTCTCCCTGTGCCTGCGTGGGTTTCCTTTGGGTACTCTGGTCACTTCAAAGACATGCTGGTAGGTTAATTGGCTTTTGGCCAAAAAATTGGCCCTAGTATATGAATGTGAGTTGGGGACCTTGGATTGTGGGCTTCGATGTGAGTGTGCGATGTATCTGTGGAGCACTGCGTAAATTGATGGCGCTATATGGGTACCTTAAAATAAATAATAATATAATAGATGAGCATCTTAATGAGACACAGTGTACAGGGATAGGAACAATTGCAGACACACACCCACACTCACTCAGGATGGACTGGTGTCTTTATTCAACCTTACTATGTAACTATGAAAAGAACCGGAGGATGAAGATATCGCCGGAGGGAGAAGAAATCGGAAGGAGAAGAGACGCCAGAGCTGCTTTAATAAATTACTTTGTCAAAAACCTGTGTACTGTTTTTTTATTTTTTACACTTTTTTGGGGTGAATGGGTAGGGGTACAATGTACCCCATACGCATTCATGAAGAGTGGGGGGGTCAGGATCTGGGGGGCCCCTTGTTAAAGGGGGCTTCCAGATTCCGATAAGCCCCCGCCTGCAGACCCCGTCAACCACTGGCCAGGGTTGTCGGGAAGAGGCCCTTGTCCCCATCAAAATGGGGACAAGGTGCTTTGGGGTGATGTTGAGGGCATGTGGCCTGGTATGGTCAAGGAGGGGAGGGGAAGCTCACTCATCCTCCCCCCTTTCCTGGCCTGCCAGGCTGCATGCTCAGATAAGCGTCTGATATTGATTTTGGGGGAACCCCACGCCAATTTGTTTTCCCTTAAAATCCATAACAGACTGAAGGGTCTGGTATGCTCTTGGGGGGGGACCCCACACCAGTTTTTTTTTTCTATTTTGGCGAGGGTTCCCCTTCAAGATCCTCAGCGCACATGCCGCATTGAAGTTAGACTCAAATCAATGGGCTCTCATAGGGAACCATTGATTTTGAATAGAGGCAGAGAAACGCTGCTAAAAGCTAGCGCAGCTAAACATGCATTAACACCAATGCAAAAAGCTACTAAAAGCACGTTATTACAGCCCCTTTTTTCTGGCGTTGGTAGTGGCTTTGCAGCTTGTTTTTTCTAACGCCTGTGTGCATGGGGCCTTAAGGTAAAAAACATTCTAATACTGCCTTCCCCCCTCCAGCCCCCTAAAATACTCACCTGAAACCGATCTCACGCCATCACTGTACATGTCTGCAACAGCTCTCCTCCCCCTCTCCCCGCTCTCACAGACTTGCTGGGAGCAATAGGAGGCATTAGCTCCTGCTGCTGTCAGTCAAAACCTGTCAGCAGAGAGCAGGGGTAGGGGGGCGAGCCCGGCTTGGGATTGAGCAGGCACATGTGCCATCATGGGAAGGAGCTTCCTATGGTGGCAATCGGCGGGGGGGAGGAGCCAGAAGCGCCAGTGGGGGACCTGAGAAGAGGATAATCTAGGCTGCTCTGTGCAAAAACATTACACAGAGCAGGTAAGTATAACATAATTTTGTTTGAAAAAAGAAAATATTCAAGCTTTACAATCACTTTAAAGCTGACTGTACACTGGTAGAATTTCATTTGAAAATGTTAATCTTCAAAACGTTTGATCAATTTTCTAATGGTTAATGGAGAAAAATTTACATTTGTTTTTGACCATACGAACAAGATAATTTAAAGGCTCAGGATGGAAATATCTGACCAAATGAAATTCTAGCTGTTAATGTGGTCTTCAATTCAGGTTGGAGAAGGAGGAGCGGTTTAACCTTAAGATGCATAGGGGGTTTTTTCACTGTCAGGGCGATAAGGATGTGGAACTCTCTTCTACAATTGGTGGTGTCAGCGAGGAGTATTGATATTTTTAAATGATTCTTGGACGTGCATCTTAAAAAACATAACATACAGGGATATGAGAAATGATTATTGACACTGACATATGTACACCTACACAGGTTGAACTGGATGGACTATTGTTTTTATTCAACCTTACCTGCTATGATACTATGTAACAACAGTGCCTTGAAAAAGTATTCATACCCCTTGAAATTTTCCACGTTTTGTCATGTTACAACAAAAAACATAAATGTATTTTATTGGGATCTTATGTGATAGACCAACACAAAGTGGCACATAATTGTGAAGTGGAAGGAAAATGATAAATGCTTTTCTACATTTTTTACAAATAAATATCTGAAAAGTGTGGCATACATTTGTATTCAGCTCCTTTTACTCTGATACCCCTAACTAAAATATAGTGGAACCAATTACCTTTAGAAGTCACCTAATTAGTAAATAGAGTCCACCTGTGTGTAATTTAATCTCAGTATAAATACAGCTGTTCTGTGAAGCCCTCAGAGGTTTGTTAGAGAACCTTAGTGAACAAACAGCATCATGAAGGCCAAGGAACACACCAGACAGGTCAGGGATAAAGTTGTGCTGAAGCTTAAAGCAGGGTTAGGTTATAAAAAAATATCTCAAGCTTTGAACATCTCACGGAGCACTGTTCAATCCAACATCCAAAAATGGAAAGAGTATGGCACAACTGCAAACTTACCAAGACATGGCCATTCATCTAAACTGACAGGCCGGGCAAGGAGAGCATTAATCAGAAGAACCCAAGGAGCATTAATTAGAGAAGCAGCCAAGAGGCCCATGGTAACTCTGGAGGAGCTGCAGAGATCCACAGCTCAGGTGGGAAAATCTGTCCACAGGACAACTAATAGTCATGCACTCCACAAATCTGGCCTTTATTGAAGAGTGGCAAGAAGAAAGCAATTGTTGAAAGAAAACAATAAGAAATCCTGTTTGCGAGAAGCCATGTGGGGGACACAGCAAATATGTGGAAGAAGGTGCTCTGGTCAGATGAGACCAAAATTGAACTTTTTGGTCTAAAATCAAAACGCTATGTGTGGCGGAAAACTAACACTGCACATCACCCTGAACACACCAAACCCAGCATGAAACATGGTGGTGGCAGCATCAGGTTGTGGGAATGCTTTTCTTCAGCAGGGACAGGGAAGCTGGTCAGAGTTGATGGGAAGATGGATGGAGTCAAATACAGGGCAATCTTAGAAGAGAACCTGTTATGCCCCGTACACACGAGTGGAATTTCCATCAAAAAAAGTGTGATGGGAGCTTTTGGTCAGATATTCTGACCATTTGTATGCTCCATCCAACTTTTTCTGTCTGAATTTCCCCCAGCAAAGGATTGAGAGCTGGTTCTCTATTTTTCCAATGAAAAAAGTTCTTGACAGAAATTCCGTTCGTCTGTATGCAATTCCGACGCACAAAAAAACACGCATGCTCAGAAACAATTCAACGCATGCTCGGAAGCATTGAATTTCATTTTCTCGGCTCGTCGTAGTGTTGTACGTCACCGCTTTCTTGACGGTTGAAAGTTCAGAGGACTTTTGTGTGACTGTGTGTATGCAAGCCAAGCTTGAGCAGAATTCCGCTTGTGTGTACGGGGCATTAGGGTCTGCAAAAGACTTGAGACTGGGGCGGAGGTTCACCTTTCAGCAGAACAACGACCCTAAACATACAGCCAGAGCTACAATGAAATGGTTTAGATCAAAGCATATTCATGTGTTAGAATGGCCCAGTCAAAGTCCAGACCTAAATCCAATTGAAAATCTGTGGCAAGACTTGAAAATTGCTGTTCACAGATACTCTCCATCCAATCTGGCAGAGCTTCAGCTATTTTGCAAAGAAGAATGGTCAAAAATTTCGAGCTGTGCAACGCTGGTAGAGACATCCCAAAAAAGACTTGCAGCTGTAATTGCAGCGAAAAGTGGTTCTACAAAGTATTGACTGGGGGGGGGGGGGGGGGGGGCTGAATACAAATGCATGCCACATTTTTCACATATTAATTTTTAAAAAACTTGGAAAACCATTTATCATTTTCCTTCCTTCCACTACACAATGTGCCACTTTGTGTTGATCTATCACATAAAATCCCATTAAAATACTATTACGTTTTTGGTTGTAACATGACAAAATGTGGACAATTTTTAAGGGGTATGAATACTTTTTCAAGACACTGTATGTAGTTGGGAAAAATTGCATTTGTTGTATTTGTACATTATTGTAAAGGATCAAACTAAGAAAATTTAAATTCTATACATTAGTATGGCAATCAAACAAAAATTTGTTGCAGTCTTTAACCATTTCAGCCCCAGAAGAATTTACCCCCTTCCTGACCAGAACGTTTTTTGCGTTTCGGCACTGCGTCGCTTTAACTGCATGGTCGTGCGACGTTGTACCCAAACAAAATTGCCGTCCTTTTTTTCCCACAAATAGAGCTTTCTTTTGGTGGTATTTGATCGCCTCTGTGGTTTTTATTTTTTGCGCAATAAACAAAAAAAGAGCAACAATTTTGAAAAAAAACACAATATTTTGTACTTTTTGCTATAATAAATATCTCCTTTTTTTTAAAAAAAAAGCTAATTTTTTCTCAGTTTAGGCCGAAATGTATTCTTCTACATATTTTTGGTAAAAGAAAAAAAAAATCGCAATAAGCGTATATTGATTGGTTTTCACAAAAGTTATAGCGTCTACAAAATAGGGGAAAGATTTATAGCATTTAAATTTTTTTTGTTTACTAGTAATGGCGGCGATCTGCATATTTTTTTCGTGACTGTGACATTATGGCGGACGCATCGGACAATTTTGACACATTTTTGGGACCATTGGCATTAAAATAGCGATCAGTGCGATTAAAAATGCATTGATTACAGTAAAAATGTCACTGGCAGTGAAGGGGTTAACACTAGGGGCGGTGAAGGGGTTAACTGTGTTCCCTGCAAGGTGATTCCAACTGAAGGGGGAGGAGACTAACTAGAGGAAGAGGACGGATCGTGGTTCCTAGCTAATAGGAACACAAATTATGTCACTCCTATCAGAACAGAACAGGGAAGTGTGTGTTTACACACTCTCGTCCCTGTTCTGTGTCTTCTGGTAACGGTCGCGATGACTGCCAGCCACGAGCATCGGCACCTCCGCTGTGCAGCGGGCACGCGCGCACCTGCTATCCGGACCCCGCGAGCCAACGTACAGCTACGTGGTTTCGCGCAGGGGAGCCAACCTGCCGCAGTATAACTGCGGAGGCTGGTCCGGAAGCGCTTAAGTATGTAAACAGTAAAAAAGGGAGGACAGACCATATTGGCCCCATAAAGAATGAGGAAGGACATCTGGTTACAAGGGATGGGGAAATGGCGAAGGTATTGAATTTATTCTTCTCCTCAGTTTTCACAAGGGAATCGGGGGGCTTCAGTAACCAAAACTGCAGTGTTTATCCTCATGACACATCACAGGAAGCACCTCCAGAATTAAAACTAAACTTGGGAAACTTAACATTAATAAATCACCGGGACCAGATGGCTTGCACCCGAGAGTACTTAGGGAACTCAGCCAAGTAATTGCCAGACCATTGTTCCCTAATTTTTACTGACAGTCTACTGACTGGAATGGAAGCAGCTGATTGGAGAAAAGCCAATGTAGCACCAATATTTAAAAAGGGCCCAAAATACATCCCTGGGAATTACAGACCAGTTAGCCTAACATCAATAGCATGCAAGTTCTTGGAGGGGATGATAAGGGACTATATACAAGATTTTAGTAATGAGAACGGTATCATTAGCAGTAATCAGCATGGATTCATGAAGAATCGTTCTTGCCAAACCAATCTATTAACCTTCTATGAGGAGATGAGTTGCCATCTAGATAAAGGAAGGCCTGTAGACGTGGTGTATCTGGATTTTGCACACAGTTCCCCATAAACGTTTACTGTACAAAATAAGGTCCGTTGGCATGGACCATAGGGTGAGTACATGGATTGAAAACTGGCTACAAGGGCGAGTTGAGAGGGTGGTGATAAATGGAGAGTACTCGGAATGGTCAGAGGTGGGTAGTGGGGTTCCCCAGGGCTCTGTGTTGGGACCAGTCCTATTTATTGTGTTCATAAACGACCTGGAGGATGGGGTAAACAGTTCAATCTCTGTATTTGCGGACGATACTAAGCTAATCAGGGCAATAACTTCTCCGCAGGATGTGGAAACCTTGCAAGAAGATCTGAACAAATTAATGGGGTGGGCAACTACATGGCAAATGAGGTTCAATGTAGAAAAATGTAAAATAATGCATTTGGGTGGCAAAAATATGAATGCACTCTATACACTGGGGGGAGAACCTCTGGGGGAATCTAGGATGGAAAAGGACCTGGGGGTCCTAGTAGATGATAGGCTCAGCAATGGCATGCAATGCCAAGCTGCTGCTAACAAAGCAAACAGAATATTGACATGCATTAAAAAGGGATCAACTCCAGAGATAAAACGATAATTCTCCCACTCTACAAGACTCTGGTCCGGCTGCACCTAGAGTATGCTGTCCAGTTCTGGGCACCAGTCCTCAGGAAGGATGTACTTCAAATGGAGCGAGTACAAAGAAGGGCAACAAAGCTAATAAAGGGTCTGGAGGATCTTAGTTATTGGGAAAGGTTGCGAGCACTGAATTTATTCTCTCTGGAGAAGAGACGCTTGAGAGGGGATATGATTTCAATATACAAATAACATACTGGTGACCCCACATTAGGGATAAAACTTTTTCGCAGAAGGGAGTTTAACAAGACTCGTGGTCACTCATTACAATTAGAAGAAAAGAGGTTTAACCTTATACTACGTAGAGGGTTCTTTACTGTAAGAGCGCCAAGGATGGGGAATTCCTTTCCACAGGCGGTGGTTTCAGCGTGGGGCATTGATAGGCATTGATAGTTTTTTCAACGACCACAACATACAGGGATATACAATGTAATACTGACATAAAATCACACACATAGGTTGGACTTGATGGACTTGTGTCTTTTTTCAACCTCACCTACTATGTAGTCAAGCATGAATTCTTTGAGTTTATTATGGGCACATTAAATGTTCTGTCGAACGATCTTTAATGAACTGTCACTTGTAAATTTAACAGCGTATGGCCAGATTTATCCAGTGCTCTCTCCCCCAAGGAAACATCAGTACGATGCCTGTTTCAAAGACCGATTCATGTTCGTCCCTGGGAGGCACAAATTACTTTGTCACGTCTTACACCAGCAGACTTACTGAAATCTTTTTATTTTTCATTTTCTTTCCCAGAGAGGATCCAGCATGTGAACACAGTGTAATTCCTAACAGATGAAAGAAAGTGGATGTCACACTGCATCAAAAGGTAAAGTGCTCCCGTTATATCTTAGCAGTAAAACTAATGTATTGAGTGCGTCTGTGTCAGTTGTGGCTTTATTTTCTTTTAAAAATAACAAAATTTGCTGAATAATTAATGCAGTTCTAAAAGGATTTCTTTCAATAAATGTACGCAACTTTTCAGAACACAAGCTTAACAGCAGCGTACTTACCAATGCATATTGCAACTTTTTTTTTGTGTTCTTTATTTATAGTTTTCATTATATTACAAAACAGGGTAAACAGATATTACCCTTATGCTGCACATATGATGCACTGACAAAATTGTCTGTAAACAGGGATAGGCACATTACTGTATGTATACAGGTTGTTATATCTTTATATTCTTTAATAAAGCTGAACCTGTCTAAATTGGCCCTAGTATATGAATGTTAATTAGGGACCTTAGATTGTAAGCTCCTTGAGGATAGGGACTGATGTGAATGTACAATGTATATGTAAAGCGCTGCGTAAATTGACAGCGCTATACAAGTACCTTAAATAATAATAATATTAATAATAATAATAATAATAATAACCCAGGCAAAGTGCTAAATGCACTGTTGCAATATGCTCTTATCTGCTAAAGCATTTGTAAATTTGTCTAGCTACTTTTGTGATTTATACTTCCAGGTCAGGCAGCTCAACCAGGAGAGTGACACCACTTTCTTTGCTATAGTAAAAGTGTAACTATTATTATTATCATACAGGATTTATATAGCGCCAACAGTATGTGCAGCGCTGTACAACATGAGGGCAGACAGTACAGTTACAATACAATTCAATACAGGTGCTGGACCCTTTATTTTCCCCCTGGGTGGGTGTTCACCCTTATACGATCTGATTCTGTCAATCACACTGCGCTTTGTGAAGCCTTTTGGGGTGTCCTTAACTTAACATTGACACCCGCTATGGTTCGTGTGAACGCAGTGAGATTTCGGTGCGGGAAACGCACAAGATTCGCTGCTTCTCCTGCATGGCATATACAGTATGTGAACCATAGGAGGGTTAGAACGACTGTCAAATTTTTTCTGTGTCCATAGGGGAGATTTTACTTCACTTTCTGTCCCATATTTAAAATAGGAAGTGAGAGGAAATGCCTCCAAAATGAGGGAATCTTGGTGTGATACGAGGATTACCAAAACTAGAATCTACATTGGAGAATTTCCCTCTAATACTGTTCTGATGTCAACACTAAATATGGGATTTCCTTTATTTTCACTTTCAATGATAACAGTAAACAGGGCAAAAAGAGAGGCTAAATCTCCTTAATAGGGGCACAGACAGCAATAAAAAAAAAAAACTGACAGGTGTTCTAATCCCTCTCCACTCTATCCAAAAACGAAAAAAAGAAAAAAAAGTTTTGCCTTCGGTCACACTTTAAGAAACATGGTGGTGTCACCTTTCCATTTTGTAGCCTACTGATTGGACAGTAAAGGAGCAGCAACAATTAAGCCAAGTACACAATACAGTCAGCTCCGGTCAGAGACGCTGTACTAACTATGCAAGGTTAGTCCAGCAATCTCCCCCGCTGAGCTGTTGGGTAACCAGGGGGGCCAGAACGCTCCAATCAGCGCTCTCTGCCTTAGGCTGAGAGCACTGATCAGGAGTCGGTCGGCTGCTGGTTTTCCAGCATGCACTGGGTTTTTTTGAACTGGAAAATGTCTCCCGACATTCTGTCCATGTGTACGGGTCTTTAGATTAAGTTCAGATTTAGTTCATAGACTCTGCTCTGTCCTGCAGTCAGCAAAAACCTTGACATGTGCTTCCCTAGTTGGCTCTTAATGCTCCCCTCCCTCTTTCTATCTGAGCTCTGCTGTATGGGAGGATGAGAGAATGTGGACATCAAGACAGATTTAAGTATTTTGTTGGAAATATGGAAAGTTAATGTAACTGTAATTATGTTTTAAAAAATAAACGCCATTGCATTAAATGATATTCAGATAGATTGCCATTGATTCCACTGAAAACTGTACCCAAGTACCTCTCTTCTACCTCTTTAGCTCCACAATTCTCTTTAAGTGTGGTGTGTAAAATAAGTAAATGCATGCATGAATTATCTCCAAAGGTATATTGTTTTTCAATTGCAGAAAGAATGTAGATGCCCTCTATGCCCTCTGTGCTTGCTTCCACCACCCCACGCCCAACTGCTGAGTGGTGAGGTGGCATTCCTTATTGGACCCCCACCAACCAGTTTTTAGCAGTGCAGCTAAGCAAGCAGCCCATTGGTTAGAACTTGTAGGACATGCTTGGTCTTCTTATCAGTCAGGCCCTGCTCCCCTGTAGATGTGCATTAGTTCTCCCAAGCCATATACCCTATTATGTCAAAAGTATTGGGACACCTGCCTTTACAAGCACAAGAACATTAATAGCATCCTTTAACTGGTCAAAATCATTTGATGGAGGGGGGGATTATGGTGTGGGGTTTTTTCAGGGGTTGGGCTTGGCCCCTTGGTTCCAGTGAAGGAAACTCTTAAGGTGTCGGCATAACAAGTCATTTTGGACAATTTCATACTCCCAACTTTGTGGGAACAGTTTGGGATGGTCCCTTCTTCTTCCAACATGACTGCACACCAGTGCACAAAGCAAAGTCCATAAAGACATGGATGAGTCCTGACCTCAACCCAATAGAAACACCTTTGGGATAATTTAGAGTGGAGACTGTGAGTCAGGCCTACTCATCCAACATCAGTGCCTGACCTCACAAATGCGCTTCTGGAAGAATAAAATAAGAGAAGAAAAACTGTGCTTGGAAGAATCAAATAAGCAGCAGCTTATTGTGGGATATGCACAAAACAAATAGGAAGCACAGAAGTTGCTCTAAAATTATTAAACAAAAAAGTAATTATTTGCAGTATGAGTTAGATATAAATATCTCTGGTGCATAAAATTGAAAAAATCTGTGAAGAAATTTTTTTTTAAATTTAAGGAGTTAAAAACAAGTGTTAGAGTATACAAGTCTTGCTGTCTGTTGGTGTGTGTTGCTGTCTGTTGGTGTGTGTTGCTGTCTGTTGGTGTTTGCTGAGTTGCATTTTGGGGACTTTTCCTTTTAGTTTTTAATTTGCCTTTTGCTGTCACTTTTTAAATAGCTTTTTTTTTTTTTTTTTTTTTCTTGTTTCATCAGTCTATCAATTAAGGGGTGTGGTTAATTGCTCACAGGTGCCTATTTAACTTGTTGTAGGACTCAGTCTGAGCGTGCTCAGTTTGAAGCTGTGGAGCTTGGTGTAAGTGGAGCTGGATTAAGTGGGAGTTAAAAACAAGAGTTTAAAACAGGAGGTTATAACAGGGGTCATAGTACCTGTGTAGTGTGAGTATCTGAGTGTTGTCTGAGTAGTGTGTGTGGATCGTTAGTACTTGTGTATTGTGTACCTGTGCATTGTCTTGTCGTGTACCTGTGTATTGTCTTGAGTATTAGTGCCAGGAAGCTAGTTGTTAGGTAATTTGGACAGGGTAAAATCCCCAAATCCTCACCAAATTTAATAGGTACGATGCCCGGCGGGTGTGGAGAGGCGACTCTTTGTACATCTTGCTGCATGTATGCGTTCCTTGATCATCCGATCGAGGGCGAATACTGCTGTGCAAAATGTAAGCACATTGTTTCCCTGGAAGCCCAGGTTCTGAATCTGGGGAAGCAACTGTCAGCACTGAGAAGTCCCTCCATACTAAAGGTGAGCCAGGAACGTACACGGCAGGTGCCGGCAGGGGCCAGCACAGAGGCGGGTGGAGACAAAGAGGTGCAGGCACTAGCAAAGAGTAGATGGGTGACAGTCAGGAGGGGTAGAGGGGGAAGTGCCAGGGAGGCCGATCCAGGACTGGAGCATCCCAATAAGTACGCTCCATTGAGTGACATTGGTGAAACCAGTCAGGGACCAGCACTGCTGGAGATGAGGGACTCTCCTAGCTGCCAGGGGAAGAACTCCTCCAGTGAGAGTGGGGGGGCAGCAAAGGGAAAGGAAAGACAGATTCTGGTGGTAGGGGACTCAATTCTTAGAAGGACAGAGAGGGCAATCTGTAACCAAGACCTGAAGCGCCGAACAGTATGTTGTCTACCGGGCGCTCGGGTTCGGCACATCACGGATCTTGTGGACAGATTACTGGGAGGGGCTGGGGAAGACCCGGCTGTCATGGTGCACGTTGGCACCAATGACAAAGTCAGAGGCAGATGGAGTGTCCTAAAGAACGATTTTAGGGACTTAGGAGCTAAATTGAGGAAAAGGACCTCCAAGGTAGTGTTCTCAGGAATACTACCGGTACATCGAGCCACACCAGAGAGGCAGAGGGAGATTAGGGAAGTAAACAAGTGGCTGAAGAGCTGGTGTAGTAAGGAGGGGTTTGGGTTCCTGGAGGACTGGGCCGACTTCTCAGTCGGTAACCGGTACTATAGAAGGGACGGACTGCACCTAAATGAGGAGGGTGCAAATCTGCTGGGAATGAAGATGGCCAAAAAGTTAGAGGGGTTTTTAAACTAGGCGATGGGGGGGAGGGTCCAGAGACAGTGATAGCCAGCGCGGAAGATATTCCAGAGGGTAGTATTGGGGGCATTAGTGGTAGGTTAACCAAAGCACAAAAACACAAGGTGAGTATAGTAGCAAGTCCAAGTTGCAATCTTGAAACACCCAATACGAGGACAATATGCGACCGGTCTAAACTATGTGGCATGTTCACCAATGCCAGGAGCCTGGCGGACAAGATGGGTGAACTAGAGATACTGTTGTACAAGGAGGATTTGGATTTTGTGGGAATTTCAGAGACCTGGTTCAACAGCTCTCATGATTGGCTGGCAAACATTCAAGGGTATACCCTATACCGCAAGGACAGAGAGGGTAAAAAAGGGGGAGGGGTATGCCTATATATCAAGAATAATGTACAAGTGAATGTGAGAGATGACATCACTGAGGGGGCTAGGGAGGAGGTGGAATCTTTATGGGTAGAGCTCCAAAGGGATGAAGCTAAGGGGAAAATAATACTGGGAGTATGCTATAGGCCCCCTAACCTGAGGGAGGAAGTGGAGACGGATCTCCTATCACAAATTGGATTAGCAGCAAGGATGGGAAGTGTTATCATAATGGGGGATTTTAATTATCCAGACATAGACTGGGCGGAGGGAACTGCGCATTCATTTAAGGCTCGCCAGTTCCTTAGTGTCTTGCAGGACAATTTTATGGGTCAGATGGTAGACGCACCAACTAGAAATAAAACATTACTAGATCTACTGATTACCAACAATACAGACCTGATAACAGATGTGGAAATACGGGGCAATTTAGGTAACAGCGATCACAGGTCAATTAGTTTCAGTATAAATCACACAAATAGGAGACATGCAGGGAACACAAAGACACTGAATTTCAAAAGAGCCAACTTCCCTAAACTACAAACCTTGCTAAAAGGCATAAATTGGGATAAAATATTAGGAACAAAGAATACGGAGGAGAGATGGGTTTGCTTTAAGAGCATATTAAATAAGGGCATTAGCCAATGTATCCCATTGGGTAATAAATTTAAAAGAGCGAACAAACATCCTGGATGGCTTAACTCCAATGTAAAAATGCATATAAAAGCAAAGGAGAAGGCCTTCAAAAAATACAAGGTTGAGGGATCATCCACAGCATTCAGAATTTATAAAGAATGCAATAAGAAATGTAAGGGTGCAATTAGGATGGCTAAGATAGAACATGAAAGACACATAGCGGAGGAGAGCAAAAAAAAATCCCAAGAAATTCTTTAAGTATGTAAACAGTAAAAAAGGGAGGACAGACCATATTGGCCCCATAAAGAATGAGGAAGGACATCTGGTTACAAAGGATGGGGAGATGGCAAAGGTATTGAATTTATTCTTCTCCTCAGTCTTCACGAGTGAATCGGGGGGCTTCAGTAACCAAAACTGCAGTGTTTATCCTCATGACACAACACAGGAAGCACCTACATGGTTAACAGAGGACGGAATTAAAATTAGACTTGAGAAACTTAACATTAATAAATCACCGGGACCAGATGGCTTGCATCCGAGGGTACTTAGGGAACTCAGTCAGGTGATTGCCAGACCGTTGTTCCTAATTTTTACAGACAGTCTATTGACTGGAATGGTACCAGCTGATTGGAGAAAAGCCAATGTAGCACCAATATTTAAAAAGGGCCCAAAAAACATCCCTGGGAATTACAGACCAGTTAGCCTAACATCAATAGTATGTAAACTCTTGGAGGGGATGATAAGGGACTATATACAAGATTTTAGTAATAAGAATGATATCATTAGCAGTAATCAGCATGGATTCATGAAGAATCGTTCTTGCCAAACCAATCTATTAACCTTCTATGATGAGGTGAGTTGCCATCTAGATAAAGGAAGGCCCGTAGACGTGGTGTATCTGGATTTTGCAAAAGCATTTGACACAGTTCCCCATAAACGTTTACTGTACAAAATAAGGTGCGTTGGCATGGACCATAGGGTGAGTACATGGATTGAAAACTGGCTACAAGGGCGTGTTCAGAGGGTGGTGATAAATGGGGAGAACTCAGAATGGTCAGGGGTGGGTAGTGGGGTTCCCCAGGGTTCTGTGCTGGGACCAATCCTATTTAATTTGTTCATAAACGACCTGGAGGATGGGATAAACAGTTCAATCTCTGTATTTGCAGACGATACTAAGCTAAGCAGGGCAATAACTTCTCCGCAGGATGTGGAAATCTTGCAAAAAGACCTGAACAAATTAATGGGGTGGGCGACTACATGGCAAATGAGGTTCAATGTAGAAAAATGTAAAATAATGCATTTGGGTGGCAAAAATATGAATGCAATCTATACACTGGGGGGAGAACCTCTGGGGGAATCTAGGATGGAAAAGGACCTGGGGGTCCTAGTGGATGATAGGCTCAGCAATGGCATGCAATGCCAAGCTGCTGCTAATAAAGCAAACAGAATATTGGCATGCATTATAAGGGGGATCAACTGCAGAGATAAAACGATAATTCTCCCGCTCTACAAGACTCTGGTCCGCCCGCACCTGGAGTATGCTGTCCAGTTCTGGGCACCAGTCCTCAGGAGGGACGTACTGGAAATGGAGCGAGTACAAAGAAGGGCAACAAAGCTACTAAAGGGTCTGGAGGATCTTAGTTATGAGGAAAGGTTGCGAGCACTGAACTTATTCTCTCTGGAGAAGAGACGCTTGAGAGGGGATATGATTTCAAATCACAAATACTGTACTGGTGACCCCACAATAGGGATAAAACTTTTTCGCAGAAGAGAGTTTAATAAGACTCGTGGCCACTCATTACAATTAGAAGAAAAGAGGTTTAACCTTAAACTACGTAGAGGGTTCTTTACTGTAAGAGCGGCAAGGATGTGGAATTCCCTTCCACAGGCGGTGGTCTCAGCGGGGAGCATTGATAGCTTCAAGAAACTATTAGATAATCACCTGAATGACCGCAATATACAGGGATATGTAATGTAATACTGACACATAATCACACACATAGGTTGGACTTGATGGACTTTTGTCTTTTTTCAACCTCACCTACTATGTAACTATGTAACTATGTAAGGTGAATGAATACCAAAAAAAAACAAAAACAAAAATTCTGTGATATGCTAATTAAAGTCCAAAGCAATAAATGTTCCAAGATTTCAAATAATAACACTCAGTGACTTGACATAACGAAGTGTATCCACATTGATGAACGGCATGCTTACCAGAACGTAAGCCAATTAAACAGATGGCTTAACCCAGCCCAGGCCTTGATGCAAACCGGTCACAATAGGATAAATCGATATTTCACTTGAACCGTGGGTTAGCGTTGATTCCACGTTAAAAAAACCATCCCAGAAAAAATATAAATAACATAGTGTAATACTGACACAAAAAATATATAGATAAATTAAAAATAAAAGTGGCACTCACATTGTGAAACAAAGAAAAGTGCATAAAAAAACACCCAGTGATAAAAATATTGCAATGACCAACACCACACAGAGGGCCTCCTTACCAAATGGCAGATTATAAGTGCAAAAATCCCAATTGAAAACGTCATTCTATGACGAAACGCGTCTGACAGGTACGTGCTGATGTCACCACGTCGCCCCATTGAGGAGGACGGGAGTTCTGTTTGTTGCCGGCCGGCTTCGTTTTAGCTACTATTTAATGCTCGTTTGCAAGTGCATTTCTTTTTATCAATAAATTGTTTAAACGTTATTACGCTATTGGTATTATTCCATTCTTTTTGGGGCTGGTCTTATTTACATCGTGTGAGTTATAGAGCCTCCGGTTCAATGCTGCGAGTTCGATCCAACCATCCATTAGCCTCATCCCATCCAGCTGGTGATCTATGCGGTCGTTAGGATACCTGCTTTCTGAGCCTGCCATTTGGTAAGGAGGCCTTCTGTGTGGTGTTGGTGCACTATAATTGATATCTTCCCTGGCTGATGTTCCATATATCCGTCAGGATTTTTGCACTTATAATCTGCCATTTGGTAAGGAGGCCCTCTGTGTGGTGTTGGTGATTGCAATATTTTTTATCACTGGGTGTTTTTTTATGCACTTTTCTTTGTTTCACAATGTGAGTGCCACTTTTATTTTTAATTTTTCTATATATTTTTTGTGTCAGTATTACGCTATGTTATTTATATTTTTTCTGGGATGTTTTTTTTTAACGTGGAATCAACGTTAACCAACGGTTCGAGTGAAATATCGATTTAGCCTATTGTGACCGGTTCGCTTCAAGGCCTGGGCTGGGTTAAGCCACCTGTTTAATTGGCTTACGTTCTGGTAAGCATGCCATTCATCAGTTGTGGATACACTTCGTTATGTCAAGTCACTGAGTGTTATTATTTGAAATATTGGAACATTTATTACTTTGGACTTTAATTAGCATATCACAGAATTTTTGTTTTTGTTTTTTTGGGTATTCATTCACTTTAAATGTTTTTTAAAAATTTCTTCACAGATTTTTTTCATTTTTATGCACCAGAGATATTTATATCTAACTCATACTGCAAATAATTACTTTTTTGTTTAATAATTTTAGCGCAGCTTCTCTGCTTCTGGAAGAATGGTCAAACATTCCCATAGACACACTCCTAAATCTTGTGGACAGCCTTCCCAAAGGAGTTGAAGCTGTTATAGCTGCAAGAGGTGGGCCAACTCAATATTGAACCCTACGGACTAAGATGGATGCCATTAAAGTTCTTGTGCGTGTAAAGACAGGTGCCCCAATACTGTCCCAATGAGAATATAGTGTACATCCTGTTTGCATAGCCTGGTATGAGCAAAGCAAAGCTTTACATTACAGGTAAAATTCAATTTGCTATCATCAGGCTATTGCTAACATCAGGCTATTGTTTTAATGCCTCACCTAGTGGGTTAAAAAAGGAAAACACTCATCCATGAACAGCACTGTCTACTAGGCACAGGGACTTTTGGCTCTGGTCAGCATGTGGTGCATCACAATCAGGATTTCTCAGGATTAGGCCGGGTTGACAGCCATGCGCCATGCTGTGGAAGTATGTGGCACAACATATGTTCAGGCTATAGCATTCATGGGCTTTTTTTTGGCACACAGAAAGAAACTTGCTTGCTAGGAAAGGCACTGCGTAGCATGTGTGGCTATCATTAGATCTAAAACAGTTATACAAATTAAAGAATATTTTGAAATTATATTATTAATTCATATGTTTACTAAGACCAAATATCTGTATATCTGTATAGCCAATGTAGGCTGTAGTTTAGGGTAGCATGGGAGCCAGGGAGGCACACAACCTCCTACACATGTTGGCATTATTTCCTAAGTGAAGTTTGACTAGTTCATCAGGAACAAGCTGAAATTCAAATGTTTTATGGCCAGCTTTAGTTAGCTGATCTTGTTATACCAAAGCTAGCCAGCTAAGAGGGGTAGAAGAGGGGCGCCACAAGACTTTTGGCCTAGAAAGGCAGGAACTATAAATCCAGCCCCAATTCTTACATAAGCTCAGTTTAAAGTTGTCTTAAAGTGGAAGTAAACCCTTTTATTACAGTTGTACCTACAGGTAAGCCTTATTATAGGTACTGTGAATATCTCCTACACTTGCACAGTTTAGGAGATATATTAACACTGCATGCAGCAGGTGATGTCTCTGGCGCATGAGCTCTGAAGTGACAGCATACCCATGCCGTCCCTTCAGCGCTCTGTGCCGCGATCCGTGACTCTCGCACACACGTGGCGGAGTTACGTGATCGCGGCACGGCTAATCAGAAGGCCAGAGAATGCGAACCCGGAAGAAAGACCAGGTGAAGATGGAAGCGCCTTCAGCGGTGACAGCGCGCCACTGGAAGGCTTCATTCTAAGGTAGGTATTTCATGCAATGCAATTGTCTTACAGGGTTTTAAAAAAAATGTGGTTTACTACCACTTTAATAACATTTCTTCTGTTCGATATTTCTTTCCACTCGTTCTATTGTTTGTATATTTGATATAACTTCAATAAAATGTATATTAAGAAAAAAAAGTTGTCTATTGAGAATCTGATTTTGCTCAGCCCATACTACACACGTGCATAGGAAGCACAGTAGGCTCCAGCAGCATAGTCAGTTAAGAATAGATATTCCCAGGAGATCTGTCAGTCAGGGAATGCACTAAAATAAGACACTGACCTCAATTTTTTTTTTTTTACCTTAATCTGTTTCTACACTCAGTTTTTCTTACAGAAGCACTATCTAATAGTTCATTTTTTTGCAGCCCACATGCAGTATGAAGTTTATAAACTAAAATATAAGAAAATATATAACAAAATAGAGAACAAGGAGAGCTCTTAGCAGTTGTCACAAGGGTAACTGGCATTCACAACAAGGAGCACATGGAAGAGCAATGCATGCAAGACAAAACCAGAGAAAATTCCCAGCTTAACTCACCAACCAGTCTGCTTACCAACCGAATTAACCTTTCTAATGTATGAGTTAAAAACAGGGGTTTAGTTAGCATACATTTGCAAACGCGTGGATAAGCTGCACGTGCTGGGTGTCCAGTGTGCCCATGCTCCTTTAAGGAGGACTGGGCTACCTCCAGGCCCACCTGCCCTCTTTCTATCCATTAGAATGCATGTGCTCCCACTGTTGGAGACTCTCATAGACTTACAAGAGTTTTGTATATTTTAAAATGTAATTGAATCATCGACACGGACAGACATTCGACAGGACTTCTTTTACTTATATCCAACTCGCATACAGGAACCATAGATCCTAAAGATACATAGCTCTGCCAGAACAATAAACAAGTGAACATATTTACAATGCTTCCCCCTACTGGATGGAGAGCAGTACAACACACGAATACAGAAAACTCCTTCCCCCTATACCTCAAAGTCTTCGAGATAACTGGGAGGGTGAATATTTCTCCTTGGATGCCTAAGGACCACTGTTTGAGACAGCTTCCTGGGACCCTCAGTTGGGTGCAATTCCTCTTCTTGTGCTGTGTTAGAGGAACTGAGAGAAACTGGCTCTGCAACAGCATTTCCTGAAAGAATAGCACCTGTATCCACCAATGGTTCACCATAATCTGGCATCACTGGAATCCCAGTACCGTTAGAACCAGCAGCCGGTACAATTTCACCACTTCTTTCTCAGATCTGATCAACATGCCTTTGTAATATTCTACCATCAGTAATTTGTACTTTGTATGACCACGGTCCTGTAGTCACAAGCACCTTTGCTGGTATCCAACGAGGCCCAGTAGCATAGTTTCTGACATAGACAGCACTGTCAGGGCTCAAATAATCTCACAGAAACATTAGCATCCTTTCTAAAATGCAGTTCTTGCTTTTCTTGTAACTCCGATGTCAGATCAGGGTTTAAATGATCCAAACATGTTTTTAGAAGATGGTTCATTAGGCGCTCTGCTGGGCTACAACCAGTGCTTCAGCATGGTGTCACATGTTGTTACAGAAGGAAATTTGCAAGTCTTTGATTCCAATCTCCTTGAACAATTCTCTGCAATGAGTCTTTGCTGGTCTGAACAATACGTTCAGGCTGACCATTTGATGATGGGTGAAATGGTACAATCGTAACATTTTGAATAAGATTGCTTGCCAAAAAGGTTTTGAATTCTGAGGAGGTAAATTGTGTTCCATTATCAGACACGATTGGATCTGACAACCCATGTGTAGCAAACAGCCTCCTTAAAACTCTTATGACAGTGGCTGAGGTGGGGGATGTAACTGAAACAACTTCCAGCCATTTTGAGAAGGAATCGACAACTAAAAAAAAAATCTGTCCTTGAAAAGGCCCCGCAAAATCTATATGCAACCATGACCAAGGTGACCTAGTCACTTCCCAGAGATGGCCTGAGGCTTTAGTGGCATATGACGGGTGAATTGACATGGTAAACAGCTCTTTACCCACTTCTCAATAACCATCCATTTTAGGCCACCAAACATAACTTCTGGATACCGCTTTCATGCGGACTATTCCAGAATGTCTTTCATGGAGAGCATGCAGTACTTGAGCTTGTTCTGCCTTTGAAATTACCACTCTGTTTCCCCATAATAGGCATCCTTTATAGGCAGACAGCTTATGTTGGCGCACTAAAAATGGTTTGAATTTCTCTTCAACTTTTGATTTGGGCCATCCCCTCCACACTCAATTGAGCATATGGGCCAGCAAGGGAGCTTTAGCAGTCATACCAGCAATGTCTCTAGTATGTAACGGAGGGTTTGGAATGGATTCCAACATGAGAACCTCAGTCACAGGAGGGACAAAGAAATCAGGGGAAAACAAAGGCAACCGGCTCAAACAATCAGCGTGAGTGATATTCTTGCCCGGACGATATTCTAAATCACAGTCATAGGCATTCAGCATGAGTGACCATCTGAGCATTCGTGGGGAAATAATTTGAGTGGGAGTACTTCTGATGAACAACCCCAGCAAAGGCTTATGGTCTGTTACAATGGTAAAGCTCCGCCCATACAAATAGTCATACCCCGGACACGATAGCTCCTTGTCAATTTGAGCATAATTCCTCTCTGTCATAGACAAGGTTCTTGAATAAAATGCAATAGAAGCCTCAACACCAGTTTCCAAAACATGACTCAAGACAGCTCCAATGCCATATGGAGAAGCATCGCAGGTAAGAGTGAGTCGTTTTTTAAATCATATTGTACAAGTACACTGTCAGACAATAACAGCTTTTTTGCAGCAATGAAAGCTGTAGAATCAACATCAGCCCACTTCCATGGAACATCTTTATCTAGTAAATGATGCAGGGGTTCAGCAACAGTGGCTTTGTCAGACAGAAAAGAATGGTAAAATTTAATTAACCCTAGGAAAACTTGCAGGTCTTGTTTGTTGGGACTAGAGCTTTATGAATAGCTTCAAACTTAGAATCAGTTGGATGGATTCCCTGTTCATCAATTCTGTATCCAAGGAAATCCACGCTATTTACCCCAAAAACACGCTTTTCTTATTTAAATGTGAGACCAGCATCAAGAAAAAGTTTCAAAACAAGTTGTAGCTGTGAAGCCAAAGACTGAATGCAACCCGCTCCAATAAGAACATCATCAAAATTAGGTACTACACCTGGAAGTCCAGATAAGAGGTCCTCTTATTAATTTCTGGAATATGCCAGGAACAGTGGAAACTCCAATCTGCAAACGTTTTGCTCAGAAAGCTCTTTTGTGTGTTATTATTGTTTGTGCATCCGCAACATTGTCATCCACAGGTAATTGTTGGTAAGCTTTTGCCATATCCAGTTTGGTAAATACCTTTACTTTTGCTAACATAGTCAGAATTTCATGTACAGCTGGAATTTGATAGGGATGCTCCTGCAGTGCTTTGTTGATTGATTGTTAGCACAAATTCTAACGTCACCATTTTGCTTCAATACTGGAACTATTGGGGTACACCACTTAGGGTGTGTTACAGGTTCAAGTATACCTTGCTCCACAAAACGTTTAATCTCAGCATAAATTTTTGGTCTAAGAGCTAATGCAACTTTGTGCGGTTTCATACGAATTGGGGTTACTGTAGTGTCTAATTTGAAAGAAACAGGAGGGCCTTTATACATGCCAAGGCCTTGTTTAAAAACTGCACTAAAGTCCTCTATCACACTCTGTAGCGTAACTGGAGATACATTATGAACAACTGATAATGAAATTCCAAGGGGTTCACACCCAACATATTTGCTCTTTGTCCCTTAGTAATTGTTAAACGTAAACATCCTCTGAAAGTTCCATATTTCACTGGTACAAAGCAAGCTCCCTTAAATTCCACTACTTGCTTGTTGTAGTCTACCAACTGGATATCACAGGGTGCTATTGAAGGAGCATTGTGAGACCATAATGAGGTAAACGTGTCTACTGAAATTGAGGAATATGCACACCCTGAACCTACTTCCATTTTCCATGGAACATCTTGTAACACAATCTCGGTGTAACTCTTCAGTCCCAATGAAGAGTTTTCCACGTTATATACATAGTCATTTGTATAAACACCTGTAGGGGTTTCATCATTTTGAACAACAATTGGCGCATTAATGTAGTGTGCTGCTGTTGGTATTGTATTCACATTTGTAGACTGATCTTTTGTTTGACAGTCTGTATGTGACCTCTACGTTTGCATGTGTGACAAACTGCATTTCTAAAATGACATGTATTACGCCTGTGTTTCCCGCTGCAGCTGTAACACTTCCTTGTAAATGGAACTGCGACATCAGTGTGTGGTGGAAAGTCCTTTGATTTAACATTTACCAATGTAACTTGATTTACATCCAGTGAATTATCTTTGCTGGAGGAAGAATGGATTTCTTTTGAATGAAGGTATGCACAAGAGGAAGCAAGCGTTTCCTCTTGTGCAGTAATAAAAGTTAAGTTCTGTTTGGTTAGAGGTCTCCTCCGCAGTGCTTCATCTTGTACTCCACACACTAGCCTGTCCCTTAGCAAGGATTCTAAACTGGCACCAAAATTGCAATTTTCGGATAGCTTGCGCAGTTCTGCAATATATGCTGCAATGCTCTTGCCCGGTTGTTGGTTTCGTCTGTTGAAATGGAAACGCCTCACTGTTTCAGATGCAGTGGGTGAAAAATTATTTTTTAACAGTGCCAGTATTTCTTCATATGGGCAGTCTTTTGGTTTAGCAGGAGATATCAGTGAGTGGACAATATCAAAAGTCTTAGATCCAGTAACACTCAGTAACACAGCTCTTTTCTGCACATCATTCGCCACTTTATTAGCTTCCAGGAAAAACTCTAACCTGTCAGCATAAGACTCCCATAAGGATGGATTAGCCACATCAAATTCCTCCATGTGTCCCAGAGAAGCCATGCTGGAGATATTCATATATGTGTCTCTAAAACACATATATGAATTCCGATTCTTCACTCAACTGATTTCAAGTGTTTCTGCAGTGTCCCTTCACTGGTATCCCATCCTCGTCGCCAGTTTTGTATATTTTAAAATGTAATTGAATCATCGACACGGACATACATTTAACAGGACTTCTTTTACTTATATCCAACTCACATACAGAAACCATAGATCCTAAAGATACATAGCTCTACCAGAACAATAAACAAGTGAACATATTTACAATGCTTCCCCTTACTGGATGGAGAGCAGTATAACACACTAATGTATAACAAAGAGTTAGGTCTGCAGGTAATACAGGGTGCCATGAAGAGGCTCTGCAGCTTACACATGCGTTTGTGTGCCAGCTAAACCCCTGTTTTTAATGCATACTGTTAGACAGGTTGATTCAGTTGGTAAGCAGACTGGTTGATGAGTTGAGCGGGGAATTTTCTCTAGATTTGATATGTTCATGACTCAATTAAAATAAATTAAAATGATTATTAAAATTAAATAATTCAATTAGAAAGTTTATGACTCAATTAAAAATATTTATTGCCTGACTCTATATTACTATATGACTCCATATTATATTATATTTATTGCCTGACTCTCTCTACTCTTCAGACCCCAAGGCAAGGGGTAGATCTGTGACCTACTTAGATTTTTCTGGCCAGCAGACTACAGGATGCCAAGATATGGCTAGTGTCATGAATGTTACATAGTTACATAGTTACATAGTAGGTGAAGTCAAAAAAAGACACAAGTCCATCAACTCCAACCTATGTGTGTGATTATATGTCAGTATTACCCTGTATATCCCTGTATGTTGTGGTTGTTCAGGTGCTTATCTAATAGTTTCTTAAAACTATCGATGCTCCCCACTGAGACCACTGCATGTGGAAGGGAATTCCAAATCCTTGCCGCTCTTACAGTAAAGAACCCTCTACATAGTTTAAGGTTAAACCTCTTTTCTTCTAATTTTAATGAGTGGCCACGAGTCTTGTTAAACTCCCTTCCGCAAAAAAGTTTTATCCCAATTGTGGGGTCACCTGTACGTTATTTGTAAATTGAAATCATATCCCCTCTCAAGCGTCTCTTCTCCAGAGAGAATAAGTTCAGTGCTTGCAACCTTTCCTCGTAACTAATAACCTCCAGACCCTTTCTTAGCTTTGTTGCCCTTCTTTGTACTCGATCTATTTCCAGTACATCTTTCCTGAGGACTAGTGCCCAGAACTGGCCAGCATACTCTAGGTGCGGCCGGACCAGAGTCTTGTAGAGTGGGAGAATTATCGTTTTATTTCTGTAATGAATCCCCTTTTTGATGCATGCCAATATTCTGTTTGCTTTGTTAGCAGCAGCTTGGCATTGCATGCCATTGCTGAGCCTATCATCTACTAGGACCCCCAGGTCCTTTTCCATCCTAGATTCCCCCAGAGGTTCTCCCCCCAGTGTATAGATTGCATTCATATTTTTGCCACCCAAATGCATTATTTTACATTTTTCTACAATGAACCTTATTTGCCATGTAGTTGCCCACCCCATTAATTTGTTCAGATCTTTTTGCAAGGTTTCCACATCCTGCAGAGAAGTTATTGCCCTGCTTAGCTTAGTATTGTCCACAAATACAGAGATTGAACTGTTTACACCATCCTCCAGGTCGTTTATGAACTAATTAAACAGGATTGGTCCCAGCACAGAACCCTGGGGGACCCCAATACCCATCCCTAACCATTCTGAGTACTCCCTTTTAACAAGTTTTCAATCCATGTACTCACCCTATGGTCCATGCCAACAGACCTTATTTTGTACAGGAAACGTTTATAGGGAACTGTGTCAAATGCTTTTGCAAAATCCAGATATAACACGTCTACAGGCCTTCCTTTATCTAGATGGCCACTCACCTCCTCATAGAAGGTTAATAGATTGGTTTGGCAAGAATTATTCTTCATGAATCCATGCTGATTACTGCTAATGATACTGTTCTCATCACTAAAATCTTGTATATAGTCCCTTATCATCCCCTCCAAGAGTTTACATACTATTGATGTTAGGCTAACTGGTCTGTATTTCCCAGGGATGTATTTTGGGCCATTTTTAAATATTGGTGCTACATTGGCTTTTCTCCAATCAGCTGGTACCATTCCAGTCAGTAGACTGTCAGTAAAAATTAGGAACAATGGTCTGGCAATTACTTGACTGAGTTCCCTAAGTACTCTCGGATTCAAGCCATCTGGTCCCGGTGATTTATTAATGTTAAGTTTCCCAAGTCTAATTTTAATTCTGTCCTCTGTTAACCATGGAGGTGCTTCCTGTTATGTGTCATGAGGATAAACACTGCAGTTTTGGTTACTGAGGCCCCCCGATTCTCTCATGAAGACTGAGAAGAAGAATAAATTCAATACCTTCACCATCTCCCCATCCTTTGTAACCAGATGTCCATTTCTCATTCTTTATGGGGCCAATATGGTCTGTCCTCCCTTTTCTACTGTTTACATACTTAAAGAATTTCTTGGGATCTTTTTTGCTCTTCTCCGCTGTGTGTCTTTTATGTTCTATCTTAGCCGTCCTTATTGCACCCTTACATTTCTTGTTGCATTCTTTATAAAGTCTGAATGCTGAGGATGATCCCTCAACCTTGTATTTTTTGAAGGCCTTCTCCTTTGCTTTTATATGCATTTTTACATTGGAGGTAAGCCATCCAGGACTTTTGTTCGCTCTTTTAAATTTATTACCCAATGGAATGCATTGGCTAATGCCCTTATTTAATATGCTCTCAAAGCAAACCCATGTCTCCTCCATGTTCTTTGTTCCTAAGATTTTATTCCAATTTATGCCTTCTAGCAAGGTTCGTAGTTTAGGGAAGTTGGCTCTTTTGAAATTCAGTGTCTTTTGTAGTTCCCTTATGTTTTCTATTTGTGTGATTTATACTGAAGCCAATTGACCTGTGATCGATGTTACCTAAATTGCCCCCTTTTTCCACATCTGTGATCAGGTCTGTATTGTTGGTATTCAGTAGCTCCAGTAACGCTTTATTTCTAGTTGGTGCGTCTACCAGCTGACCCATAAAATTGTCCTGCAAGACATTTAGGAACTGGCAAGCATTAGATGAATGCGTGGTTCCCTCCGCCCAGTCTATGTTTGGATAATTAAAATCCCCCATTATGATAACACTTCCCATCCTTGCTGCTAATTTGTGATAGGAGATCTGTCTCCCCTTCCTCCCTCAGGTTAGGGAGCCTATAGCATACTCCCAGTATTATTTTCCCCTTAGCTTCATCCCTTTGGAGCTCTACCCATAAGGATTCCATCTCCTCCCTAGCTCCCTTAGTGATGTCATCTCTCACAATCACTTGTACATTATTCTTGATATATAGGCATACCCCTCCCCCTTTTTTACCCTCTTTATCCTTGCGATAAAGGGTATACCCTTGAATGATTGCCAGCCAATCATGAGAGCCGTTGAACCAGGTCTCTGAAATTCCCACAAAATCCAAAATGCTCCTTGAACAACAGTATCTCTAGTTCACCCATCTTGTCCGCCAGGCTCCTGCCATTGGTGAACATGCCACGTAGTTTAGACCGGTCGCATGTAATGCTCTTATTGGGTGTTCTGAGATTGCAACTAGGACTTGCTACTATACTTACCTTGGGTTTATGTGCTTTGGTCAACCTATCACTAATGCCCCCAATATTACCCCCTGGAATGTGTTCCACGCTGACTAACTCTACCTCTGGACCCCCCGTCGCCTAGTTTAAAAACCCCTCTAACTTTTTGGCCATCTTCATTCCCAGCTGATCTGCACCCTCCTCATTTAGGTGCAGTCCATCCCTTCTATAGTACTGGTTATCGACTGAGAAGTCGGCCCAGTTCTCCAGGAACCCAAACCCCTCCTTACTACACCAGCTATTCAGCCACTTGTTTACTTCCCTAATCTCCCTCTGCCTTTCTGGTGTGGCTCAATGTAACGGTAGTATTCCTGAGAATACTACCTTAGAGGTCCTTTTCCTCAATTTAGCTCCCAAGTCCCTAAAATCGTTCTTTAGGACACTCCATCTGTCTCTGACTTCGTCATTGGTGCCAACGTGCACCTCCCAGTAATCTGTCTACAAGATCCGTGATGTGCCGAACCCCAGCGCCCGGTAGACAACATACAGTTCGGCGCTTCAGGTCTTTGTTACAGATTGGCCTCTCTGTCCTTCTAAGAATTGAATCCCCTACCACCAGAATCTGTCTTTCCTTTCCCTTCACTTCCCCGCCACTCTCACTGGAGGAGTTCTTCCCCTGGCAGCTAGGAGAAACTCGCAGACCTACGTGCACTTGCAGACCTACGTGCAGACCTATGTGCACTCACAGACCTACTTGCAGACCTACGTACACTCGCAGACCTACATGCAGACCTACGTGCACTCGCAGACCTACGTGCACCCGCAGACCCACGTGCACCTACAATACACAGTACACAATGCACAAGTACTAACGATCCATACACACTACTCAGACAACACTCAGGTACTCACACTACACAAGTACTATGACCCGTGTTATAACTTCCTGTTTTCAACTCTGGTTTTTAACTCACCACTTAGTCCAGTTCCACTAACTCTGGTTTTTAACTCACCACTTAGTCCAGTTGCACTTGGTCTAAGTTCCAGCAAGCTCAAAGATGAGCAGGCTCACAATGAGTTCTACACAAGGTTATATAGGCCTCAAGCACCTGTGACCAATTAACCACTCCCCTTATTTAGTAGGCTAAAGGAAGCAAAGAAAAAAAAAGCTGTTTAAAAAGTATCAGAAAAAGGTGTTAAAAAGCTACAAGGAAAAGCCCCAAAAAAGAACCTAAAAATGCAACCCAGCAATCACCAGCATTCAAAAAGCAAAACTTGTTCACTCTCCACTCAAGGTCCCCACTGTTTAGCTTCCAACCAGCAGTCTGTTCCGTCTGCTGTGTGTATGAACATGCGGCTATGGATGGACATCTGACCGTCATTTAATACGTGTCCAATTTTAAGCTGGCCATAGATGGGTAGAAGTTTGAATGAAAATTCTTAGGAAAAGAAGGTTCTAAGAAAGTTTGTTCATTTTTCTGACCATTTGTGGGTCAAATCAACATTCTACCGCGGCTTTCTACCGCGGTGACAAGAAAATTTCGAGAGGATCAGAATAGAAAATTTTTCTCAAATAAACACATTTCTAACAGTATATGTGGTTTTCATCCATTCATTCCAAAATCAAATGCTAAAAGCAAACAAAATCTTTTGAACGATATTCAAATGTTCTGAGAATTTTCATATAAGTTTTCCTAAGACTTTTCCTAAGAATTTTCATTCAAAATTGTATCCATCTATGGCCAGCTATAGGGCTGATAATAAAAGACGTTCAGCAGCCAGCTGACATTTGTATTAACAAAAAGGTGCCCTTACGGGAAAGAGAAACCTCCTCCCAAGGAGCAAAGAAGAAACATGAGCTGCTGCATGCCCTCTGAATTATTCAGCCACATCCCGGATCTAATTATATGTTAATTGGGGTTAGCATACATTTTAACAAACCTAAAGAATAGGTCTCTCCAGCCGCTATTGAATGGTTGTTGCAGGATGAACGTGGGTCAGAGAACAGCTATTTCTGCTGAAAGGAAACCTGTACGGTGAGAATTTGGAGGCTGCCTTTGCTAACCTCTGTTTCCAAAACAGTTTGGGTGCCATACTGACTCAGCACATACTGACCTAGGACAAATACGCACATCAGGACTGTGCTCTGACTTTCTCTTTTGCATGCTTTTTCCTGGTTTGTCAGAAAGAGGGACCCAGAAAGTATTGAAGCCAGAGACAGCCAGGTGACCAGTTTTCTTAGGAGGGGGCTAGCAATGGCAGCCTATCGGAATACACATAGATAGATGATGATTGGATCTGTTGGACAAAGCACAAGTTTACTTTAAAGCAGAACTCCAGAGAGATATAAAAGATATAGATAATGCACTTATCCAATATTTCAATACATTTATTTTGTAATGCAAAAACTTCAGGTACCTGAATGTAAAGCCTAATGCTGGCCATACACGGGTAGAAAATCTTTTGAAAAAAACGGTTGTATTTCTAAAGATCTGTCAAACATGCATGCGATAGCACCATCATTGTAGCAATATATGTTGCCTAATTATTGACATATTATCAATCGATAAACATAAACGGTAATTTTTCTGTAGATTGATTACATGATCCAGTGTTACATTCTAACACTGTAGATTTTTTTCAAACTGTTTTTGATCGATTCCGCTACTGATGTTTCGGAAATTGATCGTTTAGACAAGGGGTCTCCAAACTTTCCAAACAAAGGGCCACTTTACTATGTTTTCAGGCTTTAGTGAGGTCGGATGGGGCCAATAGTATTAGAAAATTCCCCGATGGTAATGGGGTAAACAATACCCCACCATTGGTTTTAGTTTGGGAAATGGTACCCCATTGTTGGTATCAGTGGGATAAATTGTGCCTCATTGTTGGTGTCAGTGGGGAACATGGTGCCCCATTGTTGGTGTCAGTTGAAGGGATACTGCTCCAAGGGTCAAATAAAGACAGGCAAAGGGCCACATCTGGCTCCCTGGCTGGAGTTTGGAGACCACTGGTTTAGACTAAAAAAATGCAACATGACACTTCGTTTTTTGGCATAAAAATTAGCATTTCGATAATCGAAATTAGCCCATTAACCTTTCAAAAGTCGAACAATTGAGCGTATTGAACGCTTTTTCGAACACTTTTCTAACCGTGTATGGTCAGCATTTCTCAAGATTTGATTTAAAATTAAATAGTATGTTTGCAGCAAGCTGGTCCAAACAATTCCCTTCATTAATACATGCGTCCCTTGTCAGCTCTATATAGGCTGTATGTAGCATCAGTTACATACACTATACAGCACTGTCTTCCAGCAGTGATATGGGGACGTAACCTCCCGTTCCCAGAACAAAATCAAACCTAGGAGAAAGCGTTAAAGCGGAACTTCACCCAAAAGGGGAAGTTCCACTTGTGTGCTTCTTCCCCCTCCTCCTCTCTAACATTTGCCACTTATTTTGTTGGGTGGGGGAGCAGGTATCTGGTTTTGACAGGTACCCACTCCCACTTCCACTCGGATCGTCTAAGCGTACCGAGCAGAAGTTCACCTCCTCTTTGCCCGCACCCTTCTGGGACACATCACAGGCCCTAGAAGACTGCGGGATCCTGCACAAAGCGCACTGTGGGGCTCCCGCAGTGGGAAGCCAGTTTTACTTAGTTAAGATGCCGGCGTTAGGGATCCAAAGCCCATTGAAGAATTGGCTCAGGTGAGGACAGTGCGGGATCTTTGGACAGTTAAGTGTCCTCATATTAAAAGTCAGCAGCTGTTCTACTGTAGTGCTTATGTACTGTAGCAAAGTCCCAGGCCCCCAGAGTCCTAATAGTGACCTCAAGAGTTAGGGAAAGCTGACATCCTTCCTTGTAAAGTGGGTTACCAAGCATGGTGGGTGTAATCCAAGATGAAATGATGGGCGCCAGTCACTTTTTGAATACGAACAAGAGATTTAGGGCCAGCACACCCTTAGGTAGATGCAATATTAATTGGCAAACTCCGAGACACTATAGGAAGACAGCGATACAGGGAAAGGCCTCCAACTGGATGCCACGTCTGTATAGGTAGGACCGCAGTCTCCTATGGCATTGAACTTGTAACAGTCACTAAATGTAGTTGTACCTAACTCTTGGTAACACAGAACAGTCCATTTCTTATCTCACAGTATCCCACTGTAGGTCTTCAATCACTGAGCTTCCAGTCCTCTCTAGACTTCCAGATCCCAGTCATCACCGGATCTCCTGAGCTCTTCCCCAGCTATCCCGCTGTATACTCCTCAAGCGTCACCCTGCTAACCTGCTGGGTCCCTGGCTTGGCACTTGCTGAAGCTTTCCCACTTCTTCACCGTCCCCGGCTGGTGAGAAGACTGCTATGGTACTTGCTCAAGCTTACTCACTGTAGTTTCCGGTAATAAGGTGGATGGTCCCTTAGTGGCAACTGCTTCCCCTTTACCTCCGACCACAACTGGTTTCCCATCTGGCGGAACCTTCACAATCCTGTAGTCCCAACCCTACCCTGCTTCTCCTGCTCCTGGTTATGCCTCAGGCAGCCTAGCAGCCAAGTGCCCCCGGGATAGGCCTCAGGCTTCTGGCCTAGCAGCCCAGGACGACATAAAACACGTCCACCCAGCCGTCCAGGTGGCACAGAACCCTGATCACCTGACTCCACCCAAATAAATAGGCTCTCCCAGCAGGCCAAGGGACTAAAGAAACCCCTGCCTATTGGTTGAGACACCCCATCCATTCATGATCTGTCCTTGCTATGCCCTTGTTGATCTAATGTCACTAGCCACAATGCCACCTAGTGACAGAAGAGAAAAGTGCAGCAACTCCAGAATTAGATGGAAGTCAGTGGATCTCCTAACAATTAGCCAGGACAATTACTACCTGGCAAACGAAATGTGCCTAAACACCAGGGTGCTACATCACTAACAAGGAACATGCTGATATGAGGAGAGAGCAGAATGATGGGAAGATGAGCTTATGATTGCAATGCTTGTTCTTTCACTGTCCAAATACAGGCTGGGGGACAGTAGGGGTTAATGTACATGGATGGGAGACAGTACAGTTACAATATAATTTAAGATAATCTGCTCTAGTGTACAAATTCCAGTGCTGTTCCACATGCAGGAACCACAGATGGTACATACAGTTGGCCATAGCAATGAATGTTACCCTTTCTTGAGTAAACATGAATTATTTTTGCCTCAGTGTTTACACATGCATGCGTATATGACCAGTGCTGGATTAAATTCTGTGGAGGCCCCTAGGCAGTCAAAACCTTAGGGCCCCTCTTGCAGGTTTCTGGAGGTTTGTTGTGTGTGTGCTCTAGTGGGGTGACATTGAACTAAGTAATGTGCACATTGGCCACTAGATGGAGATGACTATCACTACTGTATTGTACATTACGCATATGTACGTTGCACCAACATTTTTTTACAAACTGACAACTGAAAGTAGATGAGCTTTTAAGAGACAAACTGCAATGTGAAGCCTATGCTTTATGTACTTTAAGTTGTTGGGTACATTACATTGATTACAGTATTTTCTCTATAGTGCCTTTAAGGGTCCTTTCACACGGGCTGTCCGACCATGTCTGCCTGTCAGTTTTTCAAGTGGACATGATCGGACCCTCCAGTCTCCCCTATGGAGCGGCAGATGTCAGCGGACACCTGCCAGTCCGCTGACACCCGTCGCCAACTGATCCAATCCTGCCCGCAAAAACCAGCAGGATGGTGGTCCTATTTTCCATCGTTCTGGCGGATTTGATAGGATAGGATCGGATGGAAATGGACAGGTGGTCCATTTCCATTCGATTTCTCCATAGAGGAGAGCGGGCTGTGTCGGTGTCTGCTCTGCACAGCATAGCAGATAGGACCTGTCATCCGCCTGCTCAGCGGGGATCAGCGGAGCGATCCCCAGCTGAGCAAGCGGAGTCTGCTCAATGGAGGCGCCCATGTGAGGCACCCGTGTGAAAGTTTCAACTTCTTTGAGTTGATTCATTTTTTCTATCTTTTGTAAACATTTTAAGAAAGCTTTATTTTCATTCAAGATCAAATTGGTATTATTTTGATCCGTTGTCGTGAGGCCTTTAAACAACGCGGGGCCCATAGGCTAGTGCTTATTTGATAATCCTGCACTGCATATAATGTAGAAGTTCAGTTCTCAGCCGCAAGGTACCTGAGTACAGTTATTCAGTTCTATGGCTGGCTGTACATGCCACTCCCTGAGCATGAGAAAGTGTCAGAATTTGCACGCTAAAGCAAATCTGTGCAATAAACCATGTGTGAACATGAGGTGTTACAAGGAAAATGATCACATCAAAAGAGTAGTGCAACGTTTCAGAGTTACGCAGGACCCCTTCATCAGGACCCCTTTGTCATGCCTGACGAAGGGGTCCTGCATGACTCCGAAATGTTGCACTACTCTTTTGATGTTATCATGCATTAAATAATTTGCTTGAACTCTTCCTTGGTAATCCATGGTGTACTGGCAAACATTTTCTTTGTGATTTCTGAACCAGTTCCCAGCTGGTTGTTGCTGCAGCACCCAATCCCTTGAGAGCTTTTCCAGGAACGTGTGCGATGGGAATATGGAGTACTGCATGAGTTGTTAGTGACTTGCAGCAGAGAAATGTCAGGTCCTTTGCCCCCCCCCAGGCAGGCCTGTGTAAATCTCAGGACTGGATGAATAGAAATACAACTCATTTGGTAAAACAGTTTATATACCTGAAATTCATCTGTATGTTCAGGTTTTTTTTTTTTTTTTGAGTTCCACTTTAAACTGAAGGAGGCAGCATCAGGTTGGTTAACAAGCATTATTGCATGTTTTTTATTACTACTCTTTGCATCTTTTGAAACATTCATCCTAACCTATTTAAGATGTAGCTTGTAGCATATATAGAGGGTGAATTTGGGGTAGTTTAGGTTATTACAGGAAGTGCTATGTATATACGTGATTTTTTCTCCCTACATATAGTCTAAATAAAGTTTGCCATGGCAACACCACCCTTGAATCCTCTCCTCTAAAGTATAAATAGACAAGCAATGACAAATGTGGAGAGAAGAAAAAAAAAAGATGTAGGATTTCTTGTTTTGTCCTCGGGGAGGAAATGGCCTGGAAATGAAGTCCGAATTATATTTTTGCTGAGCACATTTACTGTAACTTGTCCCAGATTCATTCTTTATGTACATACTTCAATGAAAAACATTATTGTATACTGTGCTGCATTCCCTTGGTCATGGTCTAGAACTGTAAGCAATCCTAACAAGCAGCAGAGGTGAATAGGATCAACAACTAGAAGTTTTTTTCTGATTTATTGTGATACAAGTGTAGCGCCACCCCCGTAGCAGCCGCTTGGTGATTTTGGGTTCTCTGTTCTGCACCTCAACTCTAAGAATGGCCTCAGCCTCTCTGGCACACTTGGTTAGATATAAAATCACTGCAAACACTTTAAAGAATACAAATAGAAAATATACCTATATATATACCGATATCCTGGCTGTGGATTGATACTAGAAACAGACATACACACCTGGTAGTGATAAATAAGTTGAGTATATTATCACGGGAAAAAATATCTGGAAACTTATAGCACTGTTAAACCTTGCTGCAGAGTTTCAATACAATAGAAACAACAGCCTTTACTATTTAGCAACTGTAAATATAGAAAAAAATAACACAATAATCTATATGTCCATTGCACGGGCTCTGAGAGGGAGGGGAGAAGGATTGTCAGCCTCTCAGCTCCTTCTGGACCACAAACACTATTAAAAGGTGAACACAAAAAAAAAAAGAGAAATGGGTTAAACAGGTACAGTAAGCACAGTTTCATAAGGTTACAGGTCCTGGGTTGAAGGGTACTGGTGTTTTCTGCTAGCAAACTTTGGGGCCCTTTGTAATGCGAGTAGGTTTAATCAAGCAAAAATGAGACAGTAATCATCTAGGATATTCCTTTAGGTAGTGGTTTATAAGAACCAACTAGCTAAAGGTGGCAGTTCCAAACAAGCATCCTCTGACACTAGAAAGGGGAATAAGTGTCTGCATGCAGTGTCTGTACTGTGAAAAGGATGTTTTGGGTTTACACCTGCTCACAAATCCTCTGTGCGATGACACAAGACAGATTTCCAATGCTGTTTTAGGCTCCAGTCACTCCTAGCGATGTAGTAAGGCACCAAATCACCTCCTGTCGGCCGATCAGGAAGACTGGTAGCGAAACTCGGCAGGTGGAAGGACAGTGGTCAACCTGATATCCAGATGGGTACTGAGATCCCTGAATTGGTGTGGGTCATCTCTGCTGAGCTGGGTGATGCTGGGCTTCTGAGCTGGGTCCCTGGGCTGAATGGTGGTGGACCACACAGCTGTCTCCGCTCCTGGCTCCCCTCAGCCATCCTCACTACTCAGTCTCCAGCAGCACTCTCCTGGTAGTCTCTGGAAAAGCTTGGCACTCTCCCTCTCTCAGATGCTGCTAGAGTCTGTCTCTCTCTCTTTTGCTGGAGTTTTGCCACACCATCCTGTTACCCTACAACTCTCTCTCCGCTCTCCTCTCTCCTCAGCACTCACACTCCCCCTCCCCTTATTTTCCCGGGCTCCATGCAATATTCTCCCTAATTTCCGGGCATGCTGGGAGCTGTAGTTTACCACCTGTGGTCCACAGTGGGGCCGCTTGTCCTTGGGACTACATGTCCCATCATGCTCCTTCCATGTATACTCTCTTTTTATTCCTTATCTTACTCCTTGTGGGGGGGACTGTTATGGGTGGCAGTGCTGGAGGGGAGTTGGGGTGAGTGGCAGTGCTGGTGGGGGGGTGGGATGAGCGGCAGTGCTGGTGGGGGGGTGGGATGAACGGCAGTGCGGGGGGGAGTTCTGATCAGCCAACTTAGGTTCTCTTGATCAAGGTCATCTGCTGATCTGAGAACTGTAGTGGGGACTTTTAATGGCAACTAAAATTAAAGGCAGTGCTACTCACTGTGTCTCCACCTTCGTGGTGTCTCGCAGCAGTGACACCTATGCCGAAATCAGGAGATGGGGTCTCCTCCAGCCCCTCCCACTTCACATTCCTCACCAGTCAGCTGACCTCTAGTCTCTGCCCCCCAGCCATGCCGTGAACTGAATGGGTGGCTGCGAAGAGGCTGAGTGGACGGCTGCAGGCTCCAGGGCCAGCCCTGCTGGGCGGTCGCAAAAAGGCTGGGAGAGCAGCGCGGCCTTCAGGAACAACCTGGGATTCGGTGATACCCAGATGGGTATTGCAATCCCTGAATTGGTGTGGGTCATCTCCGCTGAGCTGGGTGGTGCTGGGCTGCTGAGCTGCTGGGTTGGGTCCCTGGGCTAAAATGGTGGTGGATCACACAGCCGTCTCCGCTGCTGGCTCCCTCAGCCGTCCTCACTGCTCAGTCTCCAGTAGCACTCTCCTGGTAGTCTCTGGAAAAGCTTGGCTCTCTCCCTCACTCAGATGCTGCTAGAGTCTGTCTCTCTCTCTCTCTTTAGCTGGAGTTCTGCCATACCATCCTGTAACCTCACAACTCTCTCTCCTTATCACTCACACTCCTCCTCCCCTCTCTTTTCCGGACTCCAGGCAATATCCTCCCTAATTTCTGGGCATGCTGGGGGCTGTAGTTTACCCCCGGTGATCTACAGTGGGGTCGCTTGTTCTTGGGACTACATGTCCCACCATGTTCCTCCCTGGCTGCTCACTGGTCCTCTCTCCAGCCAATGTGAGGAGTACGGGAGCTCCGCTGGCTGTAATCCACAGAGCCACCCTGTTTGTCCTCTCCTCCTGCCACGCTGTGACAGAAGACAAGGGGGGCTGAGCTTGGACTGACAGCCTGTGCTCTCCTTGTCACAGCATGATAATCCTTTGCCCAGCGGACTTGAGCGGGGGAAGGGGACAGAGCAAGTGGTGGGAGAGGAGCTCACAGCTTCTCCCTCCCTCTCTTCACTTGCAGGTCCTCCTGTCTTCTGCTGTGGCGGCGCTCTGAGCGGGGGGGGGCACAGTACATACAAGAAAAAGACAATTCCATAGCTCAACTCACCAACCAGTCTGCTGACCAACCAAATTTACCTGTCTAACCGTATGTTAAAGGCAGGGGTTTAGTTAGCACACATTTGCAAACGCATGTGAAAGCTGCAAGGCCTCGTCAAGGCACCCTGTATTACTTGCAGTCCTAACACTAAATTTATAAGTGTCTCCACAGTGGAAGCACATGCATTGAATAGATAGGTGTGAGACAGGTGAGCCAGGAGGCCGCCCTAGCCCCCTTAAAGGGACAGGACACACACTGGACACCCAGCAATAGCAGCAGAGGCGTCCAGTGTGTCCCCGACCCAAATATACAAACGGTAACAAGACACTGGTCACCGCCCACACCCATAACTGGCCTTCACAGTAAGGAGCACATGGAGGGCATATACATACAAGAAAAAGACAATTCCATAGCTCAACTCACCAACCAGTCTGCTGACCAACCAAATTTACCTGTCTAACCGTATGTTAAAGGCAGGGGTTTAGTTAGCACACATTTGCAAACGCATGTGAAAGCTGCAAGGCCTCGTCAAGGCACCCTGTATTACTTGCAGTCCTAACACTAAATTTATAAGTGTCTCCACAGTGGAAGCACATGCATTGAATGGATAGGTGTGAGACAGGTGAGCCAGGAGGCCGCCCTAGCCCCCTTAAAGGGACAGGACACACACTGGACACCCAGCAATAGCAGCAGAGGCGTCCAGTGTGTCCCCGACCCAAATATACAAACGGTAACAAGACACTGGTCACCGCCCACACCCATAACTGGCCTTCACAGTAAGGAGCACATGGAGGGCATATACATACAAGAAAAAGACAATTCCATAGCTCAACTCACCAACCAGTCTGCTGACCAACCAAATTTACCTGTCTAACCGTATGTTAAAGGCAGGGGTTTAGTTAGCACACATTTGCAAACGCATGTGAAAGCTGCAAGGCCTCGTCAAGGCACCCTGTATTACTTGCAGACTGGCTCACCTGTCTCACACCTATCCATTCAATGCATGTGCTTCCACTGTGGAGACACTTATAAATTTAGTGTTAGGACTGCAAGTAATACAGGGTGCCTTGACGAGGCCTTGCAGCTTTCACATGCGTTTGCAAATGTGTGCTAACTAAACCCCTGCCTTTAACATACGGTTAGACAGGTAAATTTGGTTGGTCAGCAGACTGGTTGGTGAGTTGAGCTATGGAATTGTCTTTTTCTTGTATGTATATGCCCTCCATGTGCTCCTTACTGTGAAGGCCAGTTATGGGTGTGGGCGGTGACCAGTGTCTTGTTACCGTTTGTATATTTGGGTCGGGGACACACTGGACGCCTCTGCTGCTATTGCTGGGTGTCCAGTGTGTGTCCTGTCCCTTTAAGGGGGCTAGGGCGGCCTCCTGGCTCACCTGTCTCACACCTATCCATTCAATGCATGTGCTTCCACTGTGGAGACACTTATAAATTTAGTGTTAGGACTGCAAGTAATACAGGGTGCCTTGACGAGGCCTTGCAGCTTTCACATGCGTTTGCAAATGTGTGCTAACTAAACCCCTGCCTTTAATATACGGTTAGACAGGTAAATTTGGTTGGTCAGCAGACTGGTTGGTGAGTTGAGCTATGGAATTGTCTTTTTCTTGTATGTATATGCCCTCCATGTGCTCCTTACTGTGAAGGCCAGTTATGGGTGTGGGCGGTGACCAGTGTCTTGTTACCGTTTGTATATTTGGGTCGGGGACACACTGGACGCCTCTGCTGCTATTGCTGGGTGTCCAGTGTGTGTCCTGTCCCTTTAAGGGGGCTAGGGCGGCCTCCTGGCTCACCTGTCTCACACCTATCCATTCAATGCATGTGCTTCCACTGTGGAGACACTTATAAATTTAGTGTTAGGACTGCAAGTAATACAGGGTGCCTTGACGAGGCCTTGCAGCTTTCACATGCGTTTGCAAATGTGTGCTAACTAAACCCCTGCCTTTAACATACGGTTAGACAGGTAAATTTGGTTGGTCAGCAGACTGGTTGGTGAGTTGAGCTATGGAATTGTCTTTTTCTTGTATGTATATGCCCTCCATGTGCTCCTTACTGTGAAGGCCAGTTATGGGTGTGGGCGGTGACCAGTGTCTTGTTACCGTTTGTATATTTGGGTCGGGGACACACTGGACGCCTCTGCTGCTATTGCTGGGTGTCCAGTGTGTGTCCTGTCCCTTTTAAGGGGGCTAGGGCGGCCTCCTGGCTCACCTGTCTCACACCTATCCATTCAATGCATGTGCTTCCACTGTGGAGACACTTATAAATTTAGTGTTAGGACTGCAAGTAATACAGGGTGCCTTGACGAGGCCTTGCAGCTTTCACATGCGTTTGCAAATGTGTGCTAACTAAACCCCTGCCTTTAACATACGGTTAGACAGGTAAATTTGGTTGGTCAGCAGACTGGTTGGTGAGTTGAGCTATGGAATTGTCTTTTTCTTGTATGTATATGCCCTCCATGTGCTCCTTACTGTGAAGGCCAGTTATGGGTGTGGGCGGTGACCAGTGTCTTGTTACCGGGGGCACAGTACAGCTGCTCCATTGTCCCCCTGCTGCTCTTATCTGTCCTCGGGGGGGGGGCGAGTTGGACTCTGCAACCCCGCTACACAAGGTTGCAACATGTGGTACATGGAGATGAGCAGTAAGGACTCCAGAGACCCCTTGTTCTGACCATTAGAATGCATTAATTCGCTTACGCACAAATGTACATGTCTATCATTTAGGTGGATTTATGATTTAGGTGGATTTTTCTGCTTAAAAGTTCCTCTACTGAACGTGCTGGTGATGGTTTTTTTCTGCCTATAATTGCTCCTCTTCTAATACGCCTATAAACACCTACAGTATGTGTATATGGACATATAGGCTAACATAGAGGTGAGACTACAGAAATAAAAAAAAGCTAAACGCCTGTAAAAGTGTTGTTTTGTAAGCCCGGTGTGCACGAGCTCTAAAGCTGGTTGTAGATGGATTGAAATTTAGCCGGTTCAGCAAGGACTGACTAAATTTTGATCCATCTTTGGCTATTCCCATTTATTGATTGGCTTCTCTCTGTAACAAGGTCCCGGGCCTCTTTAGGTCTAATAGTTACCTCAAGAGTTAGAGACAGCTGACATCCTTCTGTTTAGAGTGGGTTACAAGGCATTGTGGGAGTAGTGCAAGGTAGATTCATGGGCGCCAGACACTTCTTGAATGCAAAGAGATTTATTTTCTCTTGAACAAAATTGTGGGAGAGGGGGTTTGGGACCAGGACACCCTTTAGTTAGTTGCAATGTTAATTAGCAGACTCCAAGACTTCTATAGGTAGGCAGCCATGCAGGGAAAGGCATCCAGCAAGACACCACATCTGCATGAGTAGGATCGTTGTCTCCTATGGCAACAGTCTTATAACAGTTTCTAACAGAAGTTGTAATGAACTTCTGTACTTCCTCTACAATCACTTCTTGTGGATCTTCACTCCACGGAGCTCCCAGTCTCTCTCTCTAGACTTGCTGATCCTCTGCCTCTGGATCTCCAGAGCTTTACCAACCTTCTCACTGAGTATCTATCTCAAGCATCACCCCTGCTGGGTCCCTAGGTTGGCACTCACAGATACTCCTCAAGCGTCACCCCACTGGCTTGCTCAGTCCCTGGCTTGGCACACAAGGCTGCTCTGCAAATGTCACCTCTGCTGGCTGGGTCCCTGGCTTGACATCTGCTGAAGTTTCCCAATTCTTCACCCTCCCCGGTTGTTGAGAATACTGCCCTGGTACTTGCTTCAGCTACTCACTGTGGTCAATGGTAATAAAGTGGATAGTCCCTTAGTGGCGACAGCTTCCCCTCTACCCCCGACAAGGACAGGTTCTCCGGCCGGCTCAACCGTCACTTATGGTTGGAATGCAAGCCACAGTCACAACCCTACACTGCTCTCTTGCTTCTGGATAGGCCCCCAAACAGCCAGATGTCCCCTGGATAGGCCTCAGGCTTTGGCCTAGCAGCCCGGGGCGGCACAACACATGTCCACCCAGACAGCCTTCCCGATGGCACAGAACACCGATCACCTGACCTCACCCAAATAAATAGGCTCTCCCAGCAGGCCAAGGGACCCAAGAATATCCCTGCCCATTGGCTGAGATACCCCATCTAGTCATAATCTGTCCTTGCGATGCCCTTGTCTTATCTAATGTCACCAGCTACCTGGCCATCTAGTGACAGAAGAGAGAAGTGCAGCAATTCCAGAATTAGGGTGGAATCAATTGATCTCCTATCAATTGGCCAAGGCAACTATACCTGGCAGGTAAATTTACTAGCAACCCTACTTAACCATTAGGGTGCTACATCTCAAACAGAAATGTTGAAATATATCCATTCGATCAGTGCAAGCAGCCAATCGGCTGCTGTGCTGATCAGTGTATTCTGACAGAATACAATATCCTGTTAGAATACAATAGCGCACTTGGGAGGATTCAAACGTGTGTGTGGATGGGGATTCTATTCTTTATAAGAAAATTAAGTTCAAATAAAATAAAGATCCATCTATGGCCAGCTTTATGTTACAATAATTAACAAGGGTGCCAAGTGAGAAGAGATCCACCAATAAGTAGAGGCCAGGGGGTGCAATAAAACAGGTTTAGCACTTTTTGCCTGAAAATGGAAAACTTATTTAAAGCTTTTTTCCCCACTTTCCCGATTAAAATTAGATTCATATTTTAAAAAAAGTTTTAAACCTAAAATTAAATTCCACTTCTATTGTGGTAGGTATAGTAAAAATAGATTTTGAGGATAAACCCCGGGATTAGCAATTATTATTAACGAGAACCATGTGTATTCTTACTTGAAACTTGTTGGGCTTTTTTGTATTTCTTCCAGATCTGTGCAGTATTTAAGCATCACACTTTGCACCTGTGCAGGGGCTTCCTGTATCAAGGACCAGTCACTCCTGCTCTCTCTCTCTCTGTGCAGGGTGACTGGTCTTGTCCCCCCCCCCCCCCCCCGTAGTTTTTAGCAGGAAGCCTGTAGTGGGTGAATCTGCTGGATCCTTCTCGCAATTCTGTTCTTTGCACAGAATATTTAAAGCACAGTGATGATGTCACTGTTACTTTTTCTAGGTGCTTGGGTGCACACAAACAGGATTTATGTTCTTTGAGGCTATTGAGGAGTATATTTGGTTAACAGTTTTCATGCTCAGAATTCATCTTTAAAAGTTGCCCACATCTGGTGCTGCTACCATGGTGCCACTTTGGAGAAAACCTGTATTGAGATTAATAATAGTCTGCCATTTCTGACCACCTTCTGAAATACCAGTAGTCTGGCTTCAGTGCACTTGCTCATGGGCTCGTACGGTCAGGTGATTGGACACTGGCATAGTTTTCCGGAATCCCCTGGGCATCATCTCTATAACCCTACTCCACTCCATGAGTCCTCAGTCTTAAGGTGATGGACCTCTTCTGCTTCACGAAGAATAGAACCTTTAGCTTGACCATTTTTATCTTATCCTCAATTTCTTCAAACAACTCTTCCAGGGAACTCTTAATCGTGTAGGGACAGTCACATTTGCAGAATGCCCTGTACCATCTCTTGTCCCAGGGAGTAGTTGTGCCAGTACTTCTGCATGACAGGTTAAAAGGATTCTATTCAAACCTGTTTATGGTACAAAAAGACCAATTGGGGTATTCATCCTATTCTGGACCTAAAAATCCCTAAACAAAATACTTTCACATTTTTGTATGAAATCTGCAGGGTCAGTAATTGCCTCTCTGAGGCAAGGGGAATACATGGCATCTGTAGACATCCAAGATGCCTATCTGCATGTTTCTATTTATCCACCTCATCAGCACTTTCTGCAATTCGCAGTGGAAAACAATCACTTACAGTATGTTGCACTGCCCTTTGGACTATCCTCTTTTCTCCAGGCTTTTGGTTGGGTGATCATTTAAAAAAAAAAAAATCTGCTCTCCAGCCTTCTCTGGACCCCCCTTATGCAAGGACACCTAATCAGGGTACAGTCAGACAATGCCACTGCTGTGGCCTACATCAACCATCAAAGGGTCACCAGGAGTCATGCAGCCTTGAAGGAACTAAGTCAGATAACCTCATGGATAGGAACTCACTGCCAACTGATCTCCCCTCAGTCCACATCCCAGGAGTGTAAAACTGGAAAATGGACTACCTCAGCCACCACTGTCTGGATCGAGAGGAATTGGCCCTTCACCCAGACATCTTCAATCCAATATGTCAGACATGAGGAACTCCACATGTAGCCATCCTAGCCTCCAGATTTAACAACAAACTTCCCCTGTTTGTAGCCAGGTCCAAGGATCCACTAGCTTCAGCCTTGGATGCCTTGATAATTCCCTGGTCTCAGTTCAGGCCAATCTATACCTTTCCTCAAGTGCAAATTCTGCCTCATCTGCTCAAAAAGATAGAGCAAGAGAGGAAAATCAAAACAGGCTAAATCTGCTATCCCAAGGCTCTGTATTCCATCCTGCTTCACAGTCTCTATAGTTAACAGCATGGACATTGAAGCCCAGGTCTTAAAAGACAGGGTGGTCTTTGAATCTGTTATTCCTGCCTAGCTACGGTCACAAGCCATCCTTCCTTCCATTTCTTGGTTACTGTGCATTGCTCGCTACAAAACTGAGGACTCACAGAGTGGGATAGAGTTATAGGGGAGATGCCCTGGTGTCTTCAAAAGCTTTACCAATGTCCAATCACCTGAAGGTATGAGCCTTTAACCCAGGGTCTATGAAAAAATTGCCTGTGTGTCATGAATCTGCAGTAATGTGTTTACTGCTTACCTCTTAGGTCTGTGTCTCAGCTTTAGAGAGCATGCCCCCACACCTGGGCGTTCATGAGCTCTCAGCATGGCTCCACCCCAGCCTCTCAACAGGAAACACTATTTAATCCTGTGCACTGCAAGCCAGCCTTGCCGAGCAAAGTTGTGATTAGGCTTCTGGTGTGGCATCCTGCTATATGTTTATCTTTACTTTCGTGTACCGACCTTGGCATGTCCTTCTGACCATTCCTGTCTTGAACTGACCTGGCTTGTTCTCCTGATTATCCTGTGTTTGACCCTGAACTGCTTCTTCTGCTCTGTCCACCATAGCCAGTCCGTGAGCATGAGCTGGGAGACCCTGGCAGTCATGACCTGGAGTCAGCTGCAGCCAAATCCATCCTCGGCATCCTCGGCATCAGAGGCTCTGGTGAAAACCTGTTGGCTCTTAGATTCCACGCCCTGAGGAATCTTAGGCTCTAGCTTCCTGTTTGGCTCATGTCGGTGTTCAGGTGGAGCTGCTTTCCTGAATCACTCAGAGCTCCATCTGCAGCAGTCAGTTGAAGGGTCCACAATCCTAGTGGTGCACTCTTAACCCCAGCGGTGTGCATCTGTCACCTGGCATCAGGTGACCTGATACTGTGTCCTGTACTGTACCCCAAATTCTTCTTTTTAACTCATAAACTAGGTCTTTTTACTCAGTATCTACTGATGTACGTAAGCTTAGCTCAAGTTCTTTTGGCTTTGGTACATGTAGTGACTGTACCCACTATGTGTATATACAGTGCATTTAACCAAAGTACCTCTGATGTTTGTATTAACTTAAAGCCACTATCTTTTAAATTATAATTTATTGCGTGTAAAAATATTAATCTGTTATTATGAATAACTATGCCAAACAGGTGTACCCCTAAAGTATAAATAACACAACCTCTGTAAAAGACAGGTTTAGTGGCTACAAACTATTGTTATTGTGTACTGCCATCAAGTGTTGAACTGGAGAATAAAGAATTGGCTTACATGTTGTATAATATATTCTCAGATTTTTTTAACGAACTTTAATGTATCAGAAAAAACTAATCAAAATGTTTTGGCTGGTTCACAAAGTGGAGGGTATGGATGCTTGAAAGAGGACACCCTGCAACTGACTGGTCTAAAAGTGAACAAATAGCTCAGTTCACATGTTACAGTTGTGGGATGTGGCATTAGGAGCAGCTACCTATTGTTTCCTGTGGCTTCTGCTTGCAAGCCCACCCAGAGAGTATTCCAGGGGTGGAAAGCTACCCCTTCAACACACGTGGGTTGATTTACTAAAGGCAAATAGGCTGTTCACTTTGCAAAGGAATATGCACTTATCTTATTCAATGTCATGACATTTTACTTTACAAAGCATACCCAATCTTGTGCAACGGAAAAAAATATTATTTTTTGCATGATTGGGTGATGAAAATCAGCAATCTTTACTCAGTGAACTTTCTTTTTTTCACGCTATCCTTATCTGCTTTTCTAAAAAAGCCTGCTGCTTACAAATACTCAGTCTTTAATTTACACACACGGGAATACATCAATAGAGCACTCCTGACCCCCTGTATATGCCTTTTAAGAAGACTACTTACAACATTTTAATCATACATGAGTAACTGAAAAGAAATTGCTGCTGCTCTGAGCTCTCTGTAGAAATAGTGCTCTATAAATGTATGCATCATAGGTGTGCTTATTTAGGTGTTACTGCACCTTGTATGCAACTATACAGTACTTATATAGGGTCCCCAGTCTTATATTCACCTGTCCCTGATCCAGCGAAATATCATTGACGAGGTCACACAGCCACCAATCAAAATCTTCTGAGCTGAGCCAAAGCATGGGCTTTGCTTTCTCCGTTATGGAGCACAGAACATAGGTGTGGGACCAGCACAGGAGAGTTTGTATATGCATTGTTCATAAGATTGAATGGAGCACGTGCATTACACTTTAAAATGTTTATTTGTTAACCAATGATTTTCTATAAAGAGTAAAAAAAAAAAAAAAAAACACACACTTTAACAGTTAGGGACTCCTTTTGATGGAAAAAAATGACAGTAGTACCTGTTTTTCTTTTTATAATTAAAGTGGGGTTCCACCCAAAAAACAAAAATACCTGGAAAAATTCTAAAAAAAAAAACAAAAAAACATTTGGATATTTTTTTTTTTTCACTTACCTCTAAATGCCTGTTGCTAGGTGGTCCCTCGTAGTCTGCCTGTTCCTTTGCCTGGGCTGGTGACATCACTTCCCCCCCAGGCACAGGAAGGGCTCCGCTCTGCTCCCTCCCTCCTGTCAATCATCTGGGACCCATTACAGGTCCCAGGTGATTGAGCGGCCAATCACGGCGCGTGGCGCCGCTCGCGCATGCGCAGTGGGTGCCAGGCTGTGAAGCCACAGCCCGGCGCCCACAGTTGAAATGCCGGTGCCGACGAGCGGAGGGGGGGGACGAGCGGGGCTTCGATCCCCTGCATCGCTGGACCCAGGGACAGGTGAGTGCCCAATTAAAAGTCAGCAGCTGCAGTATTTGTAGCTGCTGACTTTTAATTTTTTTTTTTTTTTGACGGCCCCCCTGGGTGGAACTCCTCTTTAAGTCAGTTCTGTCTGAAGTTTTCAAGATCTGAACATGCATATAGCCTCCGCCATCCTTGTTCTTTAGAAAACCCATAGTGCCCTGGGGATCCTTTGTCATGAGTGTACCCTACATTAAATGTCTATTTGTCAAAAGTTTCATAAAAATATTAAAAACAAAGACCAATATAGTGCCCTGCTGGAGAGTATATATAGTTTTTTGGCTTTTCTGCTTAACAGAGAAGTAGATAAGCAGACAGCACCTAAATTTGCCTAACAGAGAGCAGTGATTGATTAGTGAGGTCTGCTCAGTGTGCTCTGGTGCTGCTCATGCTGTCTTGATGTTTCACACTGACCCAATAGCAAGAAGGCATATTGGACAGTGGGAGGAAACCTAGCAGGTGAGAGCATGAATACAGATACAGCCCTGGCCAATTAGAAGGGGATGTGCCCCAAGGAATGCTGGGTGTCTGTATTTAAGCCTGAGGAGCACATAGGCTTGGGGTTCCAGTCCAGCCCACCTCTAAGGAGAAAGGTTCAGGTGGGGAGGAGGCGGCTGCCTCTCCCCAGCAAAGGCTACCATGTGGCCTCAGGTGCCAGACATGAGGGCCTGAAGCCTGGAAGCTACAAACCAGGGTTCGTGTGCAAGCTGACTGAGGGAGCAAGTCTATGGATCTGGTCTTATGTCACTGGTATAGACTGTGGCTTGGAAGCTGGAAGGAGGCTACCAGCTGTCCCTGGACATTTTGTGAGTATAGACCCTGAAGGGATCCTTGAGACTGAGTGTGTGTTGCTGAAATCCCCCCTCTGGTTTTAGAAGTCAGCATACTGGGTGTGTGAGCTAAAGGAAGCACTGACTAGTGTCTTGAAGACTTAAAGTGGAGTTCCACCCACACTTTCCACTCCTCACCATGCAGCACTAATGTGCATCCTTAAAATGAATTGGCAATTTATTTATTTATTTGTTCATTTACCTGATTTATGCCTACATCTAATCTCGTTTAGGGGCCGTGGCGCCGTACATCATTTCCAGTTTTGCATTGGCTCCTGGGAGATCTTGGTCAGCTTGGTATGGCACTGCTCCCATAAAAAACATAACATTTGCATCTATGGAAAATCTTGTTCAGCTTGGCATGGCACAGCCATGCCAAGCTGACTAAGATTGCACCGCATTGCACATGAGCAAGATCGGCAGGTGCATGCTGGGTAGCCAGCATGCACGGAATCCAGGATAAAGGACACTGTGGCTTCAGATGCTCAAACTGGAGATGGCCACGCTGTGCAGGACCTTCACAAAGTAAGAAAACAATGCTGCACAAATAGAAAACTGGGCATAGTTTACAGTATACCTTTGCTACATTGCATGAGGCATGAGTATTCTAGGGGCATTTTATCTTAAAAGTCATATTTTGGCTGGAACGCCGCTTTAAGACCCCTTTCACACTGGAGCATTTTGCAGGCACTATAGCTTAAAAAATAGCCCCTGCAAAACCCTAAAACAGCTGCTCCATTCACTCCACTGTGAAAGCCCGAGGGCTTTCACACTGGAGCGGTGTGCTGGCAAGGCATCAGAAAAAGTCCTGCCAGCGGCTTCTTTGAAGTGGTGAAGGAGCGATGAACTCACCACTCCTCCACCGCTGCTCCCCATTGAAATCAATGAGGCAGCGCTGCGATACCGCTGGCAAAACACCACTCTGGCAGCGTTTTGCGGGCGGATTTAACCCCTTTTTGGTCACTAGCGGGGGGTTAAAACCGCCCCACTGGCGGCCAAATAGCGCCGCTAAATCGACGGTAAAGTGACGCTAATAATAGCGCCGCTTTACCGCTGACGCCAGTGGCGGTAGAGTGTGAAAGGGGTCTAAGTCCACTGACAAAGTCCACTGAGTCTCTTCTGCTACAAAGGGACTTGTTCTTCCATACAGATGCTGTATGGTTCAGCAGATAATCGGCTCCACAGTTCTACAGAGAGAGAGAGTTGTCCTCGCTTATGCATAGTTCATTTGGAGTATCCTACTAATTCCCTTCTCCTATCCAAGTTCTCCAAATAAAATATAAAAACAAATCCCCTAGACTGGTCATTGGAGACAACGAGCGGAAGAGTGTGTGCATCTGGCTGTGTGAGAATACCATGTAACTGGCTGCAGGATAATCAGTGGGAGACCTAGGTACAGATATTGCAGCAGTTCCTGCAGGAGCAGTGCTACACAACCATTTAAAAAATAATAATAAAACTGATCCAAATTCAACATAAAGTAGTTCCCACAAATGAATCTGTGCTTGTGAAAAGCCAACCTGTGCAATCTGAGTTGCACAGGTCATTTGGCTATGGACTTCTCCCTGGTGCTTGATGATCGTCCCAGTGCTGTCACATGCAATGAGTCTTACCTAGAAATATCGGCTATTTTTAATTTTGTTTCCTTCAGCTGAATTCAGAGGTAGGAGAGTAAATAAATGGTTACTATGTACTGCTGGAGATGGAGGGGATTAAAAAAAAAACATGCTGCCTAGCCCTGCATGTCATAATGGAGAGGGTCAGAAGCACCAGTCAAGTTTTCATATACATAGTCTTAAAATAAAATGTTAAAGGCCAACGTCTCTCGAAACAAACATTTTGACTGGACCTCATTAAGTTACTTAATAGTTACTAATAGTTTTTGGAGCTCTAGTTGCAAGATTTCTTTACAGTAGTGTCTTTCCCTGCCCGTTAAGACCATATTGAGTTTGTGAAGCACGTGTCTGAATACCAAAAATAAATATTTATTCTCTACAGGATAGAAGATCAATTGGGGGTGCATTATACCATAATATGACTTGACAATTGGACAGGACTGGAAAAAAAGAAGGTGAAGAAGTCCTAGGAAAATATAGTAAGTCAGCATGTCTTTACTTAACAACTTCACCTTTCATATCTTCATCCCAGTCCCCTGGACACTACCAATCATTGCCCACAACTGATACGTCCACCTTCTGGACAGTCCCACCAAAACCATGCCTACTTTCTGTCCGATCTTGCTCCTAATTATGCTGAAACTACCTATTAGCAGCTGTGATTACCTCAGCTAATACCCTTATTTGAGTTAATGCACATGCCCAGTAACTCAAATATGGAGGAAGTGATCTTAGGACATAATCCGGCACACATCATCTGGACAATAGCGAGAGATACTGGACTGTCCAGGCAAATCCGGGACAGCTGACTTCTGTGCATGTCATTTAATTATCCATTAATCTGAACAAGTAGATCCTTGACAATTCTGCTTTACCAGCATGATTATTGTTGTCTGTGACTTTGGTCCAGCTCTAAATCATATAATGCCTGAGGATTCCACCATTCTTATATTTATGTAAATAGTAGTAATTTCATTGTTGAAGGTTATTCTTGTTCTATTAATAAAGCCTTTAGAGATTCCAAAATATGTTTGTCCTTTGGATTCGTCATTGGGATGATCAGCATCACATGAGGTGTCAAGTGTTTCATTTCGATGCGGGAAGTACATGAAATACCCCTCATACAATGTTTCTCATCCTGGTCAACTTTTCTATTGTCATGACACCTCTCTGGTTACAGGAAACAGCTGTGAGATGTAAATAATAAGTCATTCACTTTCCTTTTGTGCATATGGGAATATAATAGACTGGTATTAACAGACTGCATGACTTATTTCAATAGAGTGTGTCAGATCTAGGCTCTAGTTACTGTAGTGTGACGTTTCCATTTATATGGCAGATAATACGATGTTCCATTGCTCTTAAAGGGGTTTATTCCTTTCACCAAGAAAACCCCTCCAGTGTTTGTCAGATGGCACACCTTGATAAATGTTGTACAATACATCTCCATATTTCATGAATAAAGGTCAATGAACCCCATATGATCACAGAGACTTGATTTGCTTTGTCACTGCTGTAAAAAAAAAGCTGATTGGAGCAGTTCTTAACAGGACAAAGTGGGAGGAGTTTTACAAATCCTTACATAATGGGGAACATCCCACATAAAATGTAAAACCATTTGCAAAAGAACAGATCCTGCTGCATCAAACCTTGAGGATCGAGCCGCTGCTTTGTGCCTAATTGCGCTAGGTCTTTCATTTTGGAAAATACTGCTTTCTGCTTTTTTTCTTTCCTTTTTTGTAAAACATTGCTGTCAATCTCCTCCAGCTTTGTTGCCACAACTTCCTGTCCATATGCACTTGCTCCAGCAGCAACTTTATGCTGTTGCATAGGGTGACACTCACCATTAAGAGACAGGGACAGAGTGTTTGTCAACATATAACAGGTATGCCTGAACAACGATCTTCATGGGAGGCTCACCGGGTATTATTTTAAAGGATGAGTTCACCTTTTGGAACATGTTCCACCTGTATTTAGGGTGACAGCTGGCACCAGTTGTCACTATTTGAAAATAACACGGCCGTTCAGGGCTCTGCCCACACTACCGCATCATCCATTCACAGTTTCCTGTAAATGACTTGAAATGCAAGTACCATGAGCCTTTGTGGCTGACAGCTTGTAGTTCTGAATGGACTGTGGGGTTTTAAACTGAAAGTTGCAGGGTTTGCCTGTAGGAGTAGGCAATTGCGCCCATGATCCACTGATCATGGTTGCAATGCTTTCCAGGATCCCAAGGGAAAAATGTATAAATGCACATTTTCCCTGCCGAAATATGTGCATTTATTATTTTTCCCAAAAAGGTGAACTTATCCTTTAATAATAGCTGCAAATAAAATGCAAAATTGAAAATTACTTTTTAAACGTCAAAAGATTATATAGGGGCCATAACTATTATATAAGGTCATAAGCAGTAGTGTCAATGTCCAAAATTATGTGTTGCTGGCCTGTACTCAATCTCAGCCTGATTTTATAGTTCTGATTTTCTATATGTTATTTTTCACTTCTGCCTGCTGGTGTTGAGTGTTCCAGGCAATTGTGTGGAAGATCGAATAGCCCAAGTTATGAATATGTATATCTCCCTGGCCAATCAGTGGTTTATTGTCAGTAGTGAATTAGCATACCTCCCAACTCTCTGAATTGGGAAAGAGGGACACCTATTAGCAAAAGTATGTAGGCATAGGACACACCCCCTCCCACACCCCCTTAAAAAGAATTTTACAAACAAAATGATTGGTTAAACCCACAAGTGCTTTTTTACCACTACTTTTCCTTTATATTGGCTTTTGAAATTTACAAATACAGCAATTTAGAAACTGGGTAAAAAGGTTTAGCACGTTTTAATAGATAAATAGTGCATTTTATATACAACTATATAGATCAAACCAAAATGAGGGACAAATGAGGAAGAAGGAGGGACAGAGGGGCATTGTTCCAAATGAGGGATAGTCCCTTGAAATCAGGGACAATTGAGAGCTATGCATTGGTAAGTGATACATTTCTTGGGGAACTGTGCTCTCTTGCTTCCCAGGACATGTCTGGAAGGGTGTGTAAAAGCTGTTGTTCCTGACCTTCCATGCCTGCTGTCTGCAGAGGACACCTGCTTAGGAAAGAAGGCCTTAGGCTAGGGCATGAAGCATTTATGGCCTGATGGGAGATGTTACCCACAAGGAGGGTGAAGCTGGAATCTTGGTTGGCGCAGGAGGTAGGAGAGTGTTCTGAAGAGTAAGATAAATGTTTGAATTCTGCAAGAGGTATGGTGCCTTATCCAAAAGCTTCATGTGCTACAACTTATTATGATCAGAATAAAACAGAGCTCTGCTCTGGCTTAAAGGTTCTTTTTGTGTAAGAGGGATTTTTGGAGTTTGCACTATGTTCAGGTGCCCTGTGCCCTAACCCTTTTTCCCTGAGTAAGCTATAATAACGTCCAAAAGTGACTGGCGCCCATCTGTTCACATCATCACAGTCGAGGTGAGATGTTGGCCCACCTGATCTCTAGGAGTCTTAATAGCCTCCAGGGGTTAGTGAGTGCTACAATAATATGAGATTTTAATCACTTCTTTTCGATCTATGTTAACTTCTCATACAGAAATAGCGCAATGAAATTTTGCCTCCTGTGTTACACCAATAGCTATATTACTTGCAAATGCTTTATAAACTGATACACGCTCCAGGGAATACTTGACAAACATCTGAGATTACAAAATGAACATAATACAATAAAGTAAAAAAAAAAACCACGATGGCAGAAAGAGTTAGACTACCATTACATTGCTGACCTCCCTAAAAATGCTAGTCACTTGGTTGTCTCACTTACCTACAGAGGCCCAGAACCAAGTGTGCAGCCAGTGAAGTCCTAATGAAATCAGAACACCTAATCTCCATATTTTCTTTCTGCCAAGCTTGATAAATGTAACTGAAAAAATATCAAAACCTGGAATCCATCTTTGTGATGAATTGTAATCTCGTTTCTTGTATAGTACATTAGACAACACCAGCGATGATACATGTCTATCATCTGTTGTCTTCAATTTCAACAGTTGGGCTGCCTATCTGGTAGGAACAACTACAGCAGTTGGGCTGGATTATAAAATGTTACCCTTTTAGCCAATTGTTCTCTGATATCAATGTAACAGCATTTTTAAAGCTTGAAGAATAAAAAGTAGAAATCTACTGTGCAGGAAAAAATATATATATTTTGGTGTATTGTCTGCACATACCAGCTATGCCAAGACATATCAAGTATTTTGAAGCTACTGGATAAAATAAGCAAACATTAGTTTCTAAATAGGTTTGGAAGTTTAATGCATACATTGTGTTCTCTTGCTTGCCTGCAGGGGGTGTCCTTTACTTTTTATTTTCAAATTCTTCAAGTCTTTAAACAATAATGCAATACTTTAGCTATTAACGTTCATTGGATGTGATGTGTAATAGAGATATGAATACTGATTAGTGTTAATCTACATTTATTGTTGACCAAATACCCATATCCTTAAAGTTTTTGCCAGTTTGTGCCGAGACAGTTCCCACCATTTTTGGTGAGGTTTGGAAGGATTCCCCAAGAGTCTTGCTTTCCCAAGAGCCTACGTGCTCTTTTTCTACGGCCATTCAGGCAGCAGTGGTCACTTTCTCTCAGTCAGTGTGCTAGGGTTGCTGTAAATGTAATAACATGGTCGTGATTCATCAATGTCACAGACAATTCATTTGCCATTTGCTGTTGCTCACTATTCAGTCTTGGCTGTCAGTAATTCTATTCACTATAGGCTTAAACACACAGGGGTAATTTTTTTTTAAAACTGGAGCACACAGAATTTGATGCAGCTGTGCATAGTAACCAAACAGCTTCTAACTTCGGTATTTATAAGTAAGCATTGACAATAAAACCTAGAAGTTGATTCTTTACTATACACAGTTGCACCAGATACTGTGTGTTCCAATTTTAGTAAATCCTTGCTTTACACAAGAAGAAGAATCTTTATTTTCATCCACATGACTGTCATTCTCAGATCTCATCAGACTCTGGAAATAACCCACTTAAAAATAAGGATCATTATCCTGGTGTTTTTAGCTTGTGAAATGAGCCTTTAGTGTTATGTAAGTGTAGAAAAGGGCTTTGTGTATGCCATATAAAGTACAATAATATATAATATATATTATTAACCAACCCAGAAAATCCAAGTTTCCACATCAACCGTATTTTCTCCTTACTCTGATCCTGGAAAAAAAAAAAAACATACTGCCAGGATTTCTTCTGTCTGGGCACTGGTAGGCATGCGCTGGCTAGGTTCTGGTAGGGATGCTCCTGGTCCAGTTGCATCTGGCCCATCACTGGTAGGGATGGTCCTGGCCAGTTGCTGGTAGGGATGCTTCTCTCCGAGTGCTGGTAGGGATGCTGCTGGCCGAGAGCTCATAGGGATGCTCCTGGCTGGTAGAGATTTTTCTGGCCAGTCGCTGGTAGAATGCTTCTGATCAAGTGCTGTGAGGGATGTTTCTGAGCACCTGTAGGGATACTATTTATTTATTACAGGTACTTGTATAGCGCCATCAATTTATGCAGTGCTTTACATATACATTGTACATTCACATCAGTCCCTACCTTCAAGGAGCTTACAATGTAAGGTCCCTAACTCACATTCATACATACACATACTAGGGCCAATTTAGACAGGATCCAATTAACCTACCAGCATATGTCTTTGGTGTGTAGGAGGAAACCGGAGTACCTGGAGGAAGCCCATACAGGGAGAACATGCAAACTCCAGGCAGGTAGTGTTGTGGTTGGGATTTGAACCAGCGACCCTTTTGCTGGTTTTGCTGGTTGGAATGCTCCTGTTTGAGCACTTGTAGGGATGCTTGTGGTTGAGTTCTGGTAATGATTTTTCTAGTTTATCGCTGATTGGGATGCTCCTGTTTGAGCACTAGTAGGGATGTTTGTGGTTGAGTTCTGGTAAGGATGCTTCTGGTTTATCGCTGATTGGGATGCTCCTGTTTGAGTGCTGGTAGGAATGTTTGTGTCTGAGCACTGGTGAGAATGCATCTGGTTGAGTGGTTGTCTGAGCACTATTAGAGATGCCCATGACTGAGCACTAGAAGAGATACCTGAGGCAGAGTTATGGTGAAAATGAATTCATCACAAAACGCTACTACCTCATATTGTGAATACACCATTGGGAAGTCATGGCTATGTTAGTTAGCCCTGACCTACCAAATAATTAGTTACAATGTCAATCTATTTATAACAGAGGAGCGAAATGTCAGCCGTGTTGGAAGTCATTGCCAATGTTCAAGTAAACAGAATGCCATTCACCTTCACAACTGCCGAAGAGGAGCACTTAGAGTACTATTTGGCTGTCAAAATAACACTTAGCAATTATAATATGCATCTTCAATGCTGTAACATTCAACAGCAGCATTGTAGTTGTTCTCCACTAACATAATCCTCCAATAATTGTAGCATCCTAAAAGCCCCCTACTGCTATTATCATATCCTTTGGCCATCATTCTAATGAAACCATGCATTTCCCTACAACCTTCACCCAGTGTGTTCCCTCATATTGCATATAAAAAGCTCAATTACCCTCATGCTAAGTAGAAATGGAATAATCAGAATGATTTGTGTTCTGAATTGTGGACATATATTAGACACAATGGAGAAAACATAACTTGTAAACTCTATTTCTGGAGTTGAATAAATCTATATCCTGGGAGGGTGCTGGTAATTCACAAGAGAGATGCAGAGAGGGTACAGTAGACAAGACAGAAGAAATGTATAAAATGAAAAGTTCATCTGTATACATACAATCCAAACACTCATCTTTGTTTATAACGTACTAAAACAACAGCTCTTCAAGCTTGCAAGTGCCTACAAGAACAAGATTTATTTTTTATCTCCTATTTAGGCTAGGAAATGTAATAGAAATGCTGTGCAGCTATTAGCCCATCACTAGGGCAGCTAGGCAGCTTCACTGACCAATAGGGTGGCACAGGAGGCATTCAGGACTCACAGTAGACTCAATACGAAAGTTGAGCTAAAGTCCCTGCTGGTACTTTTAAGTAATTTCAAGTTACCTTTAAAGGCCAGTTTACTCCAGAATTTGGTGTAGGAAAACCCGCGTTCCATGCTCGTTTCCCTCACTGTGTTCAAAACGCACTGCACTTGTGATCTGCAGCAGGTGTTGGTACAATGCTAATGATGCCCCAATCAGAAGTACCATGCAATCCAATTTCTCTGCGTTTTGCAAAGTAGCACATGCACTTCTTTTGCAGCAGTCCATTCAGATGAATGGGCTGAAATCACACTGCACCCAGATAACATGTGAATTACACAGAGCTAGAAACACACAGCACATTCCTGTGCAATTCATGGTGTGAACTGGCCCAAAGGAACTCTACAAAATAATATCTGCATCAGTATTTTCTTTGAGGAAGAAATACACTGTTTATTCCTCCAACAGTCAGGCACTTGTGGAAGAATTCAAAACCTTAGGACTGTGGCCTTTTCTCCTTTTTTACATGCAATAGCTGGGCAAACCTGTGTAGCCCTCTTTTTGGGAGGGGGTAAAATGTGAGAAATTTCCCTTCCCAAACAGAATATTGCATTAAAGGCCTGGTTCACACTTATGCATTTTTTAGTGAGTTTTCAGTTTTGCAGAAACACACTACAGTACCTTTAACATGGTTTCCTATGGGTCATGTTCACATCTGTGCATTCTATGGAAAGGACCAGGGACTTTTTTCTGATTTTTGGTTCCATGGACTTTAATGGATCAAAAATGTGTATTGAAAAACGCAAAATGCACTTGGAATATACAAACTGCAATCTGCAAAAGGTGTGAACCAGGCCTAAACTTGAAGGGAAATAAGAGAACCAGAACCTTCACTAAGTGGAAGAGTGCGTTTAAAAATCAAGTTGGCAGTGCCTCCACCCAGAACAGGGCCTCTGTGAGCAGAAGGGATTGGGAAACTAACCAATAATCTAATCAAAGTAATTAAGAAAAGGAAGAACTACTACAGCCAGCATATAAGGGAATAATATGAGCTTTATAAAAAAAAAAAAAATATATATATATATATATATATATATATATATATATATATATATATATATACATATATGAATGTATGTACTATTATTTATATATATATATATATATATATATATATATATATATATATATATATATATATATATATATATATAAATAATAGTACATACATTCAATGTACAAAGAGGTAATACTAGCAATGGGGCCAGTGGCGGCCCATCCACTAAGGGCGCACGGGCACCGCCCCCCATCCATGCGTCCGTCCCCCTGATCTACATACAGGGACATCTCCAATGGGGGGGGGGTTAAGCACGTGATTAAAGCCAAAGGCTCTAATAGGCTTCAAAAAAGGGTGGTCTCTGGGACCAGAGCAGCCCAGAGAAAAGCCGCCCGCCATGCTGCCCACGAGATGGGGCAAGTGCAAGGGCCCCGACTGACTCACCGACTGTGGGGGGGTGCCGTCCGTAACCTGACCGACCGGGGGGGGTGGCGGCGGTTGGATTGTTTGCCACCACTGAATGGGGTCAACAGGAATCTTGCACACATACCCAGGTATATATAGTTATTAATAAAGATACCTCCAGATAAATGTTATAGCAAAGTCCAGTAGCAGGGGTCCCTGAGGATGATCACAATGTGGTGTCTGTCTTGGCGTCAAAGACCTAAAGACGCCAAGACGGCCACGGCCGACAAGCAACCACCTTTTGTACCCCATGGGTATTGGGGAAGCTGCATCAATCGATACTCGGAGCTGTTTTTTTTTAACCTGATTTTTGAACCAGATTTCCCCTAGGTGTTGGATTACAGCACCAACTAGTTATTAACAAACTGTTGCTAACTACATTTTTAAGGATTTCTTTTTTTATTTTTTTTTATTTAGTTATATGTAGGTAAAGGCCTGATCTGGCTAATTTTTTGGAAGATGCCACCAAATGAGGGCAGGATCAATACCCTTCTGTCATCTTGGGAATTGTTTATTGATGTTGCTTGTGTATATTTTTTTATGGATTTTTTGCTTTTTTGGAATGATTGGTCATACATTGGTTATGCTTCTACTAGGTATAGGCTCCTTGGATCGGGTGCTGCTCCTGAGATGTACATTAGGATGTGCACCTAGGCTAAATCCGTTTTTTACTTTTCCTTTTTTTCATCTATAATTCGATGTATAATGACAGCACGTGATATCCCCGCTTTCATGATATTATCCTGGAATGTTCGGGGACTTAATTCAAAATTTAAGAGGGCAATACTTTGTAGATACCTTAAACTACATTCTTCACATATGGTGCTTCTTCAGGAGACGCATCTCAGGTGCAGCAAGTGTTTGGCACTAAAAAGGCCATGGATTCAGCAAGCCTTTCACTCTTCTTATTCTACATATGCAAGAGGAGTAACGATATTAATCTGTAAATATTTTCCATGTGTAATGGAACAGGTCCATACTGATCCTCAGGGCAAATATGTAATAATAGTATTCATGATGTGGGGCACGCGATATATAATAGTATGGGTGAATATTCCACCTCCTATATTTAATCTTGGAGAAAGTAATTTCTTATTATCGGGCAAAGCTGTTACTGATGGGTGATTTCAATGCCATTATGGCCCCCGAACTAGATAGACCTATTCCCCCGAAACAATTCTCTACAGATTTACTCACCTGGGCTCAGGTAATGGGCGTAACTGAAGTTTGGAGGTGGAAACATCCTGAGACTAGAGCATATTCCTGTTTTTCTGCCACATACAAAACCTCTTCTCGTATTGACCTCGCCTTTGCTAACCCGACTATGCTGTCCGATGTACTGGATGCATCATATTTACCCAGCGGACTCTCGGACCACTCGCCGTTACTTCTTAAAATTCGTTCCCTATCCTTTAGAACTGCAGCCTTATGTCGCTTGGGAGCCCACTGGCTTTCTCATATCGACCTGACGACCAATATTTCACCACGATTGGCGGAATATTGGGAGTTTAATGAGGGATCCTCCTCTATCGCAATGATATGGGATGCCTTCAAGGCCTTCTCCAGGGGACAATATATCTCCTCTATTTATAGTATAAAAAATACCGCGCTATATAAATTAAATGAAAAACTAATCTATTGACACTTAGAAAAAATTAATAAAAAATTGCATCATCAAATAGTGAAACTATGTGAAAATTCAGTGATAAATAAACAGTGTGACAAAAAAGCAGCTGCTAAAAGTGGGATACACACAAAAACATATGGACTTGTAAGTAGCAGCGCTGACAATGGTGATAATAAACCAGAGAAACTCTATTAATCAAACAAAAAAGTGCACAGGTTGAGATAAAGCATCCATCTATATTAAAAAGTGATAATGTTCAAAGCCTTGAGCCCATGTGAATAAGCTTCTGTTATGATGATTAAATAAATCCTCCACCGCACCGCAGTGATAACCCCACATAAAGTGTACGCTTACCCCAAGGCAAGCTTTGGAAGCTTGCGACCTGTTACCCGGCCAGGGCCTTTATCCAAAGGAGGAATCAAAGGAACGATAATTCCACAATCCCCAAAAAGGGGTCAGCACCAGCATAGATCTCGGCAAGCACAAGTCACATGGGTAGCCAGAAGGTATCAATCAGAAGTTCCCCAAAAGAAAGGAAGGAATCCACATAGCGTAATACTGATATTACTCGTTTATTGGAAAATAGAAAAACACTTACAATATCACGAAGATAAAACAGCAAGGCAGCCGGCCGGCTTGTGTAGACACCCGTCCTACAGACGGTACACGCGGAACGTCAGCTCCTCCCTACACGCGTTTTGTCACACGATGACGTCATCTGGGGCACGCCCTCTGGGGTTTCCAACCCAACCAACCAAACACTGTAAAATTAAGCAGCCCAGTTATTTACAAATACAGACAGTAGAGGGCAGCAGATCCCTACACCTGAAAAAAACAGACAATTTGGATTCCCATATACTTTCTGGAGTTCTCCTTCTTGTTCCAATAGCTGAGGCAAACACTGGCATCACAAGGCTACTTATGACACGCTGTGAGCTTAAACAGTGCAAAACGAGGGTAACCAAAATTGTCAATAATAGACGACTAAATGCCAAAATTACCTTACAGCTCATCTGTTTAGAATTAATTGTAAATGAGGGACTTAGAATTATTTCTATCACCCATCATGTGTTGTGCAATTGTTGTTTACATATACGTACATGCCCTATGCAAGCGTTTGCATGAATATGTGCGTGTGTGCAGTGCAACAGAGGTGCTTTTATTTATTTTTATTTTATTTATTACATTTAATTTTTTTAGTTTTGTTTTACACTTAACTTTATTGCTATCACAAGGTGGCTAACAAGCCCTCTTTGTGATAACATTAGGTAGGTGACTAGTATCTGCCCTGTAATTTGCTTCAGCTGATCACAGTCTGACTGTGCTCGATCCGCTGTTTACCTGGTTTTTAGGCTGGAAATTTGACATCTCTGAACCCGGATGTATTTAGGGCTGAGAGCTTCTGGGTTCACGCTTTGCAGAGGAAATGGGAGAATGGACCATCTTGATGCATTTTTCCTGTGATCCAAGGGGTCTCAGGTGGAGTGAGAGGGCCCGAAAAAAACATAGAAAGGGGGTCCAGGGTGGTAGAGGGCTTTAATGCCAAACTGACACATACAGTATCTCACAAGAGTACACCCTTCACGTTTTTGTAAATATTTTATTATATCTTTTCATGTGACAACACTAAAGAAATGACACTTTGCTACAATGTAAAGTAGTGAGTGTACAGGTTGTATAACAGTGTAAATTTACTGTCCCCTCAAAATAGTTCAACACACAGCCATTCATGTCTAAACCCCTGGCAACAAAAGTGAGTAATTGGGCCCAATTAGCCATTTTCCCTCCCCGGTGTTATGTGACTCATTAGTGTTACAAGGTCTCAGGTGTGAATGGGAAGCAGATGTGTTAAATTTGGCGTTATCGCTCTCACTCTCTCATACTGGTCACTGAAAGTTCAACATGGCACCTCATGGCAAAGAACTCTCTGAGGATCTGAAAAAAAGAATTGTTGCTCTACATAAAGATAGCCTAGACTATAAGAAGATTGCCAAGACCCTGAAACTGAGCTGCAACATGGTAGCCAAGACCATACAGCGGTTTAACAGGACAGGTTCCACTCAGAACAGGCCTCGCCATAATCGACCAAAGAATTTGAGTGCATGTGCTCAGCATCTTATCCAGAGTTTGTCTTTAGAAAATAGACGTATGAATGCTGCCAGAATTGCTGCAGAGGTTGAAGGGGTGGGGGGGTCAGCCTGTCAGTGCTCAGACCAAACGCTGCACACTGCATCAAATTGGTCTGCATGGCTGTCATCCCAGAAGGAAGCCTCTTTTAAATATGATGCACAACAAAAAAAAGCCTGCAAATAGTGTGCTGAAGACAAGCAGACTAAGGACATGGATTACTGGAACCATGTCCTGTTGCCTGATGAGACCAAGAAAAATTATTTTATTCAGATGGTGTCAAGCTTGTGTGGAGGCAACCAGGTGAGGAGTACAAAGACAAGTGTGTCTTGCCTACAGTCAAGCATTGTGGTGGGAGTGTCATGGTCTGGGGCTGCATGAGTGCTGCCGGCACTGGGGAGCTACAGTTTATTGAGGGAACCATGAATGCCAACGTGTACTGTGACATACTGAAGCAGAGCATGATCCCCCTCCCTTCAGAAACTTGACTGCAGGGCAGTATTCCAACATGATATTGACCCCAAACACACCTCCAGGATGACCACTGCCTTGCTAAAGAAGCTGAAGGTAAAGGTGTTGGACTGGCCAAGCATGTACCCAGACCTAAACCCTATTGAGCATCTGTGGGGCATCCTCAAATGGGAGGTGGAGAAGCGCAAGGTCTACAACATCCACCAGCTCTGTGATGTCCTCATGGAGGAGTGGAAGAGGACTCCAGTGGCAACCTGTGAAGCTCTGGTAAACTTCATGCCCAAGAGGATTAAGGCAGTGCTGGAAAATAAAGGTGGCCACACAAAATATTGACACTTTGGGTCCAATTTGGACATTTTCACTTAGGGGTGTACTCACTTTTGTTGCCAGCGGTTTAGACATTAATGGTTGAGTGTTGAGTTATTTTGAGGGGCAGCAAATGTACACTGTTATACAAGCTGTACACTCACTACTTAAAGCCCTGTACACGCGAACAGAAAATTGTACGGAAAATATCGCTTTCAAATTGATCGTGCGATAATCGGATCATTAGTATAGAGCTTTCGAGAGCCTATCATGACAGTTCATCCGATATTATTCTATCGGACATGCACGAAAAAAAATTTCGCACGATGCCATATCATACGATTTTCGTTTAAACAATACAGCTATCATTCGAAAATGCAATACAAATGCATTACAACACATGACATCACTTCTGAATTTTTTTCTGTCGTGTGGGAGTTTTCGTGACTTTAGTAAACTCATCAGATTCGATCTGAGATTAGCATGCAAAAAAAAAAAAACATTTGTCCGATAATCTCATCGTGTGTATGGGGCATTACATTGTAGCAAAGTGTGATTTCTTCAGTGTTGTCACATGAAAAGATATAATAAAATATTTACAAAAATGTGGACGGTGTACTCACTTTTGTGAGATACAATATACAGTATGTACTCACTCAGACGCCCAAATTTCTGTGACTGTTTACAATCAGGAGCCAGTGGGGAGGGCTCCCAATCATGTGATCACTGTGTCAGCCAATGGCCATGATCACATGACTGGTTAAGAACTCTTAAAGGGTTAAAGAGGATTGTACTGTGGAAGCCACAACCCAGGGGTGTCCAACCTGCGGCAATGAATGCAGCAACACAAGTTGTAGTTAAAAATGTTTTTTGGGGGGGATTTTGTGTCTCTTTACTGGACTTTTATAAGTTTTATCTTCCCAAACAAAAATATCCCACTTCTCACAATCACACCTTATGCATGTCATCAGTTTTCAGCAGCACCTATATTTGTGAGCAGCAATTCTCAAGGATGAAGCACACGAAGAGCAAAATTAGAACCAAAATATTTGATGTGCACCTTAAAAATTCATTGAGAATTGCTACTACATCCATCTAACTAGATATTGATGCGTTAGTTTATCAAACACAAAATGTCAAATATCGCACTAGTTTTTTGTTGTCCTCTTTTACTTTTCTAATTCAAAATATTCCAAAAATATTAATATTTATTACTCAGATAGGTACATTATCTATGTCAGTGATCATTAAAGCGGAGCTCCACCCAAAAGGAGAAGCTCCGCTTGTATGCCTCCTCCCCCCTCTGCTGCCATATTTGGCACCTTTTGGGGGGGGGGGGGAGCAGGTACCTGGTTTTGCCACGGCAAACTCAGCCGGAAGATCAGCCCTCCTCCTCCTTCCCCCGCAACTGGCCATTCACAGAGTGCAACGTGTTTCGCACATGCGCATTAGCAAACCAGCTGTGGTGCCGCAAGGCTTTACTGCTGGTTTCCCTTAGTGGAGATGGCGACGGCAGCACCCGATAGTCGATTGAAAAATCGGCTCGGGTGAGGACACCGCTGGATTCCGGGACTGGTAAGTGTCCCGATATTAAAAGACAGCAGCTACAGTATTTGTAACTGCTGACTTTAAATTTTTTTCTGAAGGAGCCTGGAGCTCCACTTTAACTTTTAGTTCTGCCCAACCTTTTCTGCTCATTAGCTATCCTTATTGTTAGTGTATTTTATGTGTGGCCCAAGACAATTCCTCTTCTTCCAATGTGGCCCAGGATGGTCACAAGATTGAACACCCCTGCCGTAACCCAAAAAGTCAAGCAGATAGCAAAGGACTTGTAACTGGTATTGCCTTTAGATACTCTGCAGCTGATATTTTCCCCAATATTGACTTGCCATACCACCTTTAACACTGTGTCTGTATGGAAACTTCTGTTTTGGTAGAGGAGCAGGGCTTTGCTACTTCGTGTCAGGGATGCCCACCTGATGACTGGTGATTGGATGACTGGAGTGGGGACTATTCAAGAAGCAGCAGAAAAGTTGGAGGAACCACAGATCCACAGAAGGAATTAGGAGTAGGGAGATCCTTGGACTGCAGGTCCCTCAGTTACAGCTTTCTCTCCGGCATATAGAACAGTGAGCAGAACAGTAGTAACATCGCCAGCTCTCAGTCCAAATCTCTAGCAGTCAGAGGCACCAGTGGCTTAGATGATCTCACTCTGCAAATGTACAGCTATGAGGCTGAAGGCACAGGAGTGCCAAGAAACACATCAGGTTTTTTACTAGTATTTAAGAGAAATTAATGAAACAAAAAAAGAGAACATTTTCAGGATATTGTTGCAGCACAGTCACATATCTAGATGTTTTCTATAAGAGAACAAATTTTCACTTTATGAGTTCAGGTTCACTTTAATCCACAAATGAATGACACTTTAAAAATAGAGGTTTTGGTGACTTCATAGGTGCATTCCCTTTTTCAGTTTGAAAGGTAAGCAGATAAATGTTTAGGCAAAATTACATCTACTCAATTAAATTCAATTAAAGGTTATATGAAGGATCAGTGCTGTAAAACCTCTCCAGTGAACCTCAATGCCTGTATAGTATAGTGTCAGATTTGTGAGCCGGATTCAATAATAATGATAAAAATTTGCTTAAATGTTTCCAGCCTTAGAGAGCAAACAAATATTTGTTGAAGCCATCCAGTCCCCAGGCTTTTAAAGTGAACATTGTGAACCTCGTTGTCTATCGGTGGTATGTGGCTATTGCTTGGCTAATTTTATTGATTTGAAACAAATTGCATTTTATACAAGTTGTTCTAATTATTTTCTTCTGCAATCAATGAATAAAACCCGTATTGAAGGAGAAATGTGTTCATACTTTATAAATGCTTCCCGCAACATTCATCCAGTTCTGTTGATTTTGGACACAGGTTGTAGAATGCCCAATTTTTTTTCTAAGACTGTACAAAAGGCTGAGTGATTCACCGTTTTGCAGATGCTAAAATACAGCTACTGTAGAAGTAAGGAAAAAACTGGAACTCAGCACAGTGGATGAAGAGAAGGTCTGTTTGTGATTGGCCACAGTTTTTAAATTCCATATTCAAGATATATGCCAAAATAAACTGTGTGTGTGTCACTCTCTTTTTCATTTGTGTACCTTAGTACTCTAAGAAAGTAGTGGTTAGGCTCCACCCTCCAGAAAATTTTCCGTAAATATGCTTCTTCATATAAAAATGAAATTGTACCCCTTATTATTTAGATTTTACCTTTCAAAACATGCAAGTATCCCTTGCCCTCCATTTTTATTACTTTGCCAAGTGATCATAGTATATGTGTACCTGTAACAAGCCCTCAAGGGTACCGTTGGGCTGCTGAGCCATGGACAGTGTCCTTAGATGGCTTTTAAGCTAGGTTCTCACTTGAGCTTGAGTTTTACATTTTTGGTTTGTTTTTTTGTTTACGCACATTTGTATATGCCGTTTTCAGATATTTTCAGGCTTGTTCGTTTTTGTTTTAGCCAATGGAAAAGCTAGTTATTAGGAGAAGGAGGTGCAAGAAATTGCACAAAAATCATTAGGTGCTTCCACTGAAGCCTATAGGGACCAAAAATGCCCGACTCTGCACCAAAGAATCTCAAGCTTCAAGTGACATGATGCTCAGGTGTAAGCAGACACTACTGAATAATATAATGGGAATCTTGATATTGAGCATTGAAGTGTTTGGGAAAACGCACTTCAAAATCGCTCAGGTGTTAACTGGACTTTACACATGCGGCAGAGTAGAATAAAATGTGGAATGCATAAAATGGAAATGAACAGAAATACAGTATCATATCACAGAATTGAGCCTTGTAACACAGTCCTAGCTAATATGTGACATTCTACAATCTAAATTTCTTTGTAAAAGTAAACTAAAGGGTATCAGTGGAGTGACTTGGGTTACAGCACCAGGGTCCTTGCCTCAAATACCAACCAGGTTATCTGCATGGTGTTTGCATGTTCTTCCTCTGCCCCCCCATTTGTCTCCTACACGTGACAAAACTTGTTGCTAGGTTAATGACTCCTGTCTAAAATGACCCTAGTATCTGTATTTGTGTAATTCAATGAACTTACAGTGCCTTGCAAAAGTATTCACCCCCATTGGCATTTTTCGTGTTTTGTTGCCTCACAACCTGGAATTAACATGGATTGTTTGAGGATTTGCATCATTTAATTTACAGAGCATGCCCACAACTTTGAAGATGTTTTTTTTTTATTGTCAAGCAAACAACAAATAGGACAAAATAACAGAAAAAGTCAAAGTACATAACTATTCACCCCCCTAAAGTCAATACTTTGTAGAGCCACCTTTTGCGGCTATCACAGCTCCAAGTCGCTTTGGATAAGTCTCTATGAGCTTTCCCCATCTTACCACTGGGATTTTTACCCACTCCTCCTTGCAAAACTGCTCCAGCTCCTTCAAGTTGGATGGTTTGCTCTTGTGAACAGCAATCTTTAAGTCTGACCACAGATTTTCTCTTGGTTTGAGGACTGAGCTTTGACTAGGCCATTCCAACATATTTACATGTTTCCCCTTAAACCACTCAAGTGTTGCTTTAGCAGTATGTTTGGGGTCATTGTCCTGCTGGAAGGTGAACCTCAGTCCTAGCCTCAAATCACACACAGAGTGGTACAGGTTTTGCTCAAGAATATCCCTGTACTTAGCACCATACATCTTTTCCTGAACTCTGACCAGTTTCCCAGTCCCGACTGCTGAAAAACATCCCCACAGCATGATGCTGCCACCACCATGTGGGGATGGTGTTCTTTGGGTGATGTGATGTGTTGGGTTTGCGTCAGACATAGCTATTTCTTTGATGGCCAAAAAGTTCAATTTTAGTCTCATCAGACCAAAGCACCTTCCTCCATACATTTTGGGAGTCTCCCACATGCCTTTTTGCAAACTCAAAACGTGCCATTTTGTTTTTTGCTGAAAGTAATGGCTTTCTTCTGGCCACTCTGCCATAAAGCCCAACTCTATGGAGCGTACGGCTTATTGTCGTCCTGTGTACAGATACTCCAGTCTCTGCTGTGGAACTCTGCAGCTCCTCCAGGGTTACCTTAGGTCTCTGTGCTGCCTCTCTGATTAATGCTCTCCTTGCCCGGTCCTTTAGTTTTGGCGTGCGGACGTCTCTTGGCAGGTTTGCTGTTGTGCAATGTTCTTTCCATTTGGTTATGATAGATTTGATGGTGCTCCTAGGGATCATCAAAGATTTGGATATTTTTTTATAACCTAACCCTGACTTGTACTTCTCAACAACATTGTCCCTTACTTGTTTGGAGAGTTCCTTGGTCTTCATGGCAGTGTTTGGTTAGTGGTGCCTCTTGCTTAGGTGTTGCAGCCTCTGGGGCCTTTCAAAAAGGTGTGTATATGTAATGACAGATCATGTGACACTTAGATTGCACACAGGTGGGCATCTTTTTACTAATTATGTGACTTCTGAAGGTAATTGGTTGCACCAGAGCTTTTTTCTATCATAACAAAGGGGGTGAATACATACTCACATGCCAATTATCATTTTTTTTTCTGACAAATAGTTTTATGAATATATTTTTCTAATTTTACTTCACCAACTTAGACTATTGTGTTCTGATCCATCACATATAATTCAAATTAAAAAAAAACATTGAACTAAAGGCTGTAATGTAACAAAATAGGTAAAAAGCCAAGGGGGGTGAATACTTTTGCAAGGTACTGTACAACCTAAGATCCCCATCTCACATTTATGCATGCGAGATTGGGACCTTAGGTTGGAAGTTCCTTGAATGCAGGGACTAATGCTTAGAATGTGTAAACCAATGCGTAAAATTGCCAGCCTTGTATAAAATAACTAACACATAATAATAGGGTGTGTGGTGAGTAAACACAATTTGACTTCATACTTCTGTATTTCTAGTTGAGCTGTTGCTTTCCATCCTGTCAATCCTTCAGAACCCTGTGGTCACAGAGAAAAGTGATGTTAATGTAGCACATTAACCCTCCACCCATAACTCCTTAAACCTGTTTAGCAGGTTTCTTTAAAGTCTTTGTCCAACCAATACAGATTAAGATCACAATTAAAAAAAGCTTATTGTACATCTAGATGTACTAGCCTGAGCATTGGGGTTTGCAAGATATAGGTTCCTATTTTGCAGCATATCCTAAACTCCCGGAGCCCTTACTGTTTACTTTCAACTGTAAGGCCTCATGCACACTGGACGGTTTTTGCCGTTTTTACAGCAGCTGTTTTTGGCTGCAGCCATTTTTTTTTCTACAGTCATTAAACTCTCCATCAAGTTATCCTTTGTGTCCATGCACACATAGGCTGTTGTCAGCAGTTTTGGGCAGTGGCGTTTTTCAGCACTAAAGAAAACCCAAAACTAGTGGGTTCTGAGAGACGTTTTTCAGCTGTAAAAATGCTCTAACACTGATAAACGTTGATAAACGCGCAAAAAACGTCACTCACCAGCGTTTAACATTTTTGATCCATTAAAAAAAAAATAATAATAATTTTTTTTCTTCAAAAAAAAAAAAAAAAATGCTAAAATGCTAACGCGGAAAAATGCTAAAAAACACTATTGAAAAAAGTTGAAAAACTCACTGCAAAGTTACTGGCGTTTTTATAACGTTATTTTAACATCCAGTGTGCATGAGGCCTAAATCTACCTTGCAGATGTTTCAAAATAACTGTCAGACTCGTTTATACAGTTATGTACTCTTTTGAGAACTGATGCAAATCCTCTAAATAAAAAAAAAAAGTAAAAAAAAGCTTATTGCCTCCCTCTGTGACCAGTCCATTGCAAGAAGTCTCACTGCCCCCAATATTATTTTCTTATATTTTGGAGACAGTGGAAGAGCGAGAATGTGGTGGTGGAAGTACAAAACCAGGGATCCCAAGGATAAAAATATAGGAATCCGCCCACAGCCCACAAGAAACATGCTGATAGGAAGAAAGCGCAGGATGACTGAAAGATGAGCTTATGAGTCTGCTGCTTCTCTTTTTACACTCCACTTACATCCTTATCCTTCCCCCAGCTTGTTAAAGTGGAGTTCCACCCACTTTTACAACTCTTCAGCATCCCTCACTAAACTGTGCACTGTAAACGAATTGGATATTTTTAATTTTTTTTTCTCAGCACCTACTGTATATCTGTTGTATTCATTCTTCACTTCCTCCTTCCTGGCCGTGGCCCATCGCATTATTTCCTGTTTGCAATGCCTTCTGGGAAGGGGCAGCAACTTCCTCTGACACTGCCGTTGCTATGGAAACCTGACCTGAAACCTATTACACTGCTTGTGCTGCACTGAGCATGTGCGAGATCTGCAAGGATGAGATCCAGGAAGAAATACAGTCTGGCTTCAGATGCCCACACTTAAGATGGCCACGGCCTGCTGGAAGTTTATAAAATAACAAACTACTGCTATACACTAACAAAACAGACCTTAGTTTACAGACTTACTTTACTAGATACATTAAGCTTGTGTATTATAGGGGTATTTTTATTTAAAAAGTATAACACCACTTTAAGCCTGGTACACACTAGTAGTTTTTTTGTTTTTTTTTTTACGGTCAACCCAGGGGGCTGAACGAAAAAATACTGAAGAGCTCAGGAGGAGATCCTGTACTAACAATCCGACATTAGTGCAATGATCTCCCCCACTGAGCTATTGTGTTCTGACAAGGGACGCGCTTTACATACTGGCCGAATGTTGGACGGTTTCTATTAACCCGGCTAATGCCGCCCAATATTCCGCCAGTGTGCCCTTAAGTGTTACTTATAAAAATCAGGTCTCTTGACCTGCCAGACAAGGCACTGCTTTTTGGAATATATCAGCCAGCACTGCAAATTCATCCATCCATTCTGTTTAGTGTGGTTGAGGAATCAAGAGAATTTTCTCATTCAGCCCACGTAGCATATTTGGCTAGCTTTAGTCATAGGATTTCTAGGTTGCACAGATTCTGTTTGGTAATAGTTCTTGCGTGTAGTTTATTCTATGCAGGCTTTTATTCATCAATGTTCTGTGGTTGCCCTGTAGTGATGTGGAAGCTTCCAGGAACACAGGAGATCAACATTCCCGATAGTGTCGGTTTCAGAAGAAACTTTAGGTAACGATTCCCCCAGCAGGAGGAATAAGTATTTACAGTCTTCAACTATCTTATTTAGATTTTGATATTGGTGACAGGGTTGCTACGAGTTTGATTAAAGGGCTTGTAAACCTTCTTTTTTTTTTAAATAACAAACATGTCATACTTACCTCCACTGTGCAGTTTGTTTAGCACAGAGTGGCCCTGGTCCTCCTCTTCTGGGGTCCCCCGGCGGCACTGGTAGCTCCTCCCTGCATCAAGTGCCCATGTTGGAGAAGGCTCTCCTAAGGTGGACACCCGTGAGGGCACACTCCTGAGTCCAGCTTTTGTGTCCATTCACACAGAATGCAGGACTCGGCCAAGCCCCCCCCCCCCCCCGCATCATTGAATTGGATTGACAGCCGCGGGATCCAATGGCTGCATAGGTTGCATTAAGGTGAAGAAACACGGGTTTACAACTCCTTTAAGGATCCTTCCCCAGGTTGCTGTTAGGACAATGAAAATGCACCCTGATGAGGTCATAAGTCTACTGTGCTCATCCCAGTCCGAGCACTACTATACAATGATTGTTAGAAATTAATATAATACATTTACGAAACTGATGCTACTTGAATGTAAAAAATAATTAAATAGAAAAGTACTTCTGTTACAGATTGGAGTTCAACTTTGCTTAAAGTGATTATAAACGATCACCTTGCAAAACAACCAGGGGTGGCCCGTCCATTAAGGGCGCATGGCTGCCGCCTCCCCTTTCCATCGCCTCCACCACCCCCTATTCATGCAACCAGCCCCTTTCAGGACGCCGGGTGCATGAATTACAGCAGCTGGGTTTTTATTTTTGAAGCACCCGATCAAAGCCAGAGGCTCTAATAGGCTTCAAAATATGGGGAGCTCTGGACGCAGAGCATTGCACTCAGAGCACACCCAGGTGTGTTAGAATAGCGAATGAACATTCACTATTTTAACACTGAATCGCCTCTCCGCCAATCAGAAAGCACAGTTCTGATACCCGTTTACCGATTGGCTAAAAAGGACAGGCAATCCTATTGGACACCTAGGAGAAAGAGGAGGGAGATGCACGGTGGAACCCTCTGTGATCTACAGGAGGAGGAACGAAGAAAGCTGCCGCTCGCTGGACGCTTGGGGTAAGTGCGGGGTTTTGATGTCCCAGTGTTTGCCACCCCCCACCCCCCCAAAGAAAAAAACACCAGCCGCCACTGGAAACAACCCATTCAGTTTAAAATAGAAATAAAAGGCAAAACATTTTTGTATAGATATTAAAAAAAAAAAAAAAAACTATGAATACCTTCCCCCCCCCCCTTTTTTTTTTAAAGAAATTATCACATTTCCTCTGTTCTCAGCTGGAGGAGAAGCAGCAGCACAGTGAGCTTGCCAGTGAATGGCTGTGCAGCAGGGGTATGTCAGGACAAGTCTGATCATTGGAGAGTACACGGAGTTCCCAGCATACCTAGAGAACTGACCACGGTGTGTTCTCCTGCTTAGTGGGGTCAGTTTTTAGTAGGAAAGCAAGGGGACTAGAAGAAACACCAGGGATTTCCCATAAAAGAAGCAATACAAAGAGAACGGGATACTTTCTCATACAAAGTACATGGTACAGCAGGCACATATCAGGGATAGATATACAGTCAGGTCCATAAATATTGGGACATCAACACAATTCTAATCTTTTTGGCTCTATACACCACCACAATGGATTTGAAATGAAACAAACAAGATGTTTAACTGCAGACATTCAGCTTTAATTTGAGGGTATTTACATCCAAATCAGGTGAACGGTGTAGGAATTACAACAGTTTGTATATGTGCCTCCCACTTTTTAAGGGACCAAAAGTAATGGGACAATTGAGCAAAAAAAAGGAGAAATGAATGGTGGGACTTTATATGAAGCACATAACTAAGTCAGACGAGCCAATCCATGTAAAACATAGTAATTTATTACAAAGGGTGTACATACACATATAAGGTAATAGAAGTAATACAATAATGTATTATAATATTGAATCTCATTGGATAAATAGCATTCCTAGGTAGTTCATGATAAAACAAATGTCTCAACATAATGTGCATAGTAATAGTATGGTATTAGATTTCAGTATAAAAAACCTGAACAATACATAATATAAAGCACTTGTCTCGACATCTTGGTACATGATAGTAGACTTATGGTATGTAAACTACAATTGTAATGGTAGCATATAAGTATAGTAACAGTAAAGAATTGGTTCGTTCTTATAGACTTCAATATGGTAGATATTGGGCCTAGAAACTGTGACGTAGCATCATAAAAAAGCTCTACGCGTTTCGTGGTTACATTACCACTCGTCAGGAGCAGATGCATGGTTTTAGGGGTATCTATAATAAAAAATGCCAAAGGGAAATATATAAGAAATAGTAATAAAAAGTAAAGCAAAAAAAGAGAAAGAGGGGGAACATAAATGTCCCAAACACTCTCACCTATCTATAACATATGGGTACGACTGGTGATGATATTAATTGTAGAAGACACTGCAGGAGACGCTGTTCCCGGGAGCTGAGACGGTACCACTGGAAGCACGGCTTTGAAACCAACCACCAAGATAGGAAAGATAACCAGATTCCAACTGGGGTATAGGTGTTTAATGGTGTAACCGGTTCACATTGTAAGTGTTTGCCAAAGCTTATCTGTAAAAGATTGTTAAAGTAAAGTGAACTGAGACCACAGCTAATGTATAGAATGCAACCTAGTGTGTGTATATAGGGGAAATGTCCATGGGTGTAAAAAATAAAAAATATATGAAAGAAATAATTTAAGGTTAAGACCAAAAATATGGCATGAGGTAAGGTTGTGGATAGATAGAGTAGGTAATGGAGAAGAAAATACCTAATTACCTTTGAGGATTTTTTGAGAGACAAACATGTATAATCCAGAGGTGCAGAAGTGTGTTGACTGGTGGTTCGAACTAAAGTGTAAACAGGGGGCATGTGTGGTAATATATATCAGCCGTAGACCAATGATAACCGGCAACGTCACACGGCGTGAAGAGGGAGGAGCAGCCCCACCACCCGAACCTATAGGCTGGCCCGGCGTTTGGCGCCCAAAAACCCCTCGTGGAACACGCAGATGGAGACGCATGTTAGCGGCGCGGCGTCATGGATTTCGTCACCCGCTAGGCATGTGGGCATGGCGTCGACCCGCAGCGAGCGCCCACCCCCCAATAGGCAGTGGAGGGGGGGGCCCGGTGTGAGTCGCAGCTCCCGGGAACAACGATGCAAAGCCCAACCCCATCTAACAGAGCTGGTCCCAATGAGAGAAAAAGAAAACGTCTTGGCATGTATGAGTCACAGATAGTACTAAAAGTAATTAATGGTTTAGTTATGTGCTTCCATCCCCGGGAATTTGAGAAAAACAAGACCTAAGGCCAAAGTAGGACTTTATATGAGGCAATAATAACATATACCTCCATCCCCAATGCGACGAGTGGTAATGTAACCACGAAACGCGTAGAGCTTTTTTATGATGCTACGTCACAGTTTCTAGGCCCAATATCTACCATATTGAAGTCTATAAGAACGAACCAATTCTTTACTGTTACTGTACTTATATGCTACCATTACAATTGTAGTTTACATACCATAAGATGTCGAGACAAGTGCTTTATATTATGTATTGTTCAGGTTTTTTATACTGAAATCTAATACCATACTATTATTATGCACATTATGTTGAGACATTTGTTTTATCATGAACTACCTAGGAATGCTATTTATCCAATGAGATTCAATATTATATTACATTATTGTATTACTTCTATTACCTTATATGTGTATGTACACCCTTTGTAATAAATTACTATGTTTTACATGGATTGGCTCGTCTGACTTAGTTATGTGCTTCATATAAAGTCCCACCATTCATTTCTCCTTTTTTTTGCTAAAACGCATTGGGGATGGAGGTATATGTTATTATTGCCTCATATAAAGTCCAACTTTGGCCTTAGGTCTTGTTTTTCTCAAATTCCCAGGGATGGAAGCACATAACTAAACCATTAATTACTTTTAGCACTGTCTGTGACTCATACATGCCAAGACGTTTTCAAATTCATTTCTCCTTTTTTTTGCTCAAACGCATAGGGGATGGAGGTAAATGTTATTATTGCCTCATATAAAGTCCCACTTTGGCCTTAGGTCTTGTTTTTCTTTAATTCGACAATTGGCTGCTCAGCTGTTCCATGGCCAGGTGTGTGTTATTCCCTCATTATCCCATTTACAAGGAGCAGATAAAAGGTCCAGAGTTCATTTCAAGTGTGCGCTATTTGCATTTGGAATCTGTTGCTGTCAGCTCTCAATATGAGATCCAAAGAACTGTCATTATCAGTATAGCCAGCCATTATTAGGCAGAAAAAACAAAACAAACCCATCAGAGAGATACCAAAAACATTACGGGTGGCCAAATCAACTGTTTGGAACATCCTTAAAAAAGAAAGAAAGCACCAGTGAGCTCAGCAACACCAAAAGACCTGGAAGACCATGGAAAACAACTGTGGTGGATGACCAAAGAATTCTTTCCCTGGTGAAGAAAACACCCTTCACAACAGTTGGTCACATCAAGAACACTCTCCAGGAGGTAGGTGTATGTGTGTCAATGTCAACAATCAAGAGAAGACTTCACCAGAGTGAATACAGAGGGTTCATCACAAGATGCAAATCATTGGTGAGCCTCAAAAACAGGAAGGCCAGATTAGAGTTTGCCAAACAACATCTAAAAAAGCTTTCACAGTTCTGAGAACAACATCCTATGGACAGATGAGACCAAGATCAACTTGTACTGAGTGATGGGAAGAGAAGAGTATGGAGAAGGAAAGGAACTGCTCATGATCCAAAGCATACCACCTCATCAATGAAGCATGGTGGTGGTAGTGTCATGGCGTGGGCATGTATGGATGCCAATGGAACTGGTTCTATTGTATTTATTGATGATGTGACTGCTGACAAAAGCAGCAGGATGAATTCTGAAGTGTTTCAGGCAATATTATCTGCTCATATTCAGCAAAATGCTTCAGATCTCATTGGACGGCTCTTCACAGTGCAGATGGACAATGACCCGAAGCATACTGCGAAAGCAACCATAGAGTTTTTTAAGGGAAAGAAGTGGAATGTTATGCAATGGCCAAGTCACTCACCTGTCCTGAATCCGATTGAGCATGCATTTCACTTGCTGAAGACAAAACTGAAGGGAAAATGCCCCCAAAACAACCAGGAACTGAAGACAGTTGCAGTAGAGGCCTGGCAGAGCATCTCCGGGGATGAAACCCAGTGTCCGGTGATGTCTATGCATTCCAGACTTCAGGGTGTAATTGATTTGCAACCAAGTATTAAAAAATGAAAGTTTGATGGATGATTGTTAATCTGTCCCATTACTTTAGGTCCCTTAAAAAGTGGGAGGCATATACAAACTGTTGTAATTCCTACACCGTTCAACTGATTTGGATGTAAATACCCTCGAATTAAAGCTGAAAGTCTGCAGTTAAAGCACATCTTGTTTGTTTCATTTCAAATCCCTTGTGGTGGTGTATAGAGCCAAAAAGATTAGAATTGTGTTGATGTCCCAATATTTATGGACCTGACTGTAGATAGATAGAGTCTATACACCCCTGTTAAAATATCAGGTTTCTGTGATGTAAAACAATGAGACAAAGATAAATCATTTCAGAACTTTTTCCACCTTTAATGTGGCCTATAAACTGTACACCTCAGTTAAACAACAAACTGAAATATTTTAGGTGGAGGGAAGTAAAAATAAAAAACTAAAATATTATGGTTGCATAAGTGTGCACATCTTTAAACTAGTACTTTGTTGAAGCACCTTTTGAGTTTATTAGAGCACTCAGTCTTTTTGGGTATGAGTCTATCAGCATGGGATATCTTGACTTGGCAATATTTGCCCACTCTTCTTTGCAAAGACATTATAAATCTGTCAGATTGTAAGGGGCATCTCCTGGGCACAGCCCTCTTCAGATCACCCCACAGATTTCCAGTGGGATTCAGGTCTGGGCTCTGGCTGGGCCATTTTAAAACTTTAATCTTCTTCTGGTGAAGCCATTCCTTTGTTGATTTGGATGTATGCTTTGGGTCATTGTCATGCTGAAAGATGAAGTTCCTCTTCGTGTTCAGCTTTCAAGCAGAAGCCTGAAGGTTTTGTGCCAATATTCACTGGTATTTGAAACTGTTCATAATTCCTTCTACCTTGACTAAGGTCCCTGTTCCAGCTGAAGAAAAACAGCCCCAAAACATGATGCTGTCACCACCATGCTTCATGGTGGGTATGGTGTTCTTTTTGTGATGTGCAGTGTTATTTTTGCGCAAAATATATCTTTTGAAATTATGGCCAAAAAGTTCAACCTTGGTTTCATCAGAGCATAACACATTTTCCCACATGCTATTGAGAGACTTAAGATGTGTTTTTGCAAAATTTAGCCGGGCTTGGATGTTTTTCTTTGTGCCACTCTACCCCATATGAAGAATATAAGAAATTGTTGTCACATGTACCACACAGCCAATACTTACCAAATATTCCTGCAGCTCCTTTAATGTTGCTGTAGGCCTCTTGGTAGCCTCCCTGACCAATTTTCTTCTCGTCTTTTCATCAATTTTGGAGGAACGTCTGGTTCTTGGTAATGTCACTGTTGTGCCAGATTTTCTCCACTTGATGATGACTGTCTTCACTGTGTTCCATGGTATATCTAATGCCTTGGAAATTCTTTTGTACCCTTCTCCTGACTGATATCCTTTAACAATGAGATCCCTCTAATGCTTTGGAAGCTCTTTGCGGACCATGGATTTTGATGTCTGCTAAGAAAATGTCAGGGAAGACCTACCAGAACAGTTGAACTTTATTTGGGGTTAATCAGAGGCACTTTAAATGCTGACAGGTTAAATGGGCTGCCCACTCAATTCAATACCTGGGAACAAAAATTTACGCAACATTTTTACCCTCAACTACCAGCCCTTCTTATCTACGCTCATCGCTGATCTTAAGAGGTGGGACTCTCTGGCCCTCTCCTGGTTCGGCCATTGCAATATACTTAAAATGAATGCAATGCCCAGACTTCTGTATTTATTACAGGCATTGCCCATCAAGATATCTCAGACGTTCTTCCACGCCGTGCGCTCAATATTTATCAGATTCATCTGGCGCGGTAAACACCCACGTCTCTGCAGAGCATTACTACTACGACCGAAGATTAAGGGTGGTATCAGGTTTCCGGATCCAGCCCTATACTACACTGCCAGGGTCGTGGACTGGTGCCAGCACAGCGACTTGAAACTCTGGGTGTCGCTGGAACTGGAGGTAGCCCAGGCCCCACTCGTGGGTCTACGTTGGGCGGAGAAAACTTCTGCCACCCACTTGAGTACTCATCCACAGATTAGACCAACTCTCATGGAACTGAAAAGGTTTTTCCGTCTATCCTCACTAAGAAACTTTCCATCCCCAATGACGCCACTTGTTGGTCACCCGGATTTTATACCTGGCCTCACTGACCCATCTTTTCTCTCGCAAGCCCCACAGGGACTCATGAGGGCCCCTTCGCTGTTATGTTCCTCCGGTTAGCTAACTACTGAGAACTTGCTCTGTGGATGGGCCACTCTCTCATTAAATCGTGGAGGATTAATCAACTATCTCACTTCCTCAGCTCTCTGCCCAAACCAACCAATTTTGTCAGAAAGCTCCACTCTTTTGAGGAACTATGCTTGGGTGATGGACCGATCCGGAGGTCCTTATCAACCTACTACAAATCCCTGCTAGACCTCCACGCTACTGAAGACCCCCCATTCTTGGCAAAATGGAAGAGGGACTTGCAAGTCACCTTCACAGATCACAGAACCCCAAAAAGAACGCATATTCTTTTCGCACAGAAATCTTCTCTATGTAGCAAATATCAGGAGACCACATATAAAATAGTGATGCGCTGGTATAGAACCCACTCCGTGCTGGCTAAGATATTTCCTCTACAAACTGATCGTTGTTGGCGCTGTGACCTACACTCAGGTACCCTCTTACATATTTTCTGGGATTGCCCTGTGCTCCAAACTTTTTGGCAGCCGGTGCTCAAGCTCATACAGAAATTCACAGACATCGCCCTGCATGATAACCCAGCTGCAATCCTCCTTAACCTTACCCCCTTATCAAGGAAAAGTTATCATAAATCCCTTCTCAAGCATCTCCTTAATGCTGCACAGGCCAGCATCCCACCTCTTTGGAAGCAACAGTCAGCGCCAATGGTAGCCCAATGGATCGCTAGGGTGAAGGACATTGAGCAAATGGAAGATCTGACCTCTGCTTTGCGGGATAAGTCAGAGGAACATAAGTCCAGATGGTTCTAATGGGATCTCTTTCGCTTCTCTGACGAGTTCCACCAACACGTTAGGATCCACCATTTAGGATGTCCATTGCCAGTTCAATGCTTATGATCTTGGCTCCCTGGGGGTGATCCAGCCACCCCCCCTTTCCCAACCCCCCTCCCCCCCTTTTGTGCTTTTTTTTTTTCACACTCTCTCTCGTCTTCCCTTTTTCTCATTCTTCCCCGTTTCCATCTCTCCTATTCAACTAAAAAACAAAAAGTGATGGGCACAGAAGCTTATATTTACCCTATATTAGACTTCAGCTAGTGATGTGAGCCTGACTGAGTGGCTCCCTTCACTCTCATGCAATCATTTTTTATAATTGTTGTGCTTGATGCACTCGTCACAGTTTATATCCAATGCAAAGTTGTCTTTTTGTTTGTATCTGTGTCACATCTTTAAATAAAGAATTTAAAAATGCTGACAGGTGTGTACTGACTTCTATTTAACATGCGTTTGAATGTGATTGCTTAATTCTGAACACAGCTACATCCCCAGTTATAAGAGGGTGTGCACACTTATGCAACCACATTATTTTAGTTTTTTATTTTTACTCCCCCCTAAAAGATTTCAGTTTGTTTTTCAGCTGAGTTATACAGTTTATAGGTCACATTAAAGGTGGAAAAAGTTCTGAAATTATTTATCTTTGTCTCATTTTTTACCTCACAGAAACCTGACATTTTAACAATGGTGTGTAGACTTTTTGTATCCACTGTAGATAGATACGCACAATAGATACACACAAGATATGTTATCACAATGCCTACTGTATATAGTAATAACTTTGGAGATTAAGTTAATCATCTACTGCATATTTCTGCTGTGACAGTAAACAACTCAATTATTTCATGTAGGATATGTGGCTGACATATAGCACACTTCAGAATAACCCAGTTATATGAATATTGGCTTAGAATGTGTAGCTGCAAACTTACATTTAGCAATATTATCAGCCATGAACTAATGCCCTGGGGGAACAAATGAAAGCAAGACAATATTAAGGTTGAAGTTTTAAGATAATAGGGAAGTTATGTTAGAATATATATATATATATATATATATATATATATATATATACCGGTATATATATAGTGAAATATTATTAAATTATAATATGGTAATAATACACACACACACACACACACACATAATTACTATACAGGATTTATATAGCGCAAACTGTTTTACAAAATAAAGAGAAGACAGTACAGTTACCATACCCTGTACCAGGTACAAGAGGGCCCTGCTTGTGAGAGTGTATATTGTAGGAGGGTGGCACAGTAACTGTGGTAGTAACTGTGTAACTATTAGTAGCTGTGAAGGTGGGGGGGGGGGGGTTGGATGGAGACGTTAGAAGTTCAGTTAGGTGGCCGCAGAGTAGACTCAGAGGCAACCCTATAGAGATGCATTTTGAGGGGTCACCTTAAAGTGGGTCTGAAGGCTCTCCGTGGACTCTCCCTCATTAGCCATTGAGGAGCCATTGGCTCCTGCCAATCACAGCCAGTGAGCCAATAAGGACAGAGAGGGGCTAGCCCAAACCATGGCCCTGTGTGTGAATGGACACGCAGAGCTGCGGCTCAGGAGCGAGCCTGCTTGGGTGCCCCCATAGCAAGCTGTTTGTTCTGGGGGCACTCGGCAGGAGGGAGGAGCCTGGAGTGCCGGTGGAGGACCTGAGAAGAGGAGGATCAGGGCTGCTCTGTACAAAACCACTGCAAGATGCAGGTAAGATTCCCAGCCACGTAAGCAATGTGTGGTGATGACAGTGGTTGATTAGGAACCATTGACAACAGGAATCTGTATGTATGATGCTTGGCCTCCGCTGAACAGGAACAGCTGTTTGGCTCATACCATCACGAATGGCTTATTAACACCTAAACTTCAATGTTTTTGAAAGGTGCTTACAGAAGGCAACTCTACTGATGGCTAATTCATTTCTGTTGTCAAAAGATACATAGAAAAGTGACAGAAGGCGTTTTCGTTAAATTTTGTCTTAGTATAGATCTTTGTTTGTCCCAAACATAATGCTGGCCACATAAAGTCAGATTTTGATCTGTCATATGGACTACATTTACCATGTAAGTTTTGTTTTCAGTTTAAAGGTCCATTCAAATGGTATCCCTTCATGTTGAACTGAGAACAGTAACATCAACTAGCTTTCATTTTCAAAATTGAGCTAATGAACTCAGCCTACTACCACAGTTTTCCATTGACACTGTGAAATGAACTTTGTTAATGGTTGGTTGCCTTGGTCCATTCTGTTGGTTTTATGATAAAAAGCAAATTGAAATAGCTTGAAAACAAATGCTTGTGGCCAGGCCACGGCTATAAATGGGTGGATTCCGCATCCAATATGAAGCTCAGGCAATAATCAGGGTAATAATGGGAAAAGGGTTCATCCAACTTCCAAAGCAGTTATTGTCACTGATTTTCTGAATATTCTTGCTAATCCATCCCCCTCCTCAATGGGATGTGTTTTATTTTAAGCACCACTGGTGGGAAGAGCAATCTTTTCCAAGGGATGACTCTTTTCAAGGTCAGAATAAGCTCACACAGCGATTAAATTATGCAAATTCAAACATGTTCCACCCTGCTTTGGCTTCCATGTAACTTTGGCTTTGTGCAGCTTTACAGCCATCACGCATCATGACAGCTTGCGCTTTGAAAACAGCACCTAAGTGCAAAATCTAGTTAAGACGGCAGCTAAAACCTATAATTAAAACAAGTTCTCCAGCTCAAACTGGTCTTTTAAGAGCTCCACAGCCCAGTGACTCGTCTTAGATATGCTAATGATTCTGAAAGAATTTAACGCTTCACTGCAGGTCTGACTTGTAACATGTAGCAATAACACTAGAGGAATTCCTCAACACTGAAAGCCAGAATAAGATCCCTTTATTTCCACAGTTTATAACTGCACACAGCTAGTCTGTGCTAGACTTTGCAGACTGGAGATGGTTATCAGACAAACAGGCTGCTTTCAGCAAGGTAGTGCAAATTGCTGTGTAAATGTGCAAAGAACAGTAAAGCAGGCCATGTTTTATGCAAATTTTTTTCCTTCAGTAACCAGTTGAAGGAAAGACATTGCTTGATTCCCCCATCAACAAAGCCAGTGTTGATAGAGGAATCCCCCTCACTGCACTATTGTATTCTGACAGCAGGAGGTTTCCCAGCTATAAGAATACAATAATCATTGCTGGAGGCTATAGCCACTGGCAGTGATCGAATGAAAAAAAAACAGACAGGCTGGTTGGTCTGAAGTCGACCAACAGGTTGACTTCGGTCCAACCAGCCTGCTCATAGATGGATTTATTTCATCCAGGTCCTGCTAAAGCTGGCAAAGGTTGGTCTGTTTTTGGGCAGCTTTACACCTGTAGAATTTAGTTAAAACATTTGGACACAAAATCATAAAATTGCTTGTCCGACCATTCGACGGTTCTTCATCAACTTGACTAACTTTAAATGGTGTTTATTTGAAGTACTATATTAGTTTTTGTAGAACGAATGTTCAACTTCAGGATTGGGTGGTCATAGGAATTGTTACAATTTCTCGGCCAAAGTGATTTCAACTTAAAAGTGTTTCCATCCTTGTCCTTCAACCTTTTTGCTTACTCAAACTGTTTGGCAAATCATCACATCCCACAGTACATTTATTTCATGACTTTGGTGTTAAATACCGTCGTTATAGCAGCATCTTTTTATTCTGTGGGCGATCGGCGTCTGGTAAAAGTGGTCCCGGGCGAATTCACCACGGTATCACTTTTAGAGGCCGTGGGAGAGGTCCCGGTGAGAGCTGTCATGAAGCCCAGAACCGATCCGATGGCTAGGCAGGAAGTCGAGTGAGGGCAAGATAGCCCCCATTCGGCTCTATGCCCTTGGATGACCTGAGCAACATCACTTCGGGCTTAAAAGGCTGGATTTTTTCTTCTTGCAAAATGTTTAATTATTAAATTTTTTTTTTTGCTTTTTTTTTTTGCTAAGGTTAAATGAGAGATCTGGGGTCTTTTTGACCCCAGATCTCTCAATAAAGAAGACCTGTCATGCTTATTTATATTAAAATGGATGTTTACATTCCTTTTAATAGGAATAAAAGTTACAAAAAAGAAAAAAAAAATTAAAGGGACAGTTTAAAATAAAAAGTAAAATATTTTTTTTTTAAATCACCCCATCCCTCTATGCTCACACACAGAAGTTAAAGCATAAGTAAGTTGCGCCCGCATATGTAAACGGTGTTCAAACCACACAATGGCCGCGATTGTTAGATTGAGAGCAATAATTCTAGTACTAGACCTCCTCTGTAACTCTAAATAGGTAACCTGTAAAAAATTTTAAAGCGTCACCTATGGAGATTTTTTAGTACCGTAGTTTGTCACCATTCCACTTGCATGCACAATTTTAAAGCATGAGATTTTAGGTATCGAATTACTCAGCATAACATTTTTCACATTCTGAACCAAAAATTGGGCTAACTTTAGTGTTTTGCTGACTTTTTAAATTCACTAAAGTGTATTTCCCCCCCCCAAAAAAATATCACGTTTGACAGAGTGTGACATAAAATATTGCAATGGTCGCCATTTTATTCTCTAGGGTTTCTGCTAAAAAAGGTTCTAAGTAATTTTCTAGCAAAAAATACAAATTTAAACTTGTAAACAAAAACTTCCAGAAAAGGCATGGTCAGCAATGTGCTCATTCCCATTAGATTCGACAAACATTTTCCATCCTTGTCCTTGTCCAAACTTTTTGCTCACTCTGATCAAAACTGTTTGGCAAATCATCACCTTTAAGGCTTATGCACACAGGACGTTTTTTTTACAGCTGCTGTTAGGGGCATCTGACATTTTTTTTAACTGCTTCTAAACGCCCCTCCATGTTAGCCTATGTGTCCATGCACACAAACTGCCAGAGACATTTGGAGGCATAAGCATTTAGGGACAGTAGATAAAAACGACAGCCTGCGAGTTCGGAAACAAAGGCTATTGAGCTGTAAAAACGTCTGCCGCCCCTAAAAGCTGCTAAACGTAGCTTAACGCTGTTGAGCCGCATCAAGCGTTTTTTTTTTACATGTCAAAATCAATGGTGCCCTATGAGAGCCCATTGATTTGAATGGATGTCGCACCAGAAGTCGGATCATCATGATGATGATGCTCCTGGACCATACCAGGCCACATGCCCTCAACATGGGAGGGTGCTTTCGGGCAGGGGGTGGCCTGCGCCCCCCACCCCAAAGCATCTTGCCCCAATGTTGACTCTAGCCATTGGTTGTCGGGGTCTGCAGGCGGGGGCTTAACAAGGGGGCCCCCAGATCCCAGCCCCCTACCCTATGTGAATAAGTATGGGGTACATCGTGCCCCTACCCATTCACCCAAAAAAAAAAAGTGACAAAAATAGTTAAAGTAATTTCTTAAAGCAGCTATGGCATCTCTTCTCCTTCTGGCGATGTCTTCATCCTCCAGTTCTTCTCCACTGTCCGCTGAGGTCTTTTTTCCGCTGCTGGTTCTCCTCTCTCCGCTGTCTTCTCCCACCGTTCCTCCTCCAATGTTTTTCTCAACGCTCTCTCCCGGTGTAATGCTAGGGCCGCCTTGTCCCATTACTTATATAGTCATGGGGCAGTGCCATCCGGCGACATCATCCAGAGGCTCCGCCCCTTGTGATGTCACCGCCCCATCATGCCCCGGGGCATGATGAATAGAGGCAGAGAAACACCGCTAAAAACTAACGTGGCTAAACCTGCATTAACTAGCTACTAAACATGTTTTTACAGCTGCTTTTTCCAGGTGTTGGTAGTGGCTTTGCAGCTCGTTTTTTCTAACACCTTGTGTGCATAAGTCCTTAAAGTGGTTGTATAGGTTAAAGATTTTTTACCTTCATGCATTCTATGCATGAAGATAAAAAACCTCCTCTGAGAGGGTACTTAGGTGAAAAATGAGGTAATTAGGGTATAAGACTCCAAAAATACAACATGCACCTGTAGCGATGTAGTTGACGCTAGTAGCAAACAATCCACCAATTCACCCCGCTGCCAGACTTCATACATCACTTGCAGAGACAATGGGCAGTTTTTTGCTGGTTTTGTTTTTTTGTTGTTTTATTTGGGGGTACAACTTGGATGGGGAAAGGGGCTATGGGATGCCCATTGAACCTTTAATTGCCATCATATTTTGAGATTAAACACCAAAGCACATAGTTAGAGCCAGAAGATTTGATATGCATTTTTACTGAGTATGAATCTCCTCCTGCATCTCTATGCAGACTGTTGCTCCTCCTCTGCTTAACTCCCGCAGACTATTCCTTCCAAGAATTCCCCATCCTTCACCGTGTGAAGGATGAGGACATCACCTTTGACCGTGTAAAAGTGATGGTCTCAGAACTTCTTCTCCTCCTGCACAAACTTGTTTCCTCCTGCACAAACTTATGGTTACTGAGGTAAAGTAATGTCACATCTTCTTCTTTTGAGCAATAAGGACCCACTCTGAATAAGTCCCTAAGCAGGCTCTGGTTTTTAGCTGCTACTGGGCCTGAGGCCTGCAGTACCTCTCCCCGGAGGCCCAGTAGTTTAAAAGCTTTCTCATTGATAGTGGACTACTGTTCCCAGCCAGCCCAACTTGCAAATCCTGTGCTCTCGGGCCACATCGATTTGACACAGATCCCCACAGTCTCTCCTCTGATCCAGGACTCCCCATCATTCACCATGTAAATGATGAAGACTTTTATAATGACAGTGTAGAAGCAAAGTTCCCTCACAGACTTCCTGGCACATCCAGCCCTCCAGTTTGGTAACACTCACCGACCTTTGACTGCCCTGAGTCCTTGATGAGTAACTTGACCGGACTATACGTTCCAACAGCTTCACCTGCCCCCTCTGCTCCAGGAGATCTTTATTACTGACCATGTGGTGACAAAGACATTGCCAATGACCGTGTAGAGGCAAAGTTCCTTCACAGATTCTCCCTGGGCCTCCTCCTGCGATTGGCGCACCCCTTCCAGATGGGGGTCCCCTCCTGCTGCTGCCTAATATTCCATTCCTCATTTCACTCAGCTAACTTCTCCCCCAGTGGCATGTTACCTCAGCTTATATAGGAGGACTGCCCCCTGCCAATACCAGATGGGGATTGGTCAGGGCTCCCACACAAGCTGCCTGCCACTCCAGTCCCAGGCCTTGCCCCTCTTCCAGAACATTCTCCCTGGAAACGGGAGGCGCCTAAGATCCAGAGCACAGGTGGCCAAACCCACTGCTAATCTGACCACTCCCAGCCCCCAGATCAAAACAGACAGGCCTAGCTTGCAGCATAAGCCTGCCTAAATTTGCCTGTGCTGACAGTACCTAGGGCTGTCACATCATCCCTTTAATCCAGGACACACATGAATTACAAAGGTTCTGTGAATGATTAAGGTGGTAATTAAACTCACCTGGTGCCTTATCTGCATTAAATCAGCCTCAGAACCTGTGTAATTTGTATGTGTCCTGGATTAAAGGGATGATTTGGCAACCCTAAGGCTGGATTCACACCTATGCATTTTTAATGCTTTTTGCATTTAGCAGATTTGTACTACAGTCCATTCAACATGGTTTCCTATGGAACACGTTCTATAGTGCAAATCTGCAAAATGCAAAAAGCACTAAAAATGCATAGGTGTGAATCCAGCCTTACAGTACCTAGTAAAAAAACTATTACTAGCACCTCCCTATTGGTATAGGGTGCTACACACCTGTATGACCCGACAACTTCAGGTGTGTTTGTTTATCGGATATGTGCTTGTGTGTTATTTTGAAATATTCTTTTATCATGAATCATTACATTTCTCTGGATATGTGAGTCAGAGGTAATATTATTTAGGTAATAGGTAAAGTGTGCTATACTTTATACACATACATGAAAGAAATACTGTGCACACAGGTTTATCATATGTTCTTATTATTTTAAAGTTGAGATGAATAGGTGGGAAGATACTGTATATGATAACTCGAGGTGGGATAAAAAGATTACTTGTGTTTCAGTATTTGTATTGTGAGTAGCATTTGTACCTGTTAGAGCGGAACTGTGGCTTTGAAACAAGACAATGCGAGCAGGAAGGTATTTATTACAGAAGAAAAAGAAATTTACTTATAGTGTCATAGAAACTCTTTTTAGGACCCTTTCATACTGCTCCCACCCCACGACTAAACTCATATGCATTTTGATGCATTTTCTGGTTGCCTAAATCCGCTCATGCACATGTGAAACATGGACACGCGACTCAAAAAAGCACACCAAAAACACAACCCCGGTGTGTTTTTGATGTGTTTTCCATTACCGGAGGAGGTGTATTTTTGGTATGCTATGGTGGGAAGAGATCCATAGGATTTAACCACTTCAATACAGGGCACTTTCCCCCCTTCCTGCCCAGGCCAATTTTCAGCTTTCAGCGCTGTCGTATTTTAAATGACAATTGCGCGGTCATACAACACTGCACCCTAACAACATTTTTATTATTTAGTTCCCACAAATGTCTTTTGGTGGTATTTGATCACCACTGGGGTTTTTACTTTTTGCTAAACAAATAAAAATGTCAGTGTGGGCAACAGAGTCATGTGCCTATCACAAACAGGTCCGTGAATCTGTTGCATGGAGTGGGGGGGGGGTAGGCGGCACTGAGGCAGAAGTGTCCATACTGTGGACACTCCATCTGCAGTGCCTGTTCAGCCCCTTGCTGGCTGGGACATTGCCAGCTGTGCAGCCAACTAGGTCCTAGAAACCAATGACTTATCCCTAGCCCCATTCAGCTACTGACTGGAATATTCCCTGACCAACAGCTGAAAGAAAAAAAAGGGGCAAGGACGTTGGCTGACATTGTCCAAATATGGCCACTGCCAGATTTAAAGTGTTACTAAACCCATTCACTATATCTAGTATCCCATAGTAACCAGAACATGGAAATGCAATTATTTTAGTAAAAATAAACTGCTAGGCTAGTCCTCTTAGGCTGCATGACCCCTAAACCTCTGTTGGGACAGTGCTGATTGGCCCTTTGCTGACCACATGCACCATCTACCCCCCCCCCCCCAAAAAAAACTCTCTAGCAATACACACCAAACTGAGCATGTGCAGAGTGCCCCCAATGCTCAGTATTATCAGGAGATAGATTGGGGACTGTGAAAGAAGGGGTGGATCAGAGAAGACAGGTTCAAACAGCCTTTTTACACAGTACGCAGGATTAACTCCTTTGGTTCCACAGTGAGTATAACAAGCATGCTTTACTTCATATACAGACTGATTTTACTGTTGTAGGTTTAGTAACACTTTCAGTATTCATGTCAGTCAGCATCCTCGCCCCTTTGTTTACATTCACCTGTCAGCCTGGGAATCTCCCAGTTCACAACTAAATGGGGCCAGGGATGAGTCATTGGTTGCTATGATGCTGGTGGCCACCAGCTCCATAGCAACTTCGAGTCCTGTGCAAGAAGCTGTCACATCCATGACAGCTTCCCACCACAAAATAGCCCAACCTGAGCACTTGGGTCTCTCTATATACCAGTTCAAAGCTGGACTTATTTAGTGCCAGTTTGCTTATCTGTGGACAGATTCTTAAAGTGGCAAAAGTAAGAACTACCTGAATCTGGCACACGTGTCAGACCTCCTAAGGAAGTTGTCACAAGGCTTCTATGAATTAGGCATAGGCCATTTTAAGGGAGCCATACTGACAGAAAATGGTTGTAACTGAATTTTTGAATTGTGGCCTTTACTCCCATGTGTAAGAGGCCAAAATAGTGCTTTGTGAATTTCTGCTGTAAATATACACTATATTACCAAAATTATTGGGACGCCTGCCTTTACACACATATGAACTTAAATGGCACCCCAATCTTAGGCCGTAGGGTTCAATATTGAGTTGACCCACCCTTTGCACCTATAACAGCTTCAATTCTTCCTGGAAGGCAGTCCACACGATTTAGTAGTGAGTCTATAAGAATGTTTGACCATTCTTGCAGAAGCACATTTGTGAGGTCAGGCAATAATGTTGGACGAGACCTGGCTTGCAGTCTCTGCTCTAATTCATCCCAAAGGTGTTCTATCGGGTTGAGGTCAGGACTCTGTGCAGGCCAGTCAAGTTCCTCCATCCCAAACTCACTCATCCATGTCTTTATGGACCTTGCTTTGTGCACTGGTCCAAATCATTTGGTGGAGGGGGATTATGGAATAGTTTCTCAGGGGTTGGGCTTGGCCCCTTAGTTCCAGTGAAGGGTACTCTTAAGGCATCAGCATACCAAGACATTTTGAACAATTTCATGCTTCCAACTTTGTGGGAACAGTTTGGGGATGGTCCTTCCTGTTCCAACATAACTGCACAATACAAGGTCCATAAAGACATGAATGAGCGAGTTTGGTGTGGAGGAACTTGACTGGCCTGCCCAGAGCCCTGACCTCAACCCGATATTAACACCTTTGGGATGAATTAGAGAGGAGACTGCGAGCCAGGCCTTCCCCTCCACATCAAAAAAGGAAAAATCTCGCCCTGGGACTTTACATGAGGTGGGCACCGCTAAGCAAATAAAAGTAACAACAGTAAATACAGTATATATTTATTTAGTAAAAGTAATACATGCATTAATATCATCAGAGAAAGCCAATTCATACAGAGTACATATAAATGGGTAAAATAAAAATAATAATAGTAATAATGGTACATTTGTGTGTGAACAGTCACATAGCATACAAACATCAGGTGTACCTGACATATTTCACGAGTCCCAGCTCGCTCTTCAGGGATAGATGTGTATGAATTGTACCTAAGGTGAAAGGATACAGATTGGGTATATGGCATGATATTGGTATTTTAAGGCAGAGGGTAAGAGGGGCCTAATGAGTAAAGGCCCTATACTTACCACTACACATAGCTGAGCCAATGGGTGTGCAGCCTCCAGACAGCGGCAGCAGGTGCCTCACCAGGGAGCTGAGGAGGCGGAGATAGAAGTAACCCCACACAGGGCAGATTAGAGGGAAAGCATCGAATGGATGGAAAATGTGTATCCAAATTGGTCTCATTATGTTCAAGGTAAGTATTAACTGTAAACATAAAGGTGTATGTCAGATAATCTGGAGTAGTAGGAAAAAAAAGAGTAATGACATAGATAAATCTATATGTAAATAAAAGAGTAGAGCTGGGAATGGCAAGGACAAAAGGACTATAGGGAGATGTGGTAAGGAGATACCAGAGACTAGCATGAGTGAAAATAAAAAGGTGAACAGGAAGAGGGAGGAGAAAAGTAAGATAAGAAAGAAATGAAGTGCAAGTATAAGAAAAAGCCTGTGTGATCAGAGACAGGCTGCAGGTGAGCACTTGCGAGGAACCATGTGGAAAGAACAAATGAATATACCTGAGTGAAAGAAGTGTATAATTGCATGGGTAATAGGTTCCAACTAGAGCTGCACGATTCTGGGAAAAATGAGAATCGCAATTCTTTTGCTTAGAATAAAGATCACGATTCTTTAAAATGGTTAATTTAAAAAAGAAAAATCAGCTGTAGATGGCGCATGCACAATCAACACGCCGCTCGCTTCTGATGCTCTGGGCTGGTAATTAATTTAATACAGCAAGGGGTGGATAACCAGCCCCGAGCATCGTGAGCAAGCGGCGTGTTGATTGCACTTGCGCAGTCCAGGCCCGGGCACTATGCTCTCTGCTGACTGACATCAGTTCCGGTTGCTGACGTCAGTTCCGATATCGGCGCCATTTCCAGTTCCACGCTGGTTCCAGCGGCTTCTCCTCTGGTCCAGGCTACATCACGGGGACACCGTCAAGGGTCGCGGTAATCCTAAATCATCCAGAAGTAGAGTTAACTGAGTAACTTGGTCAGTAATTTCAGCGTGCGCTGTCGATTACAGATTGAGTGATGGTAGTTGCCTCAGATTCTAGCGTGGTGGCCCGTGTTGTAACATCTATTATTTCCTGCTTAAGCCCAGCCAGCTCCCCCCTGAGAGCCATCTCTACACAAGAGGCCAGTGATTCAAAGTCCTCTCTGGTGGGGAGTTTTTGTAAGAATGTCCAAATAGTCTGCTCAGTGAGCTGCCCAGTAAAAGACCCCTGCTGGGGTGTCACACTGTGTGATGTACTCACTGTGACTGGAGATGTGACATCAGGGTTCAGAGCGTGTCTTTCTGTCCCACACCGGGGCTGAGAGAAGCTGGGTCCAGGTAAATCAGCTTGCATGGACATTGGATAGTGGCATATGCAGGGAGCAGCACTCATCATTGTCTGGGCTAAGGAGTGGAGAGAAGGAGGGAGAGAGCGAGGCAGGCAGGGGGAGAGATCACTGGGTGGCGAGAATGGCGGCATATCGTTGCCTGAGCCATCTGTTTCTCTCTCCAGGTCTACAGCCAACAGTCTGAGTGCCGTCCTCGTGGTAGCCGCCGGCGCCATCTTGGATGTGTCTGGGGTAGAAGCCGCGGACTGTACGGGGACCAGGAAACGCTCCATTTCACCAGTGGGACCTCTCTTGCAGCAGTCAACCTTTCCTGCCACCCGGGTAATTAGCTGGAGAGGATAATGTTAGGTAATGTTAGGTCTACCGTGGAGGGCTGTTGGAGAGCCGCGGACCGGGAGCTCAGTAGGAACACGTCCTCACACTTCCATGCCAAGACCACGCCCCCCCAAGAATCGCGGTAATCCTGGCTGGAGATCGTGGGGGGGGGTGAATCGAGATCACGATTCTCTATACGATTAATCGTGTAGCTCTAGTTCCAATAAGAGGCATCCACAAGCATGTGTGTTCAGTGAAATAGAGAGCTGCAAATGGATCCATGCAGTGCTAATGATTGGCCCAGTACACAAAACAAGGTCCATAAAGACACGGATGAGTGAATTTGGGGTGGAGGAACTTGACTGGCCTGCGCAGAGTCCTGACCTCAACCTGATAGAACAGGGATAAATAAGAGCGGAGACTGCGAGCCAGGCCTTTTCGTCTGACCTCAAAATGCACTTCTGGAAGAATGGTCAAACATTCCCATAGACACACTCCTAAACCTTATGGACAACCTTCCCAGAAGAGTTGAAGTTGTTATAGCTGCAAAGGGTGGGCCAACTCAATATTGAACCCTACGGACTAAGACTGGGATGCCATTAAGTTCATGTGTCCCAATACTTTTGGTAATAGTGTATGTATACTTTACTAACATGATATTGTGAAAGACAGCAATGTGCACGATAGGCACAATACAGATCATCTCAGCTGCAGAACAGGTTTCAAAATTAATTTGAAAAAGTTGGCAGCCATGTAGAAGATAAACGCTCGGGGAACTGTTCCTACAGTCACCGACGTTACTACACAGCTAGGTTCTTTATGTTGGAAATCTGGTTTCCTCCTAGTCAGGCCCTGCAGGCCAACAGGTGTTTGTTGCCACGAGTCATCTAGCTCAGTATTGATGATAATTGAGGTTTAGCAAACATATAGGTGAACAAATAATTGTTGTTCATGTATCTTATACCTGGAAGGCTTTTTGCATTACCGTTCCCCTCTAGTCACGTGACTGGTTCATGTCAGTAGTTTGGGAGAGTGATATCGAAACAGATGCTTTGCACATTCTTGGCCAATTCTTTATTGTTTTCTGCAGATAAAGCAAACAGTTCACATCTGATGTCATAAATGTGTATGACAGGTGATCATTGCCCAACAAGTTATTGCCAGCTCTCAAAAACATTTAAAGAAAAATCACAAGGCCTCTTTCACATAGGTTTTCCGATCAGAAGTTACATACAAGTCTATGGGCAAACAGATGTAAATGGACTCATATCCGTTTATACATCTGTTTACCGCTGAGTCTGCCCAGGTCCTGAAAAAAAAAAGTATATATAATAATAATAATAATAGACAAAGGTGTGTATCCTTTTCTGTTTTTTTTCTAAACACGATGGATCAGATGTAGTCTGATGTGAGCAGACACAAGTCTGTTTACATCCGTTGGCCCCTAGCTCTAATATGGGTCTGGAAAGCTCCAGTTAAATGGAGCTAAACACTGAAAGGACACAGATGTCCCAAAACCTGCTTAGATTCAGCAGGGGATCGGTTCATGGATCCCCTACTGAACGGGCCAGATGGGGCCCTTGTGAAAGGGGCCTAGTTTTGGCAGGAAAAGACTATTGTGTGATGTATGGGTTTTCATGGTCATTAGAAAAACCCATGATCAACCAACTTTACAGATCATTTATCTTATTAGGAGAAACTTTGTTTAGTTCTAGAAATACATGTATATAATAATAAAAAATAAATAAATAAATAAATAAAATTTAAAATGTTTAATTTCTATATAAAAATACAGAAAAGGTGATAGCCCCATATCAAGTGAGAATATTTGACATCAGACTTGTGGAATTGCTAGACTATGGCACTGATAATGATTGGGTAAGATGAAATTGTTCAGTTAACAGATGATCCTAACTGATAAAGCAGAATTGAATGGATATAACCTGACATGCACTGAAAGTGGATGTGTATAGTATAAACGATTGAGTCAAGAATATGGTGAAGATCTAATGGTCTCCATTCCTCCATGTTTGGCCATAGATATAACGTGCAAATCTTCTAATATGCCCATCCCAGAGTTGTTGAAGCTTACACAGGGCTATGGACTCCTTGTCCCCTTCATGTGAAATTATTGAACCCATTACAAGGCACCAGTGCAAAGTGAAATGCCCACTATTACTTTTAGACATGGGCATGCATGTGACTCATTTCCCATCTCCCATGTTCTTTTTTCTTTGGATCAGCACTGTTACATAGGCTGGGGAGGCATTGATAGCCTTGTCTATGGCAATCCAGTTTGGAGCTTAAACTAGGCCTTCTTTTCCTAGTGAGTGTATGCTGCTGGAGGTGGGGATAAGAAGGGAGTTTTTGGCAATTTTGTCCTGCTTCGGTAACGGTGGGAGCATCTACACCTTAGAAAACCTGTCCTGATTGTTAATATCAACTGTAACCTAAGGCTGGATACACACTATACAATTTCCTTTAGATTTTTTCCTTTAGATTAACCAAAACCTTATAATATGAGGTCAAACCAAAACACTTTCAATTTGTATGCAATCAGACAGACCCTTGCACTACATGTTTGAAGATAAAACTAAAGGAAATCTAACAACAAAAGTTGTATAGTGTGAAAAAAAACGCTTCCTGATGATGTATTAATTACGAAACTTACGTTGAGGCTCCTGGGATAGGCCTCAGGCATAGCAGCCCGGAGCTTTGTGACACACGTCCACCCAGACAGCCATCCAGCTGGCACAGAACCCTGATCACCTGACTCCTCCCAAATAAATAAGCGCTCCCAGCAGGCCAAGGGACAAAAGAGACCCCTGCCGATTGGCTGAGTCAACCTATTCACTCCTAGTCTGGATTCCTTATTCCCTGATCATTCTACTGCCACAGGAAACAATGCCACCTAGTGACAGAAGAGAGAGGTGCATCAAATCCAGAGTTAGAGAAAAAATCCAGAGAATCCCCTATCAGCCAGGCTAGTTACCACCTAGCAAGCTAAATTTGTTAGCAACCCTGCCCACTATCAGGGTGCTACACACGTTTATGCAACGTTCTCATTCTGCACATCTAACTGCCCTCCTGTGTCTTTGGATACTGTCAGGCCTCATGCACCCTGGGCGTTTAGCCCTCGTGCCTCAGATTCTTGCGTTCTGTGCATTTGTTCTTTCTTGACCCTAAACACCACTCGGTATTGTGTCTAGCTGCCGTATTTTTCAGCCTTTCTAGGATTTTACAGGCTGCTGGCAGCGGGGCTGGTCAGGTGTGTAGGTTCAACCTGATCACCCTCAGGGAAATCAACACCAGAGACGTTAGCTATGTGCTGGCTCCTGCCTTTGGTTTTCAGTATTGTATTCTCACAGAATATGTTCTGCTTCACTAAATTGTCTATATACATGTCATCTGATGTGCACAGGGTAAGAATATTTTCCACTATAACATTCTTAGCTAAGATTTCTTTTTTTTTTTTTCTCTAACAGTAACGGTCAAATCTCTGCATTTGGCCCACAGCTTGCAGCTCCTTCCTGGTTCCCAACCTGCTACAGCTTGATCTCTTGTTAATGGGGTACATTTGAGGACAGGGCTGGAAAACAACTTATTGTAAATGTCTTGCTGGAATTATGTGTTCTACACTTGCGGTGTGCAAATATTTGTTTAACACGACCCAATTGTTCACACATCTGAGCCTATCCCACTATGAATGACTCCAACAGCTCATTCAGTGCAAGGTGTAAGAAAAGCTGAGTTAGGTCATGAATGGGCAGCTGTGTCCTTAATGTGGTATTAAACCCCAATCCAAAAATGTAATATATTGCTGCTTACCAATTAGAATAGATGTGGTGGCTGCATTTGTTTTCTTTTCTTTGGCTTTTTCCCCTCTGTTTTCACCTTGTGATCTGGCCAGTAAGGCTCGATTCACACCTATGCATGTTGCTTTTGAGCGTTTTTGGAGGTTTTTTTTTTCATGCTTGGCACGTTTTTGAGCAGCGTTTTTGTAGCGTTTTTGCGGCGTTTTTGCGGCGTTTTTGCCGCGATTTGCTTTTTTTTTTTTTTTTTTTTTTCATTTTTTTTTTACAGTCTTAAAAAAAAATTACAAAAAAAAAAAAAAAACGGCAAAAACGCACCAAAAACGCACCAAAAACGCTGCAAAAACGGTGCACTTGCGTTTTTGATGCTTGTCCATTGAAATCCATTACATGCAAAACGCTGCTTTTTGCATGAAAAAAAGTCCCCGACCCTTTCCAAAAACGCAGAGATACAAAAAAGCATTGATGTGAACATGTTCCATAGGAACCCATGTTAAAAAATTCCCATGCATTTCTGCAAAATGCAAAATGCATCAAAAAACGCGCTAGTGTGAATGGAGCCTAACACACCTCCTATATTAAGGAGATACAACTCTGGAGGAATGAGAAGAGGTAGCATAACAGACAGCAGCATTGTCAGTCTCGGTGTGGGGGGGGGGGGGGGGGGGCTTTAGTATTAAATGTATTAGCAGATTTAATTACACTAATATATTGAAGCCATACTCCAGCTTACACTTTATAATCAGTTACAGCAATGAGTTTTTTCTCCTTTTGGGATAAAGGTTTTGCATGAATAAATAAAAGCTGATCATTTTATTCACCCCTGCCAGTGTTAAGTGGTTTATCTCATCCATGTAAACTGATACATTTTGCTGGAGAGCTTGTGCTTTTGAAAAACAGACTTGCTGGCTGGATCACCAAATGAAAATAGAAGAAAGAAAGCCTAAAACAAGAAAATGAATGCAGCCATCACATCTAAAAATTTGTAAGCTGCAATATAATGTTTGCTTTTGGGTTTAATACCGATTTATAGGTAACTTTAAAAAGGAAATATGGAGGCTGCCATTGCTGATCACTCCCTCTGAAAATACTGAATGCCCCAGAGGACATGTTGATGGTTTTACTTCAGTACTTTGAGTCATTGACCTGTACGAAGCATGCATACTTTTTACATGACATTAAAGTACTGAAGATGGGAGGTCAGCACAGAGGCCAGGTAACTATTTTCAAAAGGCGTTCAATAATAGTAGCTCTTGTGTTTGTCTCACGGCAGGTTTAATGCACAGCATGTAATACAGTAGGTTCACTTCATTGTCCCCTTCAGAAACTGCACATACTGCCCTTTGATTTCTCAATAACCAGAAGTTCTGACTTTACTAACTGCAAACTTGTCCTGGGTCAGTGACAAATTATTGAAGACAGAGGAAGCCAAGCAACTAGCATTATCAGGCGGAAGCCAGCAATGACAACATTTTATATTCCTCCCAAGTCTAAACTACATTGATAGCTTATGCTTTCTGACAAAAAAAAAAAAAAAACACGGTGCTGACAGAAATATGTAAAGCGCCATTCCCAACCTTGTTCTGAGAATACAACTTGCCTGGCTATCTCTCATTTCAAAATGAGAAATCAGTGACCTGAAACAAGCATTCAAGTGAAGTTAGAACTGCTAATCTGCCTACCTGTTTCAGGTTAATGGCCCAGAAATGTTTTTGAAGTTACAGTGTGCCTGACAGCCAGGTAACTAGCATTTATAGAAGGAGAGGTCAGTAGCCTATACAGTAAAACCTTGGATTGCGAGCATAATTAGTTCCAGAAACATGCTTGTAATCCAAAGCACTTGTATATCAACGCAAATTTCCCCATAAGAAATAATGGAAACTCAAATGATTAGTTCCACAACCATTTATTGATAAGCCCTTCAGTTTATAGTCCATATAAAAAGATTTTAGCAATGTGACCAGGTTGTGTAACCATAAAATGTCCATCCACAAATGGAAGCCTCAATAAGGGGATTAGAAGCAAAATCCAGCAGGAGCCACAGAGTATAAAAAGAGAAGAGAGGCGCCTCTAAGTGTAGCAATATGTTGAAATGTTGTACCTTCATTAAATGTAACCATATTGCTACACTTAGAGGCGCCTCTCTTCCCTTTAATACTCAGTTGTGACTTGACACTACTTGTATATCAAGACATTGCTTGTATTTCAAGTCAAAATGTATTTAAAAATGTTGCTTGTCTTGCAAAACGCTCTCAAACCAAGGTTTTACTGTATTTTCTATTGGCCATATTTTTTTAAGCAGAACTTCACCTCCTGGATACACTGCGCATTCTTGTGCTTTAATACCCAATGCCCCCCCCCCCCCCCCCCCCCACTGCCCTTTTGTGTACATAATCGTCCATAAAAATAAAATACTCGGTTTCATTGCTCGTGCCCCCTCCTTTTCCCGTTACCATCCTCGTCTAGGAAAGAATGCCATCTTCAGCACCTGGAATATGTACGTCACACACCACAGGTGAGTATCTGAATTGATGACAGCACTGCATGACAGATAAGGAGAAAAAAAAAATACGGGTTCAGACTGGACATGCACTGTACTACACTTTACATTGTACGTCACTGCATGTGAAAACACGCACACCAACCCACATCAACATGAGTGAACAAACATCGACATTTTTATGTGCATTGATGCGTCTTAATACACATTGCAATGTCCATTTCAATGGAAACACATGTGTGTTAAAAACTCAAGTGTGAATGCAACCTAAAAATAAAAAGTACATTTTTGTTGTACTGTACTGTATATACTGTATATTCGGCTTTCTACGTATTTCCCAATGTGGAACATATGTGAAAACTGAAATAAAGGACAGTATAGCAACTAGATTACAGCAGCAGCTGTCAAATGCCTCATATTCATGAAGTGTCTAGACCCTGTGTACCCAATCCCAGCGCTGCACCCAGAAGCAGCATCTAGAACCACTGCCTGCAGCCTGTCAAAGCCTAAGGCAGGTTGAAATACACTGTGGCTGGACGGAACTGAACACTGTAGTGAGTCGGATTCACCCGTAGGGCCCTATACACTCAGGAATGTATACCTGAAAACCTGTGCTCTGGGCATATGTCACTGATTGCATACAGCCCTAAACACGAGTACCACTTGGTCCAGCATCAGGCTGCAGCATATTTCAGCCCTTCATAGATTGACAAGCTGCAGACAGTGAAGCTAGACGCTGCACCTGGGCTAATGAAAACACCGGGATTGGACGCCCACGATGTCAGTATGCACCAAGACTAATGCCCCGTACACACGGTCGGACTTTGTTCGGACATTCCGACAACAAAATCCTAGGATTTTTTCCGATGGATGTTGGCTCAAACTTGTTTTGCCTACACACGGTCGCACAAAGTTGTCGGAATTTCCGATCGCCAACAACGCGGTGACGTACACCACGTACGACGAGACTAGAAAAGGCCGGTTCAGAACCAAGCGCGGCACCCTTTGGGCTCCTTTTGCTAATCTCGTGTTAGTAAAAGTTTGGTGAGAGACGATTCGCGCTTTTTCAGACTCGTGGCTTTCAGATCGTTTTCTGACGTTCAGTTTGTGCTTGTGGGTTTGTATCTGCTCTTCAGTGCGTGCAGTCAGTTCGTATCGGAGTTTTCTGTGCGATCTTGCCCGCTCGTTGCTGTTTTTCAGGTCGCTCTTCACAGGCCTTTCTGTTCTTCAGTGCGTTCTGTTACTTCGTTCTGAGCAGCCGACCGTTTTCTAGCCATGTTGCGTATACGTACTCCTCGTAGAGTTCGTGCTGTGCGGGGGCTTGGTGTTGGGGTCCTGACCTTGACACAAGTCCAGTCCATGAACAGGGTGGGGAGGAGTTCATGGACCAAGAATTGGTTGCTTCAGCGTGACCAGTTCTCTCATATGCATTTGCTCCGTGAGATCCATGAGAATAATCCTGATGATTTCAGGAACTTTCTCCGGATGACGGACCCCGTGTTTCACCGTTTGTTGGCTTCGCTGACCCCTTATATTAGCAGGCAGGATACCTGCATGAGGCAAGCCATCACTCCGGAGCAGAGGTTGGTCGCTACCCTGTGGTATTTGGCCACAGGGAGAAGCCTGCAGGACCTCAAGTTCTCGACAGGCATCTCCCCCCAGGCTCTTCTTTGTGGACATTTACTGCTTGTGTTTGTTTGAGCTGACCCTGACAGAAATGTGTGGAGTGCAGAAAATGTCGTGATTGTGTAACCTTATACAAAGCACTGTTGGCTGTTATTTACTAAATGCAAAGACACTTTTCACTACAAGTGCACTTGCAACTGCACTGAAACTGCACTTGTAGTGCAAAGAGGATTTGCCCTTAGGAAATTACCCCCATTTTCTCATAAAACAACAATTACATCACCCCAAAAGTGTTGTAGCGTTGAGACAATAATCCACACATTCTTGATGAGCAATCTTTTTAATACCTGCACAATCACATGTGCATTTACCAAAGGTTTTTCTGACAAACCAACATGTTTGTTGTATAACAATTTTTGTGGTGTCATTATCCAAAATCAAAATGTGCATTTTATAGAAAACAGGCCTGTGTAAAACCCACAAGAAAGACACAAATCTTGATCTTACAAAGTTCACATTTGGTAGAACTTGAAGGCAATATCAGACATGAGTATTTAGGAACTGTGTTTGATATTGCGTTCAGATGGGGGGAAATCACCCCTGGAAAAGCCAAATTTGGAAGATGCACACAAATTTCACAATGTCAACATGTGCTATCTGCCATCACAGGGGATCAAGGGACGTGTTTTGGGGGAGCAAGCCCTTCCTCACCGCTACTTTATTATTGAGGAAGGGGTTGCACCCCCAAAACGCGTCCATTGATCTCCCGTGATGGCAGATAGCACATGTTGGCACACTGTGTGCATCCTCCAAATTTGGCTTTTTGGAAAAATCACAAAAACATTTCGCACATTGTAGCACACAAAAGAAGAAAGTGATTTGGAGGGGCTTTAACCACTTGAGCCCCGGACCATTATGCTGCTTAAGGACCAGAGGTATTTTTCCAATTTGGCACTGCGTCGCTTTAACTGCTAATTGCGAGGTCATGCAATGCTGTACCCAAACGAAATTTGCGTCCTTTTCTTCCCACAAATAGAGCTTTCTTTTGATGGTATTTGATCACCTCTGCAGTTTTTATTTTTTGCGCTATAAACGGAAAAAGACCGAAAATTTTGAAAAAAAATGATATTTTCTACTTTTTGTTATAAAAAAAATCCAATAAACTAAATTTTAGTCATACATTTAGGCCAAAATGTATTCGGCCACATGTCTTTGGTAAAAAAAATGTCAATAAGCATATATTTATTGGTTTGCGCAAAAGTTATAGCGTCTACAAACTAGGGTACATTTTCTGTAATTTACACAGCTTTTAGTTTATGACTGCCTATGTCATTTCTTGAGGTGCTAAAATGGCAGGGCAGTACAAAACCCCCCCAAATGACCCCATTTTGGAAAGTAGACACCCCAAGGAAATTGCTGAGAGGCATGTTGAACCCATTGAATATTTATTTTTTTTGTCCCAAGTGATTGAATAATGACAAAAAAAAAAAAAAAAAATATTTACAAAAAGTTGTCACTAAATGATATATTGCTCACACAGGCCATGGGCCTATGTGGAATTGCACCCCAAAATACATTCAGCTGCTTCTCCTGAGTATGGGGATACCACATGTGTGAGTTTTTTTGGGAGCTTAGCCGCGTACGGGGCCCCGAAAACCAAGCACCGCCTTCAGGATTTCTAAGGGTGTAAATTTTTGATTTCACTCTTCACTGCCTATCACAGTTTCGGAGGCCATGGAATGCCCAGGTGGCACAAAACCCCCCCAAATTACCCCATTTTGGAAAGTAGACACCCCAAGCTATTTGCTGAGAGGCATATTGAGTCCATGGAATATTTTATATTTTGACACAAGTTGCGGGAAAGTGACACTTTTTTTTTTTTTTGCACAAAGTTGTCACTAAATGATATATTGCTCACACAGGCCATGGGCATATGTGGAATTGCACCCCAAAATACATTTAGCTGCTTCTCCTGAGTATGGGGATACCACATGTGTGGGACTTTTTGGGAGCCTAGCCGCATACGGGGCCCCGAAAACCAAGCACCGCCTTCAGGATTTCTAAGGGTGAAAATTTTTGATTTCACTCTTCATTGCCTATCACAGTTTCGGAGGCCATGGAATGCCCAGGTGGCACAAACCCCCCCCAAATGACCCCATTTTGGAAAGTAGACACCCCAAGCTATTTGCTGAGAGGCATGGTGCGTATTTTGCAGCTCTCATTTGTTTTTGAAAATGAAGAAAGACAAGAAAAAAATTTTTTTTTTTCTTTTTTCAATTTTCAAAACTTTGTGACAAAAAGTGAGGTCTGCAAAATACTCACTATACCTCTCAGCAAATAGCTTTGGGTGTCTACTTTCCAAAATGGGGTCATTTGGGGGGGTTTTGTGCCACCTGGGCTTTCCATGGCCTCCGAAACTGTGATAGGCAGTGAAGAGTGAAATCAAAAATTCACGCCCTTAGAAAGCCTGAAGGCGGTGCTTGGTTTTCGGGGTCCCGTACGCGGCTAGGCTCCCAAAAAGTCTCACACATGTGGTATCCCCGTACTCAGGAGAAGCAGCAGAATGTATTTTGGGGTGTAATTTCACATATTCCCATGGCATGTTTGAGCAATATATCATTTAGTGACAACTTTGTGCAAAAAAAAAAAAAAAAAATTTGTCTCTTTCCCGCAACTTGTGTCGCAATATAAAATATTCCATGGACTCGACATGCCTCTCAGCAAATAGCTTGGGGTGTCTACTTTCCAAAATGGGGTCATTTGGGGGGGGTTTGAACTGCCTGGCATTTTATGCACAACATTTAGAAGCTTATGTCACACATCACCAACTCTTCTAACCACTTGAAGACAAAGCCCTTTCTGACACTCATTGTTTACATGAAAAAGTTTTTTTTTTTTTGCAAAAAAATTACTTTGAACCCCCAAACATTATATATTTTTTTAAAGCAAATGCCCTACAGATTAAAATGGTGGGTGTTTCATTTTTTTTTTTCACACAGTATTTGCGCAGCGATTTCTCAAACGCATTTTTTGGGGAAAAAACACACTTTTTTAAATTTTAATGCACTAAAACACACTATATTGCCCAAATGTTTGATGAAATAAAAAAGATGATCTTAGGCCGAGTACATGGATACCAAACATAACATGCTTTAAAATTGCGCACAAACGTGCAGTGGCAACAAAATAAATACATTTTTAAAAGCCTTTAAAAGCCTTTACAGGTTACCACTTTAGATTTACAGAGGAGGTCTACTGCAAAAATTACTGCCCTCGATCTGACCTTCATGACGATACCTCACATGCATGGTGCAATTGCTGTTTACGTTTGACGACAGACCGCCGCTTGCGTTTGCCTTAGCGCAAGAGCAGGGGGCGACAGGGGTGCTTTTTTTTTTTTTTTTTTTTTCTTTATTTTTTTGCTTTTTTATCTTATTTTTAAACTGTTCCTTTCATTTTTTTTTTTTTTTTAAATCATTTTTATTGTTATCTCGGGGAATGTAAATATCCCCTATGATAGCAACAGGTAGTGACAGGTACTCTTTTTTGAAAAAATTGGGGTCTATTAGACCCTAGATCTCTCCTCTGCCCTCAAAGCATCTGATGACACCAAGATCGGTGTGATAAAATGCTTCCCCAATTTCCCAATGGCGCTATTTACATCCGGCGAAATCTAAGTCATAAAATGCTCGTAGCTTCCGGTTTCTTAGGCCATAGAGATGTTTGGAGCCACTCTGGTCTCTGATCAGCTCTATGGTCAGCTGGCTGAATCACCGGCTGCATTCTCAGGTTTCCTGTTGAGACAGGAGAGCCAGAGAAAAACACGGAAGACGGTGGGGGGGGGGGCATTCCCTCCCACGGCTTGTAAAAGCAGTCTAGAGGCTAATTAGCCACTAGGATTGCTTTTACATGAAAGCCGACCGCTGGCTGAAAAGAATGATACCAAGATGATACCTAAACCTGCAGGCATCATTCTGGTATAACCATTCAAAGTCGTGAATGGCGTACCTGAAGACAAAAAAATGGTTAACAATAAAGCACAGTAAACGGTAAAGTATAAAAAAATTGCATACCTGAAAAGCAAACATGATAAAACATAATAACAATAAAACATTGCAGAATAGAATACAGTAAAAAAGAGCAGAACAAGAGAGAGAGAATAGAGAGAGAGAGAACAATAAAACGACAACTATTTTTTTTTATTTTATATATTTTTTTTTTTTTTTTACACTTTTTTTGTAACTAACTTTTATAACGGTAACCAGTTCCAGGTTCGGGTCTCTCAAAATGCGATGGCATCTTGGGAGACCCTGTGAAAGTGTGCCTAGTCTGTGCAATGCTGTACCCTACGCTAATACTCAACTAATGAATGGTAGCGTTCAAAACATTCACCAATGCAAAGACCAGGATTGTCAGGACAGGAGGGACAATAATAGAGGGTGTCACACCTATATTCGCGCTTGCTGTAGACACGACATCTTTTTTGGGGGTTCGTTGGGTAGGGGTACTCGGGAGGACATAAAAATGCCTCTCATGCAGCCGACTGCATTTGGTTGGGGATGTGAATGGGGGAAGTACGGGCGCTGCAGAAGCGGTGGGTTCCCAATTAGGATTGGCGAATGCAGCAGGAAGGGCACTATGGGCACGACGGGCCTGTGTTTGTCTTCTTGGTGGCAGCGGGACACTACTTGTGCTTGCCACCTCACCAGCTTGAACTGCACTTATGGGACTCGCCACATCACCAAGTGTTACTGCAGTGCTGGTTTGACTACGACCGGGGTGTACTAGGCCGCTGGCGCTTGCCAGTTCAATAAAAAGCTACCAAAAAAACTGTTAGCGATCGCAGGGATCAGGCCTGACTCTGCGAATGCTGCAGTTATGCGTTAAGTGTTTTGTAAGTGACAGTGATCGATCGATACTGCACTTGGGTGGGCTGGGCCGGGCGGAGGGGCAAAATGCAGGTGCTAGCAGGTATCTGGGCTGATCCCGCTAACACTGCGTTTTTGGGAACCCTAAACTGCTGGGGACGCCAGTATAGATCTGATCGGATCAGATATTGATCCGTTCAGATACTATACCACTAAGGGAGGTGTACGGTGCGTGCGTGGGTGTTAGCGGTACTGGCGCTAATCTGACGCTGCTTGGGGCTGGTGCTTGCCAGTTCACCAAAATACTACCAAAAAAACTGTTAGCGATCGCAGGGATCAGGCCTGACTCTGCGAACGCTGCAGTTATGCATTTAGTGTTTTGTAAGTGTCAGTGATCGATCGATACTGCACTTGGGTGGGCTGGGCTGGGCCGGGCGGAGGGGCAAAACGCAGGTGCTAGCAGGTATCTGGGCTGATCCTGCTAACACTGCGTTTTTGGGAACCCTAAACTGCTGGGGACGCTAGTATAGATCTGATCGGATCAGATATTGATCCGATCAGATACTATACCACTAAGGGAGCTGTACGGTGCGTGCGTGGGTGTTAGCGCTACTGGCGCTAACCTGACGCTGCCTGAGGCTGGTGCTTGCCAGTTCACCAAAATGCTACCAAAAAAACTGTTAGCGATCGCAGGGATCAGGCCTGACTCTGCGAACGCTGCAGTTATGCGTTTAGTGTTTTGTAAGTGACAGTGATCGATCGATACTGCACTTGGGCTGGGCCGGGCGGAGGGGCAAAACGCAGGTGCTAGCAGGTATCTGGGCTGATCCCGCTAACACTGTGTTTTTGGGAACCCTAAACTGCTGGGGACGCTAGTATAGATCTGATCGGATCAGATATTGATCCGATCAGATACTATACCACTAAGGGAGGCGTATGCTGCGTGCGTGGGTGTTAGCGGTACTGGCGCTAATCTGACGCTGCCTGGGGCGACGCATATCACCGCCGGGCGATCAGGGGGCTAAACCTTTATTCGGTAATAAACGGCGGGTGCCCTGACACTATAAAAAATAAACAAACTAACCAGCATCACCCGTAACAGTTATACGGTGATCAGTGGTGAAAGGGTTAACTAGGGGGCCATCAAGGGGTTAAAACATTTATTCGGTAGTATATGGGGGTCCCTGTCGCTATAAAACGCTGACGGCGAACCTAAATATTTAGGTCCCTAACTAGCGTCACCAGCGACACTAATACAGCGATCAGAAAAATGATCGCTTAGCGACACTGGTGACAGGGGGTGATCAAGGGGTTAAAACGTTATTAGGGGGGGTTAGGGGGGTATCCTAGACCTACAGGGGGCTAATACTCACTGTCCCAACACTGTAACTGTCACAAACTGACACCAATGCAGTAATCAGAAAAAAAAAAGAAAAAAAAAAAAAAAAACTGCTGGTGTCAGTTTGTGACAGGGGGGGGGGTGATTGGGGGGGGGATCGGGGGGCGATCGGGGGGGGAATCGGGGTGTTTTGTGTGCCTGGCATGTTCTACTGTGTGTGTGTAGTGTTGTGCACTCACATACCTGTCTTCTCTCCTCGGGCCGGAACGGAAATTACCGAGCCGAGGAGAGATGACATCATTTCCTTTGCTGCTGTTTAGCATACAGCAGCAAAGGAATGATGTGATTGGCCAGCGGCGATCGTGAGGGGGGGGCCACGAACGGATGGCCTCCCCCTCATCTCCGATCGCCGTGGGACAAAAGACGACTGCCTCGGGCACCGCGACCACGACCCCCCACCCGCGGAAGGCAAATCACGTATATGTACGTGATTTTGCCTGTCCGTGCCACCTTGCCGACGTAAATCGGCGTGAGGCAGTCGTCAAGTGGTTAAACTCGCCCCAAAACATCAATGATGTTTTTATATTTTGGAATAACATCATTGATGTTTTGCTTGATGATTTCCAATTGTAAATTACACCCCATGATCTCCCCGATCACGATCTGGGCACTTTCTGATGTGAAAGGATCTTCATCCACAACCTCACGATCACCTAAAAAGAGAGGAACCCAAAATAAATTAGGTCTAAAAAAAATGCCGCCATCCATCTCTTATCTGAGCCTGTGGTCGCAGACACTCACCTGTTGTGGTGACTAGTTCCACCACGTCTTCTTCCTCCTGCTCATCTTGTGTTGGGGGATTTCCCCTTCTTCCAGAGGGGGGGGGGTCTCTGGTCTCCTCGGATGAGGGGTGTCCTCCGAGTCTTTTCTCCCCTATGTAAAACAAAAATGGTATGATGAAACATTGCTTGGAAGTGGGGTACAATTGTCTATTTTAGCAGAGTTCCAAGATGTAGCATTTTTAGTGTCCTTTGTCAAGCTGCAATACTTTACCTGTTTGGTACAAGCTTCACAGATGGAGACCCCCCTATAGTATACACTGGGGCACCTGTGTGGCCCCCCTAATAAAAATGGTGTTCTGGGGTCCCACACTAGTGCTCCAGTGTCCAGATGTGAAAACAGCTGCTCAGTGTCCTCTCCTTACACACAATCTAGTTTGCATTTCATTCTAGTAACAAAGCCATCTACACAACCCAATTCTTTGAAGACAAGTATAGGGCCTCAAAATGGTGGCCAAATGCATATGGCCTAAACAATGGTATTTTATAGTCCGAAATAAAAATGTGTGATCCGAACGAATAATGTGCCCATGAACATGAAAGTTGCCATTTTAAACTGTACAACAGTTCCTAAAAGCACATGGAGCAGCACGAACGTAATAAACACAAAAAGAATAGGAACACAGCACAACTACTTACTTTTTTGCAGCACTCTCCGGATCTTTCTGTACTGCTCATGTTCTCGTAATTTCAGGTCCGACCACCGCTTCCTGAGCTGATCTTTCGATCGTCGTACCCTGAATTTCCGGTGCAGACTCCTGACCACTTTCGCCATGATCTTGGCCTTTCGGACATTGGGGTTGGGGTAAGGCCCATACTTTCCATCATAGTCGGCCTTCCTCAGGATGTCCACCATTTCCAACATCTCCCCAAAGGACATATTTGAGTCCTTTAATCTCCTTCTGGATTGGGACGTTTCAGGCTCCGGCCTTTCCTCCTCCTCCTCCTCGTTGCTGTACTTAGCACGATCCTGCTGTCTATCCGCCATGTGCTCTTCCTCCACTGCGCCGAACAAAAAGGGGCGGGGAATAGAATAGAAAGAACGTCGGGCGGGCGGAGTTATACGCATGCGCAGTGTGTATAAATCGTAACGCGCGCGTCTTACGTACGATCTGTGAGCGGAGGAAGGAGCATCGGAGACGCCGATCGTGCTAACGAAGGTAGGATCTAAACTTGGGCCTATACTGCTTCGAAATTGAAGCCTATATTGTAACAAGATTAGGGGAGTTTGGCCTGACATTAGGGTTTGTCTTGTGTTGTGTCTTGCAGAGAAAATGGATGGGTTCAACAACCACAATTTCCTGCCCCTGTTCATAGACAAGTACAGGGAGCTGCCCTGTCTGTGGCAGGTGAGACACCCCCACTATAATCACAAACAAAAGAGGCAGGCAGCGCTGGAGAAACTGCTGGAGTTGGTGAAGCCGGTGGTCCCCACAGCAACCATCCCTTATTTAAAAGCTAAAATTGGTGGCCTGAGGAGCACATATCTTAGGGAGCGCAAGAAGGTCACAGATTCCCAGAGGTCTGGAGCTGCAGCAGATGACATTTATGTCCCCAGGTTGTGGTACTATGAGAGACTGCAATTTCTGTCAGACCACACTGAAGTCAGGGAATCCCTCTCCACTCTTCCTTCCACTCTTCCTTCCATCCCAGCTGAGGCTTCTGATGTCCAACCTGGGCCTTCCAGCCAGGAAGAAGTGGAGGAGCCCAGCTGGAGCCAGGTATAGCATTCTTCTACAGATTTCTGGGCAATAAATAAATGATGTTTACTAGATGTTATTATTGATCATTAATTGCTGATTAAAAAAAGTGTTTTACATATCAATAGACAGTAGTGGGCACCCAAAATTGGGACAAGAATGCAAAATGCTGGGCTCAGAATGATAGTCTGTTATATTTGTTAACATTCAATTTGCAGCAGTCAGGAGGTGAAAATTGTGTGTGATTGATGTAAAAAAAACTAAAACTATGTCCCTTTTTCATACACAGGAAGGCCTCAGCCAGGAGGAGGCTGTGGAATGTGGCAGTCAGGAGGAGGCGGGGATTAGTGTCAGCCAGGAGGAGGCGGGGATTAGTGGCAGCCAGGAGGAGGCGGGGCTAAGTGTCAGCCAAGAGAAGCCTGGGACAAGTCGCAGCCTGACTGAGTCTCAGGTTCCTCCCCTCCACCTGCCATACAAAAGGGCCAGGAAGGCCACTCCCAGTCCTGTGCAGGATTCAGCATACAGGCTGATCCAGGAGGCTTCTGCGTCCCTCAGAGCCTTCCCCAGTCCTGAAGAGGCCTTTGCCTGCATGGCTGCCACCAAATTGCAGGGCATGCAGGAGGGCCAACGCAAGATCTCTGAGGACCTGATTTATAAAGTCCTACGTAAGGGGGAGAGTGGGGAACTGACACACAAGACGGATGTCATTGAGATCGACGATCCTCCTCCTCCTCCTGCTGCCACAACTCCACCACCACAGCCAAAGGCTGGAAGGAAGCGTGGAAGGAAGACCAAAGAGTGATTGCCCTGGGTTCAGTCTGGTCTGACAAAAGCTGCAGTCTCTTGTATGACCACAGCCTGGGGACACAGATGTCATCTGCTGCTTTCCAGATCTCTGGGACTTCTGGACCAGACTGCCCTCCCTTAGATATGGACTCCTCAGGCCACCAATTTTGCTTTTAAATAATTGATGACTGCCCTGGGGGTCCAAGGTTTCGCCCACTTCTGCAGTTTCTCCAGCGTTGCCTCCCTCTTTGTTTATAGTTGTGACCCCTTAATAAAATATTTTTAGGTAAATTCTACTCTCCTGTGTGTGTTTTCATCCAAAAAGGACAGTTTGTTGGTGACGATTCAGGTACATTTCTAACATAAAATGTGAAATTAACAAGGGACAACAACACCAAACAATCTCCTACAGATTAAATAGAACAACATATCAATGGTGTTGTGGGAACTTGTCACAAAAAACACACAAACATTTTCGGGAGTACAAATCAAAATCACCAAAAAAAAAAAAAAAAGAGAAACACAAAAAAAGATTCTACATTAAAGGCAAAAAAAAAAAAAATAAAATATACAAAAATATGTTGTCAGATGTGAGAAATCAAAATATATTGAGGGAATCCCGATAAATAGTAACGAAAGAAGTTTGTGAGAAGTGTGTGTGAATATGAGCATCAAAACTACTTAATTCTTGTCACATTATAAAGAAGAAGAGAGTGCGCTGTATTAAACCATTTTTGACATTGCAGCGTGACGAAAGTGCTGTATCCATTACGAACGCTAAGTTTACCAGAACGAGCTGTCCCGTGTCGGAATTTCTTCTGAGCATGCGTGGCACTTTGTGCGTCGGAACAGGCCACACACGGTCGTAATTGACGCGATCGGATTTTGTTGTCGGAAAATTTTATCTCCTGCTGTCCAACTTTGTATGTCGGAAAATCCGATGGAAAATGTCCGATGGAGCCCACACACGGTCGGAATTTCCGACAACACGCTCCGATCGGACAATGTCCATCGGAAAATCCGACCGTGTGTACGGGGCATAACAAGTTCCTGTCCTTCCACAGTCAGCTCAGTATTTCTATTGGCAATCATTTTATGTGCCCTGTTCACACCTTTGTGGCTCAAATCTCCAAAACGCTCAACATCCAAAATCCCATGGTTTTCAAGTGTGCTTGTTCATGCCTGAGCACTGTGCCGCTTGAAGCTTGTGGTTTTGAAAAGGTACATGAGCTTCTTTTGAACCACAAACTTTTTTGGCCCCAATCAGCTTGAATGGAAGCATCTGAAAATCCACAAACATACTGGAAAAAAAAAAACACATATGTGGGTAGGTTCAGCTGCAATAACACACACACAGTCCAAGTGCAACTAGTAGAACTTGTATTGAAGTAAAGGCAAAACAGTTCACAAACAACCCAGTGGGAAAAGGCCCGACCGGAAACACTCATGAATAATGATGGGTTTGGGCGTGTTCAGATCGTACCCATCACTGCACACCGGCAAGCATAGGGAGTGGGGCATTTCACAGCCCGCAGCTGCAGATACACGCTGCCTATGATTGGCGGTGTTCAGTGACGGCTTCCTGGTTGGTACAATCTAAACACGCTTGAGCCCATCATTACTCATGAATGACAACAGTGTGTAATTGAGCAGGTATCAGCTGAATTGACAGCATCTGTCTGGAGGGGCAGATTGCAGCCTGCCGCTAATACTGTCCCTGACAGATGGGTGACCTGTCCCTTCACTACCCACAGGCAAATGCACCAAACCCAGGGGCCAGGGTCATAAATAGACTCAGCCACACCCAAGATGGCAGCTAGAGTCTGTCAGGGAAGTACTCGCCGAGAGCGGTTCACCCTTGCAACTAAGCGGTCTGCCCCCTGGAGGTGGTACAGGGAGTGAATGGCACAAAGAGGCACAGGCTACCCCAATGGACCGTTGGTGACTTGCATGAAGGTCCTTGTAGAGAAGAGCCGCTGTGCAGAGACTGGTAAACAGGAGTACAGGCTGGAACAAATAATAGAAAGTCCAGAACCAGGCTGAGGGTCAAACACCAGGATCAGTAGTTTTAAGCTGCAGGCTGAAGGATGGTGTCTAGAAGACACGGGTAAGTCCAGGTACAGGCAGGGGGTCAGGCAAGGAGACAGGAGACAGTCCAAGTAACAGGCTGGGGGTCAAACACAGGAGACAGGTGGAAATCCGATTAAACAAGCCGAGGTCAGGTCCAGGAGAAGAGTAGAGGAGTCCAATAGCAATCCGGGTCACAACAGGTAATCAGGCACAGGTATAGGAGACAGGATCAAGTTACACAGGGAGCTGAGGCAAACCAGCAATTTGTCTGATCATCTGAGCGCCTTTTATAGGCCGCCCAAAGGATCACGCTGGGTGTGCGCATGTGCGAGCGCCGGACCGCGAATGCGCGTGCACCAGAACGCCGTTCCGCCGCGCATGCGCGCAAGGACACGGCCGCAATGACAGGAAGGAATGTTCCTCTGACAGAGTCACATGGGAGGCCAGCATCCAATCGCATCACTGCCCCAGTGACTCAGGAAACCATAGAGGAACCATGTTCCTCATGACTTCCTCTCCCTCTGCATTTCCGCTGAAGTTAAGTGCCACCTGCCTACACACATCGCGCATTTCTTTTCCCTAGTAACTAGCTTTCCATTGGCTAAACATTTTTAAAAATTGAAAGGCTCAGCTGACCATAAAAACATCAGTACAAACAAAACAAAACAAAAAAGTCAGCAAAACAACAAAAAATGCTCAGCTCAAGTATGAAGGGCTAATTCACACCACAGCGCATTTGTTAACAAATGTGTGTTGTCTTTTTTGTAACGCATTGGTGTGCATTTTACATGTGTTGCATTTTTTTTTGGCTTGTTTGTTTTGTAGTGTTTTAAATTTATATGCATTTGTATGCATTTGAACGCGTTGTGCTGCGCTGAAAAAGAGTAGTACACGCCATACTTCTTTTTACAGCATTTGGCAAATTAAACGTAACACGTGTGAACTGCATTCCTAGGGAACCATTATTTTTTGGCTGCCATGCGCTGGGAATGCGCTCACACTAGAGTTGCCACCCCATTCCTTTAAAACCGAACACACATTAATTACACAGGTTCTATGACTGATTAAGGTAGTAATTAAACTCACTTGGTGCCTTATCTGCATTAAATTAGCCTCAGAACCTGTGTAATTACTGTGTTTGGGTTTAAAGGGATGAGGTGACCACCCTATCAAAAACACAACCCAGCGCATCTGGTGTGAATGAACCCTAATGCCCCGCACACACGATCAGAAAATCGTATGGAAAATACCACTTTCGAAGCGATCGTACGATAATCGGATCGATAGTACAGAGCTTTTGAGAGCCGATCAGGACAGTTCATCCGATACTATTCTATTGGACGTGCACGAAATTTTTTTCATACGATGCCAGATCGTACGATTTTCGTTTAATCAGTACAGCTATCATTCGAAAATGCAATACAAATGCATTACATGATTACAACGCATGAAATCACTTCCGAATTTTTTTTCTGTCGTACGGGAATTTTCGTGCCTTTAGTAAACTCATCAGATTCGATCTGGGATTAGCATGCAAAACAAAACAGACAATCATTCGTCCGATAATCTCATCATGTGTACGGGGCATTAGTCTGGGTTCACACTTATGCAATGCGAATGGGTGCGATTCTTGTACGGATTTTTCATGAAATTCAGCGTGATTTTGTGTTGTGATTTGTGCTAAAGACAGTGCAATTGTAATGCAAATTTAATGCATTTTCAGATGGTATTGGGTACAGCTGCAATTTCTGCGAGGGGATATGTAAAAATCTAGGGGAAAAAAAAGTATTCGCACACATCTGAACACAAGATGCAAGTTCAGTGCGGTTTCCATTGATTTATATGGAGAGGAAAATCGCATTGCATTGGCAATGTATAGATGTGAACGACTGATATTAAACACAATGGGGTTTATTCACCAAAGGCAAATCCACTGTGCACTACAAGTAAATCACTGTAAATCTGAGGGGAACATTTTTGCTTGCACATGATTGGATGATAGCAATCAGCAGAGCTTCCTCTCATCTCAGATCTTCCCCTCAGATCTACATCGAGTGCACTTGTAGTGCACAGTGGATTTGTCTTTAGTAAATCAACCCCAATGTATTTTTGGGTGACATGAGAATCTAGGCTTTTTGTAACGCATCAAATTCACAACAGACTCACATTAGTGTGAACCATCACTAAGGCTGGGTGTCAGACATTGCATGTGATTCGCCTCGCATTGCTGTTAGGGTCACCACCATCACAGTCCCTGGGCATGCTGGGACTGTGCCGCCATAAGGGCATGCGGCCCTTAACCCCCCATGTTGAGGGCATGCGGCCTGGTTCAGGAGGGGGGGGGGTGTTCGCTCGTCCCCACCCCCATTTGTGACCGGCCGGGCTGCGTGCTCGGATAAGGGTCTGGTATGGATTTTGGGGGACCCCCACGCCGTTCATTTTTTCGGCGTAGAGGGTTCCCCTTAAGGTCCATACTAGACCCAAGGGCCTGGTATGCTCCTGGAGGGGGAACCCATGCCGTTTTTTTATTTAAAATTTGGTGCGGAGTTCCCCTTCAAGATTCATACCAAACACAGTGCCTGGTATTGGCGGGGATCCAAGTCGGATCCCCGTTCATTGAAAGTCGGACCCATGCCGGCCCCAAGTCGCAGGGCAAAGTCGGATCCAAAGTAGGACAGCTGTTGTGTCGCACCAGTGTGAACCCAGCCTTAAACCCGAACACATATGAATTACACAGGTTCTGTGGCTGATTAAGGTGGTAATTAAAATCACTTGGTGCCTTATCTGCGTTTAATTAGCCTCAGAACCTGTGTAATTCAAAGGTGTTCAGGTTTAAAGGGATGAGGTGGCAACCCTAATTGCTGTGCAGGTCACGAGATGTCTGTGCGATACAAATTCCCCCATACAGATTGTATGGCAGAATTTGCATCGCATTTGGACCAAAATGTAGCAGGGCCCTTTTTTTGGTCCGCACTGGAATCAGATCACATGGGCGTTTACACCCATGTGCTCCGATTTGTGCACCATTTCGCAGTTCGCACTGCGATCCGATCTGGGAGTGTTATTAACTTTGTATTGGACACCAGTAGCGGTACGCATAGGGCAGTGTGAACTGCCTGCGAGAGACATGTGATGCGTGAACCCGCACAGGAATCACGCTGGTTCCTGCATCTCATATGTGCGAACCCAGCACCTAATGCCCTGTACACATGATGAGATTTATCAGACGAATGATCGTCCGGTTTTTTTTTTGCATGCTAATCTCAGATCGAACCTGATGAGTTTACTAAAGTCACGAAAATTCCCGTACGGCAGAAAAAAAAATTCGGAAGTGATGTCATGTGTTGTAATGCATTTGTATTGCATTTTCGAACGATAGCTGTACTGATTAAAGGAAAATCGTATGATCTGGCATCTTACGAAAAATATTTTCATGCACGTCTGATATAATAATAGCGGATGAACTGTCATGATCGGCTCTCGAAAGCTCTGTACCAAGGATGAGCTCTGGGGTGTTCGCAACTAGCACATTCAGAGCCCGCCAGGAAGTCGGCACTGCGCTGCGCTAATCACAGGCAGTGAGACATTCCTATATCTCTAGCCGCGCTTGGGGACAATGTCTGCCTATGATTAGCACTGTGCAGTGCCGACTTCCTGGCGGGCTCTGCATGTGCTAGTTGCGAACACACCTGAGCTCATCCTTACTCTGCACTAATGATCCGATTATCCTATGATTGATTTGAAAGCGTGTCCCGTACATTAATGCAGCCTTAAAAGTTCATGAATTTTGTTCCGTACACAAGTGACTAAGATGATCACATGGCATAGCAGGTAACATCTTGGTCATTGCATCCAAAACGCATTAGTGTTCGTACATCCGGATGGAGGATTACCGGTGTATTTGTAGTCAGTACAAATCAGTTTCTCGATCTAATGCTTTTGTCTTTCCTCCCCCTCCTCCTCCTTTTACCTGTAAGCAGGGCAGAGCTGTTTAGTAATCGTACACCTGTCCAAGGCCACGCCCTCTTCTTGGCTACACTTCCCAAACAAGTGCATGGATAAGCATGAGCCCGTATGAGAGGGAACCCCCTGTATTTGTATTTTAATCTCTGAAAGGGGACGCAGCACCATGGCACTGGATGACAACAGCTTGTATCCGACTAGGAGTAAGCCTTGGCTCAATCACAATGATCTTGCGGTATCCAGACGGTGCAGCCTTCCTCCAGAGCTGCTCTCAGGATTGGATCCTAAAGGTAGACTTCCCAAAAACATCAAAATATTGGATCCTTTAAGACGGACTAAAAAGAGACCTTCAATCATCCCAGGTAAGGCAAGCAGGAGGTTACATCGCTGCTAATTGTATGTAAGATGGATTCTGAGTCACCTTGTTTTTATACTATAATAGAAAAACAATCACAGCGTTACGTCATTCCTATAGACCCGTGGGACTGTAATTACTCGGCATGCCTAAGGACGTTAATTGTCTAGGTGACATTTTAAAATCATTTCCAGGGTACTTTGCTGATCACATAGTGTATAGAAGTGCAAGAACAAATTTAAAAGGTCTAGAAATGGTTTTAATCCCCACATTTAAATGCTCTTTAAATCACACTTCTTAGTAAATTTACAGAACAAAAAGATGAGAAAACAGGAAAAGATGACAATCTGATAAAGCATACATTAGAGGTTATATTTTATGAAGCATTTGTTATTTCCTATAACCAGAGATGTTCCAGGAGAAAACCTATTCATGGGTAAGGATGAGCTCCGGCGTGTTCGCACAGCCCACGTGCTGAGCCCGCCAGGAAGTCGGCACTGCGCTAATCACAGACAGTGAGACATTGTCCCAAAGTGCAGCTGCAGAGATCGGGAAATGTCTCACTGACTGTGATTAGCGCAGCACAGTGCTGACTTCCTGGCAGGCTCAGCACGTGGGCTGTGCGAACACGCCGAAGCTCATCCTTATTCATGGGCAAATTGGCATCTATCAAATTGTATGAATGAACATGGTAGTTCTTGCATTGATAGAAATGTAGATGGCTCGACCGTTGACCGGCAGATCAAGGAAAAGTTAAAGGATCTATTTGTGGAAAATTCTGTGCTGGGACCTGCCACGTGGGGCACGGATCATGACGCAGGGTCTAATTGCAAGTCTGTGGCCCACTGTTCATTTCAATGATACCTTGCGTTTCTTGTCCACTTACCTTTGTTGAAATTTAGGTGTGTTCTGTTGTAACCTCTATTCATCATAATAAACATATTAAGGCATAGTTCACATTAATGGCAAAGGGAGGGGTAAAAACAGGTAATCCTGAGTCTTTACTGCCCCCCCCCCGGACCACCCACTTCCAAATTAACATGGCGACCAGAGGGGTGAATTGATGACGACGCAGTCACGGTGAAACAGCAATTTTATTTTTTGGCATGTCAAGTTTAAGAGGTGGTACCATCTGTCAAACTTACTTATTGAAATCAATGGGACCACGCAACCACAACTGCATGTCAAATGCAGCTATGGCAGTTGCAGCATAATAGTTCAATGTAAAATTCCCATTGGGGTAAAAAAAAAAAAATCTCCTCTGTAAACTGGCTGTCAATTGTTGTCTGAAAAGTGATCCACTGCGGATTGCTTTTCTGAGGGTGGAAAAGTCTACTGTCTACAAAAAGAAATTTATCACAGATAGCTGCTGACTCCTGTCAAAGTCAGTAGAGTGCAGACATTAAGACTTTGTACACATGAGCCTCAAAAGGGGTGCACTTCCTTGTGCTTAATGTAGGAGATTTGTGTGGAGCTGGGTGGTTTGATCATAGTCTTAGCCCGCCAGGATGCTTTGCGCTATACTTTGACAAGGCATTCCCTGCCCCTTGTATATGTGCAGCTGTGGGAAGGCAAATGCCTCAGCTGCAAATGATTGGCCCAGTGCAGATGACGCTTCCTGGCGGGCTCACTCAGGTGGGTTCGGACTAGGATCCAAACACACCTAAGCTCATTCCTAGTCAAGAGTAAGGCCCCATTCACACTAGCGCGTTTTTTGATGCATTTTGCATTTTGCAGAAATGCATGGGAATTTTTTAACATGGGTTCCTATGGAACATGTTCACATCAATGCTTTTTTGTATCTCTGCGTTTTTAGAAAGGGTCGGGGACTTTTTTTCATGCAAAAAGCAGCGTTTTGCATGTAATGGTTTTCAATGGACAAGCATCAAAAACGCAAGTGCAGCGTTTTTGCAGCGTTTTTGGTGCGTTTTTGCCGTTTTTGCCGTTTTTTTTATTTTTTTTTTTGTAATTTTTTTTTTAAGACTGTAAAAAAAAATGAAAAAAAAAAAACGCAAATCGCGGCAAAAACGCCGCAAAAACGCGGCAAAAACGCGGCTCAAAAACGTGGCAAGCATGAAAAAAAAACCTCCAAAAACGCTCAAAAGCAACATGCATAGGTGTGAATCGAGCCTTAGGATGAGCTCCGGCGTGTTCGCACACTCCACATGCAGAGCCCGCCAGGTAGTCGGCACGGCGCTAATCACAGGCGGTGAGACATTTTCCCGATGTGTGGCTGCAGAGATCGGGAAATGTCTCACTGCCTGTGATTAGCGCAGTGCCGACTTCCTGGCGGGCTCTGAACGCGGGGTGTGCGAACACGCTGGAGCTCATCCTTAGTCAAGAGTCAATAATTTGGCATATTGTATAAAGGCCATGAAAGAATTGTGTGTAGCACCCTCCTATTTTAGAGTAGGCTGCAAGGCAAATTTAGTTAGCTCCTCTGTAATCAATGGAGCAGGGTTCAATTGCTGTAGGCTGTTCAGTGTCTTACAGGCTGCTGTTTTGCTGCTTCCCCCTGTCTTCTGGAGATTTCTAGAAGTATAGTGGGAGGGAGAGCAGGACAGGCACCCTGCATATTTTTATGGAATTCCAGCCAATCCCTGGAGGGGTGTGCCCAATAGGTGGCTGAAGAGCCTATAAATGTTCTTAGTGCAGAGCTCCAGCCTTCTAGAGAAGACCCCCTCGGGTCTCTGCCCCTAGGGGGAGTTAGACAGAGGAGAAGCATGAGGAGTTCTTTTTGAAGACATCAAGGTCCCAGTTAGGTTTAGCTGAGAAGCTATCGGAGAGAGAGATAGTTTGGGTCAGAGCCAGGAGAACAGGTGTGGGGAAGCTCTATTATTCTGGGACTGAGTGAGTACTACATCCTGCTACACCATGGGTGCTCAACCTGTGTCCCTCCAGCAGAACTACATATCCCATCACGCCTTTGGGAGTCATGCTTGTAACTGTCAGTGGCTTGCAATGCCTCATGGGAGCTGGAGAGCCACAGGTTGAGCACTCATGTGCCACACAGAGAAGTGACTGTGGAGTGCTTTCCCTTAAAAGCCCGTACATTGCAGCCAGGAGCTGTGCAGTATGGTCAGGACTTGTGCATTATCGCCTAAGTGTGTCCTATCCAGCCAGGAGTTGTGCAAGTCGGCAAACAGACAGTACAGTGCAGCCTAAGGTTGTGCAATACAGCCTGCAATTTTTTGTACAGAGCAACCAGAAGCCTAGTAAATCCCATGCTCCCCATCCTTATCCAAGTTCTTGCTCAATAAAAACCCTAAAAAGGAACCCCTAGACTGATTCTTGAGCCAGACGAAGAATGCCAAAAAATGCTGTGTGCCTGGCTGTGCATGCTGTGAATAGTGGAAATAGGCCCAATCACAGTGGCTCCTGCAGGGGTAACGTTACAGTTGGATAGATTTGTTTTGTCACATTGTATATTCAGCATAATGATTATATCATTGCTACTTATGCTTGTATCGTATATCCTCCTCTAGTAGTAATGTACTAGTAAATAGTAGTGGTAAATACCACCTGGGGCTTAGAAATAGTGCTAAGGATTAGGTTTAGAGTAAAGCGAACATGTGCTTTTGTTATTCAGGTTCAGATTAATGCCAGCCCTAACTGCCTATGTTTATCTTTCCTTGTTCCGCCAGGGCTCCATTAGCCTGAAGGAGCTACCAGAAAAAGCCTTGTATAATTGCCAAGTCATTCTGTCTGGAGCTTACGTAGAGCTAAGGACTCTCTCTGTCCCCTTTAGAACTGGTCCATAGCAACTGTCTGCTCGGGATCTAAGAACTTTCTAAATATCTCTATTTTCTGAGTAAGACTAGCCACATGGCATGCTAAGTGTTGTACATACACTATATTGTTAAACGTATTGCCTTTACACACACATGAACTTTAATGGCATCCCAGTCTTCCTCCATAGAGTTAAATATTGAACTGGCCCACCCTTTGCAGCTATAACAGCTTCAACTCTTCTGGGAAGGCTGTCCACAAGGTTTAGGAGTGTGTCTATGGGAATGTTTTACCATTCTTCCAGAAGCGCATTTGTGAGGTCAGGCACTGATGTTGGATGACCGAGCCTGGCTCACAGTCTCCACTCTAATTGATCCCAAAGGTATTCTATAGGGTTGAGGTAAGGACTGTGTGCAGGCCAGTCAAGTTCCTCCACCCCAAACTCGCTCATCCATAGCTCATATGAACCTTGCTTTGTGCACTGGTGTGCAGTCATATTGCAACAGGAAGGGACCATCTCCAAACTGTTCCCACAAAATTGGAAGCATGAAATTGTCAAAAATGTCTTGGTATGCTGACACGGGGCCAAGCCCAAACGTGAAAAAAAAAACCCACACCATAACCCCCCCCACCACCACCACCAAAATCAGTTTGGGGCGGTGGAACTTGACTGGCCTGCACAGAGTCCTGACCTCAACCTGATAGAGCACCTTTGGGATGAAAAAGAGTGGAGACCGCGAGCCAGGCCTTCTTGTCCACATCAGTGCCTGATCTCACAAATGCGCTTCTGGAAGAATGGTCAAACATTCCCGTAGACACACTCCTAAACCTTGTGGACAACCTTCCCAGAAGAGTGGAAGCTGTTAAGCATGCTGGCTGAAGGAAAAAAAAAAAAAAAACATCTATAGCCAGCTTAAGACCCTGTTTTTACATTTGAGAGTTTTGTAGCCTGTAGCAAAATGTCAGTTGCTCAGAAAAGTACATGAGCTACTTTTCAGGCAGATTTTAGTTTTTTCGTACTCCTAGACTTCAATGGAAAATGAATGAACAGTAGGAAATTACCGGTGGGGTTTTTTTTAATTTTTTTTTTTTTTTTTTTCAGGCATTTTCAGTTCAAACAGCAGCTCCCCTCCCCTTTTGTAGCAGCACTCCACACCTTAAACAGGTTTCTACTGTGCACAGAAAAAATGCCTAAATGAAAAACACCAAAAAAAAACAAAAACCCCCCCTATAAAATTAGCAAATCTGCTCAAAAAAACACTAAAAAATGCCTGAAAAAAATGCCTCAGACCGCTCAGCTCAAGTGTGAATTTAGCCTAAAGGCTAAGTTCACCTTAATACCCGATACACACAATGAGATTATCTGACGAATGATCGTCCCGTTGTTTTTTTTGTTTTTGTTTTGTTTTGTTTTTTGCATGCCAATCTCAGATTGAATCGGAAGAGTTTAGTAAAGTCACAAATTCTGGTACGATAGAATTGTAGCAAGGTCCCGGGTCCCCTTTGGTCTAATGAGAACCTCCAGAGTTAGGGACAGCTGACATCCTTCTGTTTAGAGTGGGTTACAAGGCATAGTGGGTGTAGTGCAAGTTAGATTCATGGGCGCCAGACACTTCTTGAATGCAAAGAGATTTATTTTCTCTTGAACAAAATTGTGGGAGAGAGGGTTTAGGGCCGGGACACCCTTTAGTAGTTTCAAGTTAATTAGCAGACTCTGAGACTTCTACAGGTAGACAGTCATGCAGGGAAAGGCACCCAGCAGAACACCACTTCTGCATATGTAGGATTGCTGTCTCCTTTGGCAACAGTCTTATAACAGTTTCTAACACAAGTTGTAACAAACTTCTGTACTTCCTCTGCAATCACTTCTTGTAGATCTTCACTCCACTGAGCTCCCAGTCTCTCTCACTAGACTTACTGATCCACTGCCACTGGATCTCCTGAGCTTTTCCAACCTTCTCACTGAGTATCTATCTCAAGCATCACCCCTGCTTCCCTGCTGGGTCCCTAGCTTGGCACTCACAGATACGCCTCAAGCGTCACCCCACTGGCTGGGTCCCTGGCTTGGCACCTGCTGAAGTTTCCAGATTCTTCACCGTCCCCGGTTAGTGAGAATACTGCTCCGGTACTTGATTCAGCTACTCACTGTGGTCCCTGGTAATAAGGGGGATGGTCCCTTAGCGGCGACAGCTTCCCCTCTACCTCTGACCAGGACAGGTTCTCCAGCCGGCAGAACCGTCACTTCTGGTTGGACTGCAGTCCCAACCCTACGCTGCTCTCCTGCTTCTGGATCGGCCCTCAGACTTTGGCCTAGCAGCCCGGGGCAGCACAACACACGTCTACGCGGACAGCCATCCAGGTGGCACCGAACCCGATCACCTGACCTCACCCAAATAATTAGGCTCTCCCACTAGGTCAAGGGACCTAAGAAAATCCCTGCCTATTGGCTGAGATACCCCATTCTTTCCTAGTCTGTCCTTGCAATGCCCTTGTCTTATCTAATGTCACCAGATACTCAGCCATCTAGTGACAGAAGAGAGAAGTGCAGCAATTCCAGAATTAGGGTGGAATCAACTGATCTCCTATCAATTGGCCAAGGCAACTATACCTGGCAGGTTACTATAAGGCTAGTTTCACACTGAGGTGTGCGGGCGCCGGCAGTACAGCGGCGCTAAATATAGCGCCGCTTTACCGTCATTTTAGCGATGCGGTTTTAACCCCCCCGCAAGCGGCTGAAAAAGAGTTTGCAGCGCTGCCCTATTGTTTTCAGCCACATTATATATATATATATATATATATATATATATATATATATATATATATATATATATATATTATAGTGTTAAATCTATTTGTTCCAAAAAATAAACATTTGCTTAGTGTATACCAAAGAGGTTGACCATGTAGTCGCTATATAAGGTCCTACTTGTCGATAACATAAAGCAGATGCATTTTGTTTACAATTGTGAATAATTAAGTAATGATGATGGATTGAACAGTGCTCCCATGAGATTTTCAAAGCTTGGGATATTTTTTTTTTTATAACTTAACGCTGCTGTAAACTTCCCCACAACTTTTATCCCTGACCTGTCTGGTGTGTTCCTTGGCCTTCATGATGCTGTTTGTTCACTAAGGTTCTCTAACAAACCTCTGAGGGCTTCACAGAACAGCTGTATTTATACTGAGATAAAATTACAGGTGGACTGTATATACTAATTGGGTGACTTCTACAGGCAATTGGTTCCACTAGATTTAAGTTGGGGGTATCAATGTAAAGGGGGTTGAATACAAAAGCATGCCACACTTTTCACATATTTATTTATAAAAAATTTTGAAAACCATTTATAATTTTCCTTCTACTTCCCAATTATGTGCCACTTTGTGTTGGTCTATCACATATAATCCCAATAAAATACATTTACGTTTTTGGTTGTAACATAACAAAATGTGGAAAATTTCAAGGGGTATGAATACTTTTTCAAGGCACTATATTTCTGCTGTGAGTACAGCCAGAAGCTTCCAGCCTATACAAACCAAGACAGAATGACGTTGTTTGCCTATAATTGCACAGGAACACACCAGTGATTGGCACGAGGATCCACATCACACACCAAGGGAGACTTGCATCCAATGTACAGTATATAGAAGTGCTCGATGCTGAGGGTTTCCGGGAGTCAACATTCTAGCAAATATTATAATTTCTACTTTTCAAAGTGGCTTATTTTCAACTGTTTTTGATCTACTGATTGTGTGTGTCTTTTTAAGCAGGGATGCTAATTGCCTTCCCTGATATACAGATGACCCTTAGAGGGAGCATTTCTGTTTTATGAGATATACGGTACTATGGAACAGCAAGCGAACTAAAATGTGAAAATTGCAGCAAAATTTCCTTTCACATAAATGTTAGTTATAATTCAGAATCTCTCAGCTTTTCCCATAGGTGAGTTTGGCCCTGTCCACTCTCAACTCCTATTGTTCAGTAAAGCTACCTGTCACATTAAAAGCCCAATAGTCAGTGAGGCTCAGGAAATAGAAGGTGATGCCAAGTATAATTTTTATAGGGAAGGTCCGGCTATGCATTAAACTTTACCTATATCTACGGATCTGATGATGATGATATGTGACTTTTACTGAAGTTGAAATTGACTTGTGCACATTTTCATCATCTGTTAATTTTAGGCCTCGTGCACACTGGACGTTTTTACAGCAGCTGTTTTTGGCAGTAGATGTTTTTTCTACAGTCATTAAACTCTTCATGATGTTATCCTATGTGTCCATGAACACATAGGCTGTTATCAGCAGTTTTGGGCAGTAAGGTTTTTGAGCAGCAAAAAAACAAAACAAAACTAGTGGGTTCTGAGAGATGTTTTTGAGCTGTAAAAACTCTGATAAACGATCAAAAACGTCGCCCACCAGCGTTTAACGTTTTTGCTCCATTGGGGAAAAAAAAAAAAAAAAACTAACGCAGAAAACTGCTAAAAAAAACGCCAATAAACGCTAAAAACCAATATAGAAAAAAAGTTGAAAAACTCACTGCAGGGCTACTGACGTTTTTATAACATTATTTTAACGCCCAGTGTGCATGAGGCCTAAAGTATAAGACCTCATGCACACTGGACGTTTTTACAGCAGCCGTTTTTGGCAGTAGACGTTTGTTTTTTGTTTTTTTGTTTTTTTTCTACAGTCATTAAAGTGGTGTTCCACCCAAAAAATAAAAAATACATGAAAATTCCTAAAAAAAAAAAAAAAAAAGAAAAAAAAAAAACATTTGGAAAATTTTTTTTTAACTCACCACTAAATGCCTCTTGCTAGGGGGTCCCTCATAGTCTGCCTCTTTCAGTGCCTGGGCTGGTGACATCACTTCCCCCTTGGCACAGGAAGGACTCGGCTCTGCTCCCTCCATCTTGTCAATCACCTGGGACCCATTACAGGTCCCAGGTGACTGAGCGGCCAATCACGGCGCGCGGCACCGCTCGCCCATGCGCAGTAGGTGCCCGGCTGTGAAGCCACAGCCTGGCGCCCACAGTTGCAATGCCGGCGCCGCCGAACGGAGGGGGAGGCGAGCGGGGCTTCGATCCCCCGAATCGCTGGACCCTGGGACTGGTAAGTGTCCAATTAACTCAGCAGCTGCAGTATTTGTAGCTGCTGACTTTTATTTATTTATTTATTTTTTTTTTTTTTAAGGGGCCCTCCTCTTTAAACTCTCCATGTTATCCTATGTATCCATGCACACATAGGCTGTTATCAGCAGTTTCGGGCAGTGGCGTTTTTGACCAGTAAAAAAAAACGTCGCTCACCAGCATTTTTTAACGTTTTTGATCCATTAGGAAAAAAAATGTTTTTTTTCTTAAAAGAAAAAAAGGCTAAAAAACGTTAATAAACGCTATTGCAAAAACATTGAAAAAAGTTGAAAAACTCACTGCAAAGCTACTGGCGTTTTATAACGTTATTTTATCGTTCAGTGTGCATGAGGCCTAATACTCGCATACTTCAGTGTAAATATGTTGTTGCAGCAGTAATGTGTATATCACCCAGTAAGAGCTGGCTCCGCCCAAGCACTTCCATTGTTATTTTTGTATTACAATTTTGTATGAGTCAATACTGCTTGCAGTAAAAATATTTTCTTCTTGTTTTAATAAGTATTTTTCTGACAAGGCAAATGGTAAACTGGTTTATTGTATTTCAGTGAATTTGCATATATACTTTTTTTTTTTTTTGCCTTCCTGCTTGGGAATGTTTGCTAGTTTATTTATAAAAAGGTTCAGTATACTAAAATAAGCCATTGTACAGCAAAAGTCTAAAATTGTACATATTCTTGTGGATGTGGTCTGGCTAATGTGCCTGGGATATTTTTAGATTGTTTAAATATAATAGAATGCTGTTCCTTCCCTGCTGTTCATTCTGTTCCTACACAAGAAGTGGAGCAAAACATTACATTTAATATGTAAATTATGGGAAAGGCATTGGTGTTTTAGAATACGTTTTTTTTTTTGTTTTGTTTTGTTTTTTTTTTCATTTTATATAGCATAAGTCTGTGCTTTTATACAGTGCATACATTTCTAAAACTAGTCTTGGTCCACAAAGAAATCCTACATTTCTGCCACATTAAGATCCACTTGTCCAATTAAAGGTAACCTATTGTAAATGAATATGGAGGCAATGCTGACCTCTACTTCCTAAAGTACTAATTGCATGCTGAGCCTTTGTCTTCAGTACATTGTCATTGATATGGGACAAACAAGCAGTGAAGCACTTCTGGCACTTTTCCAGCGATCTACTGTGTGGAATTCTATAGGGATCCACTAGCTGTCTGAGTACAGTTATCCTTTAACCACTTAAGTCCTGGGGCTGGGCGCCATTTTAGGACTACACAGGGACAGAGACTCTCGCGCATTTCCTTCCCTCTTTAAATTTGCCAAATTAAACCCCATCTGTACAAAAAATGTGTGTGTGTGTGTATGTATGTGTGTGTGTGTGTGTATATATATATATATATATATATATATATATATATATATATATATATATATATATATATATATATATATATATATATATTGGCATAATTTGGAGAACCAAGACATCATCCGAAAAAAAACACTCCATGAGTCAAGGTGATTTAGGGAGCAAAGGACCTGGGGACCTAAGTTTGTTAATCTGCATGTATATTTTTGAGGTGTGAAAGGAACCCGGAGCACTGATAGAAAACCATCCAAATGTGGATAAATTATACACACTTTTTGCAGATTGTATCTTTGGTGGCAGTCTTATCCAGGGTTGTAGAACTGCATTGCCCCAAAATTTGTTGCCGTATTTACATCTGCTCATGTTCCTGATACTGTGACAACTTGTGGGAAGTGTTGCAGGCTCTTCCCCAGGGGTGCCTATAGTGAATGATTGCCAGTCTGAGACAGATGGAGCTTCCTTCTTCATACTGTACACTATAAGGAAGAAGAGGACAACGTGTCTGATAAGTCCTCAGTGCCTGCCCCACTGTGCCTCTGTTAGTGGCCCCCAAGGTGGCCAACTCAGTTGGCCTCCATGAGTGACTCTGTATGGGTTTATGCTCCTTCCTTCCTTCCTTCCTTCCTTCCTTCCTTCCTTCCTTCCTTCCTTCCTTCCTTCCTTCCTTCCTTCCTTCCTTCCTTCCTTCCTTCCTTCCTTCCTTCCTTCCTTCCTTCCTTCCTTCCTTCCTTCCTTTTTCTCATTTCCTCAGTCAGCTTCCTTGTGCACCTCCAAATCAACAGACTTAACATACCAAAACCAATTTAGGAAGCCTTACAATGATTTTGCATCAGCAAAATCATGATTATTATTACAGATGTGGAAATAAAACCCAATTACTGCAATTACAACCAATAACATGTCTACAGAGACAAAATGACTAATAACCTCTGCAGAGACTCAACAAGTATTGTACTGACACAAGCAGAAACAAGTCTCCGGGTACATGATCAATACTATAGTGACACTGCCAGAAACATGTGCTCAGAGGCACAATTCGTATCGTATAGACACTGTCAAAAACATGTTCTTAGAGACACAATTAGTATCATACTGACACTCTCAGAAATTTCCTCTTATTGTACTGGCACTACCAGAAACATTCCCCTCAGAGACACAATCCGTATCATACCGTCACTACCAGAAACATTCCCCTTTGACACCATCAATATCGTACTGGCACTACCAGAAACATATCCTCAGATACCATCAATATCGTACTGGTACTACCAGAAACATATCCTCAGAGACCATCAATATCGTACTGGTACTACCAGAAACATATCCTCAGATACCATCAATATCGTACTGGTACTACCAGAAACATATCCTCAGATACCATCAATATCGTACTGGTACTACCAGAAACACATCCTCAGAGACACAATCCGTATCATACCATCACTACCAGAAACATTCCCCTTTAGAGACACCATCAATATCGTACTGCCACTACCAGAAACATTCCAAATAAAAAAAAATACTGCGCTATCCCTCAAATCAAACATTCAAAAGTGCGTCTATGAAAAACACGAAAGTGTTGGTGCTGCTGCAACCATAAATGTGAGACAACCCCCACCTCAATAGCTATATACAGGATAGGCTGCGCTGCTATTATTAAGTGAATGTGATCATAATAAATGAATGTGACTACAACAATAACATCCTAGTGTAGTGAACAACAATAAAGAAAAAAGTTGTGATGAAGGAAAAAAAATAAACTTGTGTTTGCTGACAAATAAAAACTTAAATCTCACAAATTAAACCATTGCAGTCAAATATTTTTAAGATACAAAAGGTCAGAAACCAAGAAATTTTAAAAGGTCCATATAGTCAAAAAAAATTCTTGCTGGAAAAAATCTTTCGTATCAGCGTGGTGTGGTGTGGTCCCTAGGGAGGAGCGGCGTGCTGACGCCACCACCACACCACGCTGATCCCGGAAGCTACGGGAGGCGAGAGGCGTTTTGAATCTTACACACTTGGATCTTCTGAGCGGTGACCTGTGAGATATATTCCCAACAGAGACCCAGTGGCTGGGGGACACAGCCACTTGTTCGTATGATCTCTGTGACAGGAGATCTAGTGATCTGGTAAGGGGCAGATTTGTTTGAGGTGGAGGAATTCTCTTTAACATCACGCTCCCCAGGGAGACATCCTTTGCATGCTTCACACCGTTTGAAGATTGGTGTTTTCCTTCCAATACGAAAGATTTTTTCCAGCAAGAATTTTTTTTGACTATATGGACCTTTTAAAATTTCTTGGTTTCTGACCTTTTGTATCTTAAAAATATTTGACTGCAATGGTTTAATTTGTGAGATTTAAGTTTTTATTTTTTGTCAGCAAACACTATTTTATTTTTTTTCTTCATCACAACTTTTTTCTTTATTGTTGTTCACTACACTAGGATGTTATTGTTGTGGTCATATTCATTTATTATGATCACATTCACTTAATAATAGCAGCGCAGACTACCAGAAACATATCCTCAGATACCATCAATATCGTACTGGTACTACCAGAAACACATCCTCAGAGACACAATCCGTATCATACCGTCACTACCAGAAACATTCCCCTTTAGAGACACCATCAATATCGTACTGGCACTACCAGAAACATATCCTCAGAGACACAATCCGTATCATACTGGCTCTACGTGTAACATATCCTCAGAGACACAATTCATATTGTACGGGCATTACCAGAAACATGCCCTCAGAGATGCAATCAGTATCGTACTGGCACTATCAGAAACGTGCCCTCAGAGATGCAATCAGTATTGTACTGGAACTACCAGAAACATGCCCTCAGAGATGCAATCAGTATTGTACTGGAACTACCAGAAACATGCCCTCAGAGATACAATCGGTATTGTACTGATTGTCTACCTGTCAGTTTTTTAGGCGGACCTGATCAGACCAACCATTGCCCTCTACAGAGCAACAGATGTCAACGGACGTGTCCATTGACATCTGATCAAATATGTGCAGCTTCTCAGGCGGGGGGGGGGGGCAAAGTTAACCTGCTGCTTTTCCCTGCGTGAGAATGCACAGGGTCAATAACAATATAGAAACACTCATGCATCATTCCATGTGGATTGTTGCAGCACATGTGGATCTATTGTGGCATACATAAGGTAACCTATGCTTTCTTGTAGCATACTCTGCTACAACAATCCACCTGCCATCTATGCAGCATAGATAGCACAGGGATTGTTGCAGAATAGGGTATTATGAAACCATTCTTGTGCTACCTACATAAAGGTTATGTATTTCTTTTCAGTGGACCTCAGACACAGCAGACCTGGAAGAACTGTGTGAAGGCAGTTTGTGTGTACTTTAGTGTCTCTGCGCCAAGCAGGCACATATTCATTGCACATTAGAAGTTAAACTGGGAAGGAACTGCAGGAGGCATCCAAGGTGTATTTCAGCACTATACAAGAGCTACCACCCACTACTATCGCTCAAATACACATGATAGAGCAAGCAGAGAGAGCAGCAGTGGCAGCTCGATGAACACTGGACCTTATGGCTAGGTTTCCACTATTGTGACCTGAAAGTTGCGCTTTTTTGCCGCGATTTAGATGCGACTGGAAACAATGCCTGTGTATTCTTGAGGTCTATGGACCTCAAGTCGCATCAGTGATACCAAAGTAGTGCAGGGACTACTTTTGAAAACGCTGCGACTTGAAGTCGCACAGATCTGAACGGTACTCGTTGGAAATCATGGGGAACGACTTGTCATGCGACTTTGCAGTCCCAAGTCGCATGATAAGTCGCACTAGTGGAAACCGAGCCTATAAGTCTATAGTAACAAACTTGTGTCTTCTTTTTTTTTTTTTTTTTTTTTTTTTTTTTCATTTTAAGAATGTTTGTTTGACGTTCTAATTATTAGAAGGGTCAGATCGATGACCATTTTCGACCACAGTGACAAGGAAATTTAAAGAAACAGGATGGAATTTTTTTTTTTTTTTTAAATACATTCTTAAATTCTTTAAATACATTTTTAAAAGTGTATGTGGTTTTTGCTTGGGGCGGGGGGACTTTCATTTCAAAATCGAAAGTTAACAACTACATTTTGAAGTACTTTCAAATTACATTCATCAACTCATTGAATGCACGGAGAATTTTCAGAATGGCCGGCTTAACTGTTAGGTTGCATTCGCATGAGTGTTTAGCCATGGTCTGAATCCCAGCATCAGGAATCTACCAAATGGTGCTGTTGGGTTTGACAGCTGTGAGCGGATAGCTGCAGCCGCTCAGCCTGTACACTACGATGACAGGCTGTCAGCAGCACAGCCAGCAATTACCTACGGTGATCGTGGCTGGATGCACACAAACTGCATTACACTCACAACTGTAAAACTCAGCAGCAGAAATCAGTAGATTCCTGGCACTGGGATTTTCACCGTGGCTAAATGCCCATGCAAATGCAGCCAATGGCCTTGTTCACACAAGCTTACTACAGTGTACGCCCATGTGAGGGCTGTGTTCACCCGCAAGGAGATGCATAGGTGTTCCATTCATCCCCATGAGGGCAATCCCATTCATGGTCAATTGGGAGGCAGCAGATCCACGGACACAGCTGCTGCTCCCAATTTACCATTCGTGCAGGTTCGCAAACAGTGTGCATTTGGGGTCATGCACCTGCACCCACACAGATGTCAAAGTGGCACAGACGTCATTAACATAGAACAAGTATGTTGATTAGTAAAGTCAGAGATCAAGGTCTACATACATACTTTATAAATATATCCCATTGAGTCTCTTATCCAAAGCAGTGATCTGACATTCACCAAAACATTCAATACAGGTGAATCTTCTAGGTGCTTTGCGTTTTAAATGACATTGTTTGATTCCGCACCAGCAAATGTTTGGTAAAAGTCACATTCACAGCTTTATTAATGTACCCCAACATTTTAAAGCCAGAGGACATGCTTGATAATAAAATGCAGAAGGTGTCCTTTGATGTGCTACAATAATCTGCAACAAAAGGTGCACCAGAATGTTAATGTGTTATATGGGGAAGCAAGCTGCTCGCTAGACATGAATATATCACTGCAAAGCATGAATGCGGATGCACCCAGGGCGATATAGTCTCCACAACTCGGTGTTGTTTCTGGGTACAAAGAGGCTGTAGAATTCTTGGCAATCCTGTCTTTCACTTTGGAATGAAGATATGTGCAGACAATGATTCAGCATGCTAATTATGGCTTCTGCTTTTGCTGTGGCTGATATGAATGATAACACAATAGGGTGACCAGTGGGGGGGTTAGGGAGAAACGGAAGATATTCAAAAATGGAATTTAGTCTCTAACAGATAAGATATTTAAGCCTTACTTATCCTGTAGGGTACTGAATATTACTGCTAATTCATGTAGTGATATCATATTCTGTGACAGGCAGGAAGATTAAAAAAAAAAAAAAAAAAAATGCACATAATGCCAAATATTTCACATTAAAGTGTTATTAAACCCTCAGAAAATTGAATACGTAGCACCATACCACCTGCCTGATATTATTGCTGGCTCCTTGGTCTCTGAAGCCTGTGCTTGCAGCACAATCTTCAAAGTCTATACCTATAGCCACTTATAGGATGGTTCTGCTATCATACACTGTCTCCCTGGAACCACCTTTATGTGTATGCTCACAGTAAGGACCACAAAGGTTTGGGCATGCATGACCAGCATAGTCTGGGCATGAAGATGCAGGAGACTGATAGCATAGACACACATGTGCAATATAGACTGAGCATGAGTAATCATGGTATATTAAAGTTGGCCATCCACTAGTAAATTTTTAAATGAATGTTAAGAGAATTATTCATATGAAAATTCTCCGTACATTCAATGAGTTGATGAATGTAATTTGAAAGTACTTCAAAATGTAGTTGTTAACTTTCGATTTTGAAATGAAAGTCCCCCCGCCCCAAGCAAAAACCACATACACTTTTAAAAATGTATTTAAAGAATTTAAGAATGTATTTAAAAAAAAAAAAAAATTCCATCCTGTTTCTTTAAATTTCCTTGTCACTGTGGTCGAAAATGGTCATCGATCTGACCCTTCTAATAATTAGAACGTCAAACAAACATTCTTAAAATGAAAAAAATCCAACAGGCTGGTTGTACCCAAGTCAATCGATAAACTTGGGTACATTCAGCTTGCCCATACATGGTTCAAATCTCAGCCGGTCCCTGCTGAACCGGCCGAGATTTGAACAGTCTATGGCTGTCTTTTGTCAGCTAGCATTTTAAGAAAAACCAAAATGGCAGCCTCTCATGACAGTTTAAGCTCCTCCTTCAGGTCAGTTATATACATTGCAAGGATTTTAGCTGGCAATCTTAATCATACACAAGGGTAATTTTCAGGCAATGACAACCACTTTTAGCCAGCTTTCAACCACAAACAGAACTAAAGGGATCAAGACAACCTGCTATCTTCAGTCTCTATTATAACTGTGAAACAGTAGAACCTGTTGGTGGTAGGTTGCCCTGTGTCAATGGGCCTTGGGCTTGTGTCGAAGGCATCAGGTTGACATCCGATTCAGATGGTTCTGAGGTCAACTGGAATTCATTAACTGGTGCATTTGACCTTCAGTTGAATTCCTTTAGACCTTCACACGGCATCTATACTACCTGGTTAATATTTTATAATTCTTTTCTTGTATATATGTTGAAAATCTAAATTTAAAGGTTAGAAAAAGTGACTTTTCCAATCTTGTGGTGATACTATGACCAATTCCCTCTCCCAATCTCCGATTAGGGAATGCATGAGATAACAATATATGATATATTTTTGAGATGGTGTGAAAACACTATAGGCGCCCATTACAGAGGAATTCCAATGGAGTTAAATCCCTATGGAGTGGACCCTTATTCAATAGTTTTATATAAAAATGTTGAAGCTGAGAATAATATAACCAACGACCCGGATAATTACATTCTGCAATTGCTAATCTATTAAACAATTGAAGTCCCTTGGTTGTAAGTGGTTATTTAATTGGTTAGGGGGTCAAAGTAGTCCATCATAGAAACCTGGTCAAAGATAGTCCCGGTGGAAATTCAGGGTTACCCATTACTGGAGTAAATGGGCCAGTGGTTGAAGAGATACCAAACTTTTAATAATGATAGTATCAAAGGCGAAAGTTCTTGTCTAGAGGGGTGTGATTCAGGCATAATCCACAGAAGGACGGTCAAAGGGATAGGTGTTATTTGTTGCTCGATAGTTACCCACTGCTTAGTTTTTCCGTGGTATATGCGGTAACCCTGTCCCCCCCCACCCCCCCCCCCCCTCTAAGATGTCGTAACGAAGCCTAGCTGTTGAATTTGGCCATAGATACCATTTTAATAAGCTAGACCGTAGTGAACGGAAGAACGCCCTCGGGAGTGTTATAGGTAGTGTTTGATATAAATATAAAAAACTAGGTAAAATATCCATTTTTATATATATCGCCATTCTCCCTAACTAGGACTGTTTCCCCCTAGTCCTGAGTTGAAGTTGATTAATCACAGAGTTCAGCATAGGCAGATAGTTCAGTTCATATATCTTTTCTTCTATAGACGCAATATTAACGCCCAAGTATTTAAGAGAATGAAGTTCCCACTGAAATGGGAAATTAGTTTCCAATCCATTCTTTCTCAGTTAACAGTAGTGTAATATTGAGGCATCTAGATTTTGTAACATTTAGTTTAAACTTGCTGTAAAGTCCAAATTGCTCTAGTTCATGCAAAATGCTTGGAAAAACAATTCTTGGGTTAGAAATATCTCTATCTCTATCTCCTGCAAAAATGCTTAATTTGTAAGAGCTATTACCAACCTGAACTCAGTGAATAAAGGGATTAGACCGTAAAGCCATAGCCAAAAGTTCCATTGCCAAGATGTACAGGTATGGTGATAACAGGCAGCCCTGGCGCGTCCCGTTATATTAACGGGTCGGGACAATATCTCCTTAACCCTTATCCTCGCTGAAGGAGCGGTATATAAAGCCATTATTTTCTGTTTAAATTCCACCGGGAGACCTACTTGTTTCAGAGATACTACCATGAATCTCCAATCCAAGCGATCAAAGGCCTTCTCCTCATCTAATGAGAGGAGGCAAAGTGGTATCTTGGTTTTCTGGGCATATTGTATCAGGAAACTTGTCTTTAAGATATTGTCCCAAGCTTCCCTATTTGGAACAAACCCCACCTGATCTAAACCTATTAAGGAAAGAATCACGATTTGTAGGCGTATAGCTAAAATCTTTGCAAAAATTTTCATGTCCACATTTATCAATGAAATGGACTGTAGCTAGAACATTGAGTAGGATCTTTTTCTGTTTTTAGACTAAGTGTAATTTGTGCCTCCTGTGTTTGCCTTGTAAATGGGCAGTCCAAGTTAATTTCATTATAAAGGCCACAAAGAACAGGACTAAAAGCATCACAATACTGCTTATAGAAGGCCCCCGAGAACCCATCTGGTCCCGGACTTTTACATTCTTTTAAAGATTTTATTGCCTTATTAATTTCTTGTAATGAAAAAGGGGTCAAAAGGCTTTTCGCCTCTTCCTCTGTTATACATGGTAAAGGTGTATGCTTAATATAATCAGAAAGTTGAGAGTAATTAAATCTGTCTGAGTTATATTTGTGTCCCCTAAGTTATAGAGTGAAGAATAATAGTCATGGAAAGTAGAAGCTATTTGTTCCGAAGCGTGTACGAGGCCTCGCTGTGGACAGTGAATCTTTGAAATATAGCACCCAGAATGTTTTTTAGAAATGGAGTGTGCTAGAGCTTTACTGGATTTGTTACCATATTGATAAAGAACTTGTGCGCATTCCCTATATTTAAAAAAAGCTTGATCAAGCAGGGAGCGTAGTTCGACTCGCTTTTGTTGAAGTTGAAAAGTAGAAGCATCTATATTTAATTTATGTTTGAGTTCTAATTCATGAATTTCCTTGAATAAAGCAGTTATTATAGAGGCCTCTTCTCTCTTCAATCTAGCACCGTGGGAGATCAATATTCCCCTCAGTACACACTTCAATGCCTCCCAATTTATCGTAGATCCTATTTTATCATCCTTGTCGTCTACCAAGAAAGCTGAAACTGTCCTCTACTATTGCTTGCTTTGTTATTGAATCCTTTAATAAATGCTCGTTTTAGCGGGGGCGGATCCAGAGTCTAATCTCGGGAGGGGCACTGCCAATTTTTTTTCAGGCAATTTGTAGGGGAAATGGTTGGTGTTGGCGCTTCAATCACCACGGCACCGTGGTTAATATGGTGTTGGGATGATTGAAGCGCATTATTTCTCTTATTACATGGTAATATAAAATGAAATGGTTCAACTCACCATAATGCAGAATCAGAGGGAGCCTGAGTGTGTCACTTGCCTTCAGATGGGGCTTGTCACTTGCTACGTCCCCTGTTATCAGATGCAGATTGTCACTGCTGTCCCTGTTGTCCCAGTGTGAGGTCTGCACAGTAATGGCAGTTTTTTAGATGCAGAAATGCAGGGAGGGGGCTGTGAGAGACAGTGTCTCCAGCTTTCATATTTGGGGGGGGGGGGGGGGGGGACATGGGGGGACAGGGACAAAAGTAGGGGTGCCAAAAAAAAAAAAAATATATACAATGTGGGTAATTTACGAAAGGCAAATCCACTTTGCACTACAAGTGCAAAGTGCACTTGAAATTGCACTGTAAGTGCACTTGGAAGTGCAGTCGCTGTAGATCTGAAATGAGGGGAAGCTCTGCTGATTTTATTATCCAATCATGTGCAAGCTAAAATGCTGTTTTTTATTTTCCTTGCATGTCCCCCTCGGATCTACAGCGACTGCACTTCCAAGTACACTGTCAGTGCAATTTCAAGTGCACTTTGCACTTGTAGTGCAAAGTAGATTTGCCTTTGGTAAATAACCCCCACAGTGTCTTGAAAAAGTATTGGTGGGAGCAGCCAGGTGGAGGGGAGGCCAGGGTGGATGCAGCCAGGTGGAGGGGGGGGAAAGGGTGGATGCAGCCAGGTGGAGGGGGGGAAAGGGTGGATGCAGCCAGGTGGAGGGGGGGAAAGGGTGGATGCAGCCGGGTGGAGGGGGGGAAAGGGTGGATGCAGCCGGGTGGAGGGGGGGAAAGGGTGGATGCAGCCGGGTGGAGGGGGGGAAAGGGTGGATGCAGCCGGGTGGAGGGGGGGAAAGGGTGGATGCAGCCGGGTGGAGGGGGGGAAAGGGTGGATGCAGCCGGGTGGAGGGGGGGAAAGGGTGGATGCAGCCGGGTGGAGGGGAGGAAAGGGTGGATGCAGCCGGGTGGAGGGGAGGAAAGGGTGGATGCAGCCGGGTGGAGGGGAGGAAAGGGTGGATGCAGCCGGGTGGAGGGGAGGAAAGGGTGGATGCAGCCGGGTGGAGGGGAGGAAAGGGTGGATGCAGCCGGGTGGAGGGGAGGAAAGGGTGGATGCAGCCGGGTGGAGGGGAGGAAAGGGTGGATGCAGCCGGGTGGAGGGGAGGAAAGGGTGGATGCAGCCGGGTGGAGGGGAGGAAAGGGTGGATGCAGCCGGGTGGAGGGGAGGAAAGGGTGGATGCAGCCGGGTGGAGGGGAGGAAAGGGTGGATGCAGCCGGGTGGAGGGGAGGAAAGGGTGGATGCAGCCGGGTGGAGGGGAGGAAAGGGTGGATGCAGCCGGGTGGAGGGGAGGAAAGGGTGGATGCAGCCGGGTGGAGGGGAGGAAAGGGTGGATGCAGCCGGGTGGAGGGGAGGAAAGGGTGGATGCAGCCGGGTGGAGGGGAGGAAAGGGTGGATGCAGCCGGGTGGAGGGGAGGAAAGGGTGGATGCAGCCGGGTGGAGGGGAGGAAAGGGTGGATGCAGCCGGGTGGAGGGGAGGAAAGGGTGGATGCAGCCGGGTGGAGGGGAGGAAAGGGTGGATGCAGCCGGGTGGAGGGGAGGAAAGGGTGGATGCAGCCGGGTGGAGGGGAGGACAGGGTGGGAGCAGCCGGGTGGAGGGGAGGACAGGGTGGGAGCAGCCGGGTGGAGGGGAGGACAGGGTGGGAGCAGCCGGGTGGAGGGGAGGAAAGGGTGGGAGCAGCCGGGTGGAGGGGAGGACAGGGTGGGAGCAGCCGGGTGGAGGGGAGGAAAGGGTGGGAGCAGCCGGGTGGAGGGGAGGAAAGGGTGGGAGCAGCCGGGTGGAGGGGAGGAAAGGGTGGGAGCAGCCGGGTGGAGGGGAGGAAAGGGTGGGAGCAGCCGGGTGGAGGGGAGGAAAGGGTGGGAGCAGCCGGGTGGAGGGGAGGAAAGGGTGGGAGCAGCCGGGTGGAGGGGAGGAAAGGGTGGGAGCAGCCGGGTGGAGGGGAGGAAAGGGTGGGAGCAGCCGGGTGGAGGGGAGGAAAGGGTGGGAGCAGCCGGGTGGAGGGGAGGAAAGGGTGGGAGCAGCCGGGTGGAGGGGAGGAAAGGGTGGGAGCAGCCGGGTGGAGGGGAGGAAAGGGTGGATGCAGCCAGGTGGAGGGGAGGACAGGGTGGATGTAGCCAGGTGGAGGGGAGGATCTGAACATATTTGTACACCCATCGCAGACCTTGGTTCCCAGTCTAACAAACAAGTAGAGATTAGGAAGTCGTCTATCCTGCTGTAAGTATTGTAAGACGCTGAATAGCATGTGTAGTCTTTATCCAAGGGATGTAGAATGCGCCAAACATCCACTAATTGGAGTGAATGAAACAAATGCTTCAGCCTATTCAAACCTAAGTAAGAAATTTGTGATTTTACCTGCTGAATTGTCCATTAAGATCCAAGGTTATGTTCAAGTCAACCCCTAGAATCATTGAGCCCTCTTGAAATTCTCTAAGCTTGCTTATTATAGACGTTAACATAATCGCTTGTTCTTGATTTGGCTCATAGATATGCCAGCGTGAATAACTGGTGAAAGATTTTACATTTTACAAAAATGTACCTACCCTCAGGGTCAATAAGCTCCTGAACATCAGAGATGGGATTGAGGAGTGTATACCAATCGCTACTCCTTTCGACGTACTCTTGGGATTATTACTCATAAACCCTTGTGGGCATTCACGGAAGTGATGTAGATTTTGAAATTAGTTTCCTTTAGGAAAAGAATATCTACCTTTTTATTATGCATATCATATATTATTTGCGATCTCTTAGCAGAGATTCATATGGAAATACAACGTGTATTTGTTGTACATGACCACTCTGGTTCCATTCTACAGGGTTAATAGTCTTTTTTATATCTCACTGCGAGCTTGAGATAATTGCATACATAGCAAAATCGTACATTTTATATCTAGCCTGTCTAGTATATACACTGGTATTCACACTACCCAGACTCTTCAAGGGTCCAGTACAGTGTATGCAGTATGACTTTGGCTTGGGTCTCTGTTCAATGGCTGCCCAGACCTTGCCCGTTGTCTTCCTCTGCCAGCAGGCACCTACTCCAGTGTTGAAATCAGAGCAGATATAAACAGTTTACATGCCCTGTACAGTGTGATCTGGTGTTTATAGTTTATTCAGAAAATGCTTTCTGAAATGCAATACTTTTTTCGCACACAATTACCATATTTATCGGCTGATAACACGCACCCTTTTAGGAGGGAAGTTTAAGGAAAAAAACTTACATTTGAAGTGTGTATCTGCAGCCTTGCCCAGTGTCCATCTGCAACCTTGCCCAAAATTGCAGCATTATCGTTTTTTAAATTATTAAAGAGATTTTCTAAATTATTGCGCCGCCAAGATGCGGCTCATCTCACAGTCCCGCCCTTGGCCTGGCTCCTATGATGGACACATCACCGGTTCAATGGCGGGACATAAAGGCTAGGAGGTGGGACTCCGAGCGGAGCCGAGCTGAGTACACAGTACACTCGGCTCGGTCTTTTTCGGCGGCGCTCGTTCCTCTTCGACTCAGACAGCAGGGAGGCGGGACAGCGTGACTGCGAGTGCAGCCAAGCCGAGCTGAGTACACAGTACACTCGGCTCTGTCTTTTTCGGCGACGCTCGCTCCTCTTCCCCTCACAAACAGCGGAGATCGGCGTATAACACACACCCAAGATTTTCCCCTGATTTTAAGGGGAAAAAAGTGCATGTTATACGCCGATAAATACGGTATGTTATTTTATTGTCCCCCCCACCTTTCCAGGATCTGAATAGAATTGGGTGGGTCCGGGACATGTTTTGCCATAAAAGTGAATGGGCAACCACCAGGCCAAGGTGTCTGCCATAGAAGTGAATTTGTTGCCATCATCCAAACTTTCCGCCATAGAGGTGTGAAGGCTTACCCTTTTGTATTTTGTTGGAATTGTTGGAAGTTTCCTTTTGAAAATTAATAAAAACGATTGAAACAGAAGTGTGAAGGCTCTACCATCGATGCTGTGGCATCCATCCCCTACCGACTCCCCCACATTTTCTTTCAATCAATGCTGGGGTATTTTTAACTGTGCCTATTCAACTATGCTTTGAGACACTTCCAATAGTGAATGAAATGAAGCCATGTCTACTTTTCACTAATACATGTGCTGTGTGTCGTCTGCACATCAAAGTGAACCCCTAAAGTTGAGAGATATATTTTAAAGGGTAATCTCACTTTTTTTATGAAAATGAGAATGAAATCTTTTTCAGTAAAGGCTTAATCACACCACCTGCATGGCTTATTGTGCAGCCACCAGTATGCTCTGTAGAGAAGTGGTGCATTGTAATGATGCATTGCACAGTGTACTTTTAACTTTATTGAAATGTCACAAAATGGAAAATTAATCTATATAGTGTGTAGCAACATGCTGCACTGAAAAAAAGTACACCATAGCATGATCGTCGGAATTACGCTAATAGGACATATGGTATTTTGCCTTGCCTATACAGTAATACCTTGGATTACGAGCATAATTTGTTCCAGAAACATGCTTATAATCCAAACCACTCGTATATCAAAGCGAGTTTCCCCATAAGAAATAATGGAAACTCAGATGATTTGTTCCACAACCACTGCTGGTGTATGAAGTACTGTATGAGGCCAGAGGTGCGCTGGTGGCTCCCAGTGCTTCCTGGAGAACTCGGAGACACTCGGGAACTGTTGACACCGACTCACGTTACACCCGCCCCACCCAGCTGGGAGTGTCTCCGAGTGTCTCCGAGTTCTCACGAAACGCTGGGAGCCACCAGCGCCCCCAGACCTCCAGCCAAATGCAGTACTGCATACACAGCGGCTTTACTACATGGATTGTCCTGCTCGTATATCAAGTCAGCACTCGCATATCAAGTCAAAAAAATGCTGCTTGTCTTTCAAAACACTCGTATACCGAGTTGTTCGCAAACTGAGGTATTACTGTACATTGGAACTGTGTTGGGCAAGGCTGCGTAAAGCGGCTTATCACGTGTGGTGTGTCCAAAAACGTGACGATTACACTATTTTTTTTTTTTTTTTTTTTATATCCTAATCTACATTCAATCAATATTTCTGCAAATATGCTATGTATGTGTGACTTTTATCCATTTGTTGATTCTAACAAGCAGACGGAGCCAGAACAGACAGACTAGGTTTATTCACACCAGACTCCATGTAACTTTGTTGTCTGGTTTGAACTGACTTGACAGTAGGTTTGCTGAGACTGCAAAGGTTTCATATGGGGTCAGGTGGGTACAATGGACAGGCTCTCTGTCAAGGTAAAGTGAGCCATTTTCAGCCCCATAGCATGTAAATTTAGGTCTAGCTCAACTATTCTCAACCTGTCTACCTTGGAGGAACCCTTGAAACTAGTTTGAGAATTTGGGGAACCGCTGAAATATTTTTCTGATCTACAGCTCATTGTACATTGGTGTGATCAGTGAGCTGTAGAGATGACGACTTGTGTTATTATTTAATAATGGCTGTGGCACTGTCAATAAAAATAAACTATCTATTTTTAAAGTGATACTAAAGTCTTATGTTTGTTATTTTTAACAAAAAATATATAAATATATATATATATATATATATATATATATATATAAATGTGTGTGGCAAGAACCCCCGAAGGAGCTGCTGATATTGATCGGGCCTGTTCTCTGATCTCTTACACCCCTTCAAAATTTGTTTCAATCCCCTTGACACAGCTGTAGTGCAGTGTTGTAATAATACTGATAACTTTGTATTATACTAATAATACAAATTATAGCTCACCATATGTATATTACAAATATATATATATATATATATATATACCTCTACCTGGGTGTTTGTTGTTCCACCTGCAGGAGAAAAACAACACTGCACACAAAAATTTGTGGTTAACCAAAATTACTTCTTTTACTGAACTGATATAAAAAGTTATTACAATGACTATACTGTCACGCAAACGTAACGTGAAAGCACAGTGAATATTCACAACAATCTTAGTACATATACAAACACACATATATGGTTTTCTTGAATAGGCCCCCTATTAATGTCTCCAGGTGGGACCAGTACTCAAAGTGACAACTCCTTAACTCTGGGCACCTTCCCACCTCCAGCACACTGTAGCAAACACAAAAAACACAGGAATATCAACACCCCACAGTTTTAATTCACTAGGGAGCTCCCCCTGCTTTGACAGTGCAGTCACTCTATTTTTGGCTAAATGCAAGGCCTTGCGTTGATTAGAAATAGTGTTATCTTCAGTCTTCTGCTAGCTAAAGAATCAATAATTGTAATCCACAGGGCTTGTGACCAAAAGAAATGGTGTAGAATGATGCATGATAGTAATTGCAACCAGGTAAAATTGGTTGTATATTCCTTCTCAAGGGGAACAAATATTCCCCGTCAATTCCTAGGTAATGAAGTCTAACTTAAGGTCTGCAAGTATGATGTTTTTTCTCTCTGAACTTGTTCCGTGGGACTATCAGTCCCAGCAACACTTTGCAATCAATATAAATGTGTGTAGTGTGACACAAACTTCTGGGCGTCAGCCCTCTCACCGCACTGAGTTCAGACGAATGGATGCCTCAGTTCCACAAGTCCTCAGTCTATCTGAAGTTACAGCTGCGCTGCTACGCCGTTCCGTTCACGAATGACCAGGAGTCCTTGGTTACCTCCTTCACGGGTCTCTGAAACGATCACTTCTGCTGCTCCAGCACGATGTGATCTAAGGCAGGATCGCTGGCTGCTGTTATGCTCCGCACAGGGTAGGCCGCAGCTCTGTGGGACACACACACCCACAGAGCCCTGCTGGCAGGCCACGCGTCCAAGGAACAAGAGACCTAAGATGGCTGCTCCCAGCCTTTTTATAGTCTTCCCACAATGCAGTTCAGTTCTCCCAATGTTTATGGGAGTTAACGGGCATCATGGGTAGGTCAAGTTAATGTCCAGAAGTAAACCATAAAACACTACCATGTCACTTCCCAAGTGATGAAATCTAAAGGTGTTGCAATTATATATTTTGGCCGCTAAATGGCGCCATATACCAACTTATTAACCTTACAGCATTACATATAATTAGAAACAAATATTGTCAGCGCTACATATATATATTACTTACCTGCTCTATGCAGTGATTTTGCACAGAGCAGCCCAGATCCTCCTCACTTCGGGTCCCTCTTCTGTGCTCCTGGCCCCTCCCTCCTGTTGAGTGCCCCGACAGCAAGCAGCTGGCTATGAGGGGACCTGAGCCGAGCCACAGCTCTCTGTGTCCATTCAGACACAGCCCCTTTCTTTCCTCATTAGCTGACTGACTTCGACTCAGCCAATGAGGTGGGGGGGGGTCCCAGGCAGCCGAGACACTCCTGCCACATTGCTGGATCTAGATGGACCTTGCTGGATCTAAATGGACGATCGGAGCGATGCCACATATGTGTATGTTAGTTGATGTATGTACCCATAGTACAGCCCAGAAACAACAGTATGCATTTTGCTATTTTTTTATTTTTTTTTTATCCTACCTAAAACACACTGATTCTAATTTAAAAATGGTTTAAAAAAAATATCCTGCCCAATATATACTGATCCTAACCTTTTGACCCTTACTTGACCCAAACACTAACCCTGATGATCCAGGTATTTATTTTTCTTTCTTTTAATTTTTTTACACATAGTTTTGTTTTATCTTTCCCCTCCATTCAGACAGAGAAAACGCAGGGGCGGGCTTTACAGTGACTGATCAGGTGACCCGGAACCGGGAAGTCTGGGTCCCGATCGCTAGTACAGGACCTGGGTCTCCTGGTGAGACACCGGTCTCTGTGCTGGGAGTGAGCTGTGCGGCGTGCCCCACTGAAAAAAAGGCCAGTCCAGTGAGGCTGTATATATGCATACTGTCAGCGGGAAGGGGTTAGCACCAGCCAGGGATGCTTACAATGATCAGCTTTTATTTAATTATGTAAAACCTTTATCCCAAAAGGAGAAAAAAAAAACATTTGCTGTATCTGCTTATAAAGTATTAGCTGGAGTTTGACTTCAATCTGATCTAAAGCCTCGTACACACGGTACGATTCTTGGCAGGGGATTGTCTGTTGACAAACCGTTGTCCTTAAATCTTACCGTTAGTACGCTCCTTTTGACAATTGTTGTCCAACTTTCCGCAAACAAATATTGGATGACAGGCTAGGAAATTTTTGGTGGACAACGGCTCCACGTCAGATATTCGAATGGTCAGTACACAAATCCATCACACAAAAATCGAAACTACAAACACTCATGCTCGGAATCAATGCTCACTAAACATGAAATTAGCAGAAGGGGCCCAAAGGGTGGCGCTCAAGAGCTAAATTCCTCATAGTACATCACTACGTTCATGTTTGTGGCACAGACAATGGTGTAACGTTAGCATGCAAGACAAGATCCTGGCACACACCCTTTTGACAAATTTGGTTGGTCAACAATCATACCGTGTGCATGAGGCTTAACATTCTCCTCTCCCCAGACTGACAATGCTGCTGTCCAAAGGGGCCCCTGTGCGCCATTAATGCAGCCACCACTTCTAATGATTAGTAAAACACAATATATTGCATTTTTGGTTTTGGGTTCAATACCACTTTAAGCTCCTTCATATAATGATCATCATCACTGTTGCAATATACAGTATGGTATATGCCATCTTCTCATGGTGCCATGTGGTCACTGTTTACAAGTTGAGCTCCACATATTGTCTTTACCTCTGAGTGCAGTGCAGCCATACCCATTAACATTGATCAGAAGAGGGTGATCCTTGAGGACAAGTATGACAAATTCTTGGCAACCCTGGATAGACCACTTCCCGCCTTCTCAAATGACCTCCCAATTCCCAAAACTGTGAAGGTTCCACGTGGTGCAGCTTAAAACACCTAGGGTCCCCGATTTCCCTCCCCCTTCTTCTCTAATTCCCTTCCCTCTTCCTCTCACATGGGATTGTAGGTCGCACTATATATTCATAAATAAGTACACTACAACAGGTTGGTGTTGAAAATGGCCGCGGCACCTTTATTGGTGTTAGAATTAAAACAAATAACTTTATTCAAATAAATAATGAAATATCAATAAATATTCTTTCAAATTCAAACCAATTCTAACTCCGTCATAGGACTCGAGCTATAAATAAATAATTTCAATAAAACCAAGTCCCTCCTTGATTCAAGGGTGACATAACCACATAATGGTGCCAGCGACAAGGGTGGGAGGGAGGGGGAGCTCAAGCTTAAGCCGCCTCAGGACAAGTGTGAGCGGGTCTGTCACGCAGAGGCCTATATAGCCTTATATAGCCTCACAGTCTGAGGAAAAAACGTTTTCCCGCTACTTGCCTCGTGACCAGCCCGCCCTCTTTTTAGATTTTTTTTTTTTTTTTTAAATTAAAAAACTTTATAATTAATTTTCTTTTTTGGCGACCACAATCCCATGATGCGGGCGCTTTATTATGCCCACTATTCATTCTTTCTCCTCTGCTTCTTACCTCTACGTGCTTCCACCCCACTTTGTCCCAGTAGGCTCTGGATGACAGTGCAGGCCGTTTATTTATTTTATTTTTTTTTATCCCTCCCCTACCCCTCCCTCTTTTTTGTTTTGTGTTGTGCCAGGCCTCTTGTTCATATCTGTTATTTAGACCACAGATCCCCAAACTATGGCCCTCCAGCTGCTGTGGAACTACACGTTCCATGAGACTTTGTACAACTCTGACATTCACAGACATGACTAGGCATGATGGGAATTGTAGTTTCTGAACAAATGAAGTTGTTAGGACACCAGAGATTTGGATGGCATGATCTTGATTCAATTGCCTGGATGTTGTCTTTTTGGCACTCTCTTGAACAAAGGACCTTCATGCCTTAGATGTTCAACTTGCTCTTACAAATTGATGCTCTGTAAGTCTTGCTTTATCCATTTTATCCATGTCTTTTTATAGTGTAAGGCTGCTGTCGATCTCGCCTTGTATTTGGGGAGCAATATTTGCACAAGGTGTATTGATACTCTATGGTTACACCTCGTTTCTATACCGTTCTTTTATCTCTCTTACTTTATTGGAAAATTTTCAATAAAATTTCAGTAAAAGAAGCAGGAGAAGGAGGTTGCATAAAAGCAAGTGAGAAGAAGATTGTCTGTAATACAGGTAATGTGAATATCGTCAGTGTTTCCAACATGGCATTAGCAGCCTATGACATCCTTTTTAATTTGTTGACTGGAGGTCTGCTGGTCCTGTTGAAGACTTGACTGATCTTGTATACAGTGTTACATTGGTTGAAGCCATTTTTTGTTACTTCAAGAGAAGGAATTTCGTTGTATTATGGAAAATACGGCTCTGTTTTAGAGGTTTGTTTTCAGAATGGATAAAGGTGAAGAATTTCATGTCTCATATTTCAAACGGCACTGAGCCCTTTGAAACGATGGTTTGTTATGGAAATAATTTCCAGGTATTATGTGAGTGTTGATGTGATAAATATGAGGTCACATAGAAATTCATACAAAACCTTTACTGATCTCTATTGTTTTTTTTGTTACAGTAGATGGCGCTAGTACATATGCCACTGTCCTCCATTGCCTACTCTCACTGAGCCAAGTGTTTGTGCATGCTGGGATACTAGAATGTTAGATGATTGTCAGGTTGTACCTGCACATCCACTACTATCCGATGTATGTGGGTACCCCAAGGCCTAATCAAATTTTTGGCTCAATATGAAATAGTGGATCTCTGCAGAGAGACCATTGCTTACACACAGAACAGGCTTTTCTACTCAGACTATTTCTGTTTTCTAAAGAAAATGAACTGTAATGCCCCATACACACGGTCGGATTTTCCAATGGAAAATGTTCGATGGGAGCTTTTTGCCGGAAATTCTGACCGTGTGTGGGCTCCATTAGACATTTTCTATCAAAATTTCCGTCACACAAAATTTGAGAGCTGGTTCTCAAATTTTCCGACAACAAAATCTGTTGTTGTAAATTCCGATCGTGTGTACACAAGGTTCCACGCATGCTCGGAATCAAGCAGAAGAGCCGCACTGGCTATTTAACTTCATTTTTCTCGGCCCGTCGTACGTGTTGTCCGTCACCGCGTTCTTGACGTTCGCAATTTCCGACCAACTTTGTGTGACCGTGTGCAACATCCAACATCCGTTGCAAAAAATCCATGGATTTTGTTGTCGGAATGTGCGATCCTGTGTACAGGGCATTTAAAGATATTTTAATCAGTTTGTGTTGCAACATGCTGCGCTGAAAAAAAATACTGCATGCAATGCTTTTTTTTTTTTTTTTTTTTTTTTTCAGCGCACACCACTCCTCCTCCTCCCGAGTAAAGCAGGCCATACATGGTCGAATTTCGAACGAATTTTCTTTCAAAATCAGAAAGTTCAGGGTTTTTTTGTGATCCGATCATGCCACCATTGATTTTCAAAATTCAGCCGACCAAGGCTTCAATTTCACCGCATGTTGCTACAGAAAAGAATTTTCTTGGCCGGGAATCTTCTTTTCTCTCCGTAAATTTTCTTTTCTTATTACATTTCTTGCATGATTCACACATCATTGATTAGAAAATCGTTCGTTTTTCTAAAAATTTCCAACACGTCCGATTCCTCAAATTTGATTGCCGCACAAAAATCAGCCATTGTTGCAGCCCACTAATGGTGCAAAATTCATACGAAAAATCTTTCATACGATTTTCGAAAGAAAATTCATACGAAATTCGAACCGTGTATGGCCGGCATAAGGCATTACCCACTTTCCACCAGACCGTCTAATGCAACTTTGTGAACCAGGCCATAGTGGTGTTTTATGCGACAAACCGTAAATGAGAGACAAAATGTGCTCTTACGCAGACATGAAATTTCATTTGTATAATTTATTCTGAAACGGAATTAGACACCATTTTTATATGCAACAAATTTTAAAGATTTGGCCACTATTGCCCAGAAGTTTTAATGACATTGTATACACGTAAAATAAGTGTTTTACAAAATCATGTTGCCATCACTATAGCACCTGAAAGGCCTTCAGATTATAGCTCTCTATGCGCCAGTGGCTTCAATATGTTCACCTTTTTATAAGCAGGGTAAGTGGCTGTCACCATTTGTCTCTCTGCACAGGCACCCTTTGAATCAGGTACAGTATGGTATACTCAAAGGAAGCCGGCTTCTGAACAGAGTAGAGTAACCACAAAAGATCTTCTGAGAGCCATATCCGCTAACTCCAAATTTTTGGACTTTGCTGATTAACATAATAATATTAACTGCAGGTACAATATTTTCTGTAAATGTTTTCCATGATAAAGGTGCCAGGAAACATTCTAAAATAATCAACTGCAAGTTTCTGTAAAGGAGCTACATTAAAGTCTGGGGCCTCATTCAATTAACATTCCTAAGCGGTTTTAGTGCTGTGTGAGGGCTGCATTTGGCTCACAAAATCCCAGGTTTCCATATCTGTTTTTAAAAGGTGTTTACGTTTGAGAGCTTGTTCATCCCAATGAGCCACGCTGGATGCACATCTGCTGGTGTGTTTATAGGGGGATGCTGAGGTATGATCGGTTCTCATGTGAAATGGTGCATTTTGCCTTGTCTGGTATGAGCCAGCCCTGATTAGCTTTAAATTAGGACATACTAGGAAATGTGCATCTGCTTCACACACTATATTGTTAATAAACTTACCTATTCATTTCCACCTGCAGTCAAATATGATTTTTAAAACAACAACAAAAAAAACTTATGTTGCTTATTGACATCCTTGGAGCTTGCAACATATAAGGAACCTCTCTATAAATCTCATTCGTTGATCTCAATGGTGGCATGAATTCTGAGGATTTAATGTTTTGTTCTGAAATGCAAGTGGGGCCATAGATACTGGGCAAGAGGGTGTGTTCGCACTTGTGTGTGTTTGTTTCCATGCATGTGCTGGTGTGCAGGAGGCACATTTTTGGCATAGAAACTGGGGAATGATCTTTGTGTGTTGGGGGGGCATGTCTTCCTGCACTGTGTATGCTGGACTGGCAGTATTGCTGGGGGCATGAATACTGGGGAGTAAGTTGTGCTCTAGGAGACAGATCTCAAAGTGGACCCTGATACTAAGGAGTACGTGGTGTATGCTGGAATGTGTATATATAATGGGTGGCATGGATACTAAAGAATGAGCTGTATGTACTGGAGGGAAGGTCTCATCGGTGGCATGGATACTGGGGAGTGAGGTATGTATGCTGGAATGCAGATATACCTGGTAGCATGCATACTGGGGAGTGAGGTGTAGGGTTGCCACCTCATCCCTTTAAAACCGAACACATATTAATTACACAGGTTCTGTGGCTGATTAAGGTAGTAATTAAACTCACCTGGTGCCTTATCTGCATTAACCACTTAAGGACCGAGCCTCTTTTTGACTTGTGTTGTTTGCAAGTTAAAAACTTTTTTTTTTTTTTTTTTTTGCTAGAAAATGACTTAGAACCCCCAAACAGTATACATTTTTTTTTCTAACTCCCTAGAGAATAAAATGGCGGTCGTTGCAGTACTTTCTGTCACACCGTATTTGCGCAGCGGTCTTACAAGCGCACTTTTTTTGGAAAAAAAATTACATTTTTTTGATTTAAAAAATAAGACAACAGTAAAGTTAGCCCAATTTTTTTTATATTGTGAAAGATAATGTTACGCCGAGTAAATTGATACCCAACATGTCGCGTTCAAAATTGCGCCCGCTCGTGGAATGGCGACAAACTTTTACCCTTAATCTCCATAGGCATGTGGGGTTTGAACACCGTTTCTCACTACGGTTTCTCTACTACTCTCCCTTTCTCGCTACTCACGTATGCATTAGCTTCTGCAAGCGAGCTTGGCGGGACGAGGCACGTTTAAAAAATTTTTTTTTTTTTTCTCTTATTTATTTTACCTCTTTTATTTTTACACTGGTTTTTTTTTTTTTAATTATGTCACTTTTATTCCTATTACAAGGAATGTAAACATCCTTTGTAATAGAAAAACAGCATGACAGGACCTCTTAAATATGAGATCTGGGGTCAAAAAGACCTCAGATCTCATATTTACACTAAAATGCAATAAAAAAAAAAAAGTTCCTTTTAAGTGCTGTGGGCTGAAGTGACGTTTTGACGTAGTTTCCGCCCTGCATTGTTATAGAGACGGGTGGGAGCTATCTTCCCCTCACTTGTCTCCATGCCCAGCCAGGGTGAAGATCCGATCACCTCCGCCGCTGCCGACGGATCTGGTAAGCGGCGGAGGGCACCGGAGCGCGGCGGGAAGGGGGAGACCCCTCTCCCGCTGCCGATTTAAAGTGAACTCGCTGTGAATCCACCGCAGAGACCACTCTTATCAGAAACCCAACCGCCGGCCGTACACGTGGATACCGGGGTTATGGCAGCTAGCTGCTGCCATAACAACGATATCCCCCATCAAATTAAGGACGTATATCCGGAAGTGGTTAAATTTGCCTCAGAACCTGTGTCATTCATATGTGTTCGTGTTTAAAGGGATGATGTGGCAACCCTAGTGAGGTGTGTCTGCTGGAGTGAAGATCTAACTGGTAGCATGGATACTGGGGTGTGTGTAATGTAAGTAAATTACCATCTGCATACATGGGGAAAAAAACAACCTTTGCTGACAGATTTGCTGTACTGTAAAATTTATATTCATTCTCCTTGAGGCATTAAATGTTCATCATGTCTTTGTTCAAAGTGACAGCAGTGTCATCGATAGGATTGTTATTTTACCTCAGAAGAGATTCATGTAAAACACATTCTCAAAAACTGTTTAGGAATTTACAAGGTGAAAATTGAATTTTTATATTGCTCGGTTCTCGAGCTTAGAGCAGCGGGGAAACAGCTTCCACATCCTGATACTGCAGCATGAAGGTGAGTATAGATGTTGTTGTTTTTTTGTTTTGTTTTTTAGAAGTCCCATACGTCTCCTTTTTTAATGCAATACATAGCAGTAGCAGAAAATAACATCATATAGGTGGGATACAACAATATCCTTATAAAACCTGACCACACAGCATGCACCACAACTTATTGACATAACTCAATATGTATCTCGCCCACATCAGTGCCTGACTTCACAAATGCTCTTCTGGAAGAATGGTAAAACATTCCCATAGACCCAGGCCCAGATTTACTCCCTTTGCCGCCCCAAGACCGGGTCCTTTAATGCCGCCCCCCCCCCCCCCCCAAACACACCACCATTCTGAGGTGCTGATCGCTTGGGGGGGCTGACAGGGGCGCTCATTGCTGGGGGGGCTGACAGGGGTGCAGGCGCTGATTGCTGGGGGGGCTGACAGGGGCACACGCAGCGATCGTGGGGGAGAACACTGCACCTGTGACTCCAGGGAGAAGAGAGCATGCTGGGATTTGTAGTCTTGTATAGTGAGAAGGAACTATCCAGGTGCACAGCTATGAAGCATGGCCACCCCCCCCTCCCGTGGGTCCTTCAGGCTTCTTACCTCGTTATCAGTGCTGTCAGGACACGGTGCTCAGTAGGCTGTGTATACAGAAGCCCCGGGTTCCCCTCACTTTCTCTCACCCTCTGATTGGAGGCAACACAACCCGGACACAGAGTCAGAATACCCGCCAACAATCCGATGTCGCCCCACCCACACCGGGCGTCATGACGTTTGACGCCAATCCCTCCAACAACTCCACTTGGAGCTATACACTGGGCCACACCGGGGGTCGCCTAATCTAACAAGACACCTGAGTGACCTCACGGGCACCATTTTTACTGCTGGCAAGAAGCCGTGAAGACAGAGGTGTGTGGGTAAGCTGCCCTCCCAGTATGTGTGGGCGGGGGGCCCCTGCACCACTGCCGCCCCGAGGCCTGGCCTCGGTGGCCTTGTGGGAAATCCGTCCCTGCATAGACACACTCCTAAACCTTGTGGACATCCTTCCCAGAAGAGTTGAAGCTGTTATAGCTACAAAGGGTGGGCCAACTCAATATTGAACCCTATGGACTAATGCTGGCCATACACTATACGAAAAATTGGCCGAAATTCGGTCATTTAGACAGTTCGTTCGTTTTTCTGCCAGTTAATGGGCACAAAATCGATAATCGTTGGGACGTTTTTGAGCCGAAAAAACGAAGGACAAGTTTGGAAATTTTCTGCCCAACGAACGATAAATTGAAAGGTTAATGTGTTTCCCGTCCAAACTGTCTGCACTAGGTATATGTAATAAAAAAACTAACAAAAAATGCAATCATTATGTCCGCTGAGCGGTTTATCGGTCATTACATGATGGCACTATCATTTGCGCTCACGGCCGAATGTCCGTTTATCGAAAATGGATCGGCCGATTTTTCGTATAGTGTATGGCCAGCATAAGACTAGGATACCATTAAAGTTTATGTGTGTGTAAAGGCAGGCGTCCCAATACTTTTGGTAATATATTGGTTATTGTGTGTACCAAACTGTGTTTGTGGAATAGGGAAATTGTGGTCAATGTGTGTGGCTTGGACTGTTTACAGAACAAATGCTGAGTTAATTAAAAACAATGTGATGCATTAATATGTAACCATCATTTGTAACGTGAGCCATCTACAATAGCCTTTTGTTACATGGCAGCAATTTGACAGGTTTTAGATGCATGCAGGTATCTGTCATTGTAACAGTGGATTGCAAGTAAACTTGGTTATCCTGCAAATGAAAAAATGGAAATATATAAAAATGAAAAAAAAAAATGAAAAATGTGATTAAAAAGAAAAAAAATCAGAAGCTGGTATTTCTTTCTATGCTTGCTATTAAACTAATTTAACCACTTGAGGGTGGATCATCACTTTAATTTCCTCTATTGGATCCCAGATACCTCAGTCTGATACTGGTTGCTAATTGTCCTAGATTTCATGCAACAGAACCAGAGCTGAAAGATGTTTTCCATGAAAATTAAATCAGAATTAGACTTCATCTGAGCACCACAAACCAAAAACGCTATTTAATTAATTTATAATATTCAAAGCAAACCCCCCCATCCATCCATCCATGTCTTTATGCTTTACTTTGCTGAAAAATCACTTTGAAAAACACCCTGTCCGTGGCCATCTTAAAGTGGAAGTTTAACCTTTAAATCAACATCATATTTTTAACCCCTATGCTGCTAGCATTAGTAAATAGGAACAGTATATAATATTTACTTATATTCATTTTTTTTGTCATTTGTTCAGTTACTTTCTGGTTTCCAGGCCTAGGCAAATTATGTCATACATCCCAGGAGTCTTGGGGAGGGGGGGAGAGGTTTCTTGAATTCCAAGAAGTAAATGCTACATAAATCTTTTGCCCTTACTCAAGATGGTCACAGCCAGAAATGTTGAGGGGGGGGGGTCAAAGTGATTTCTCAGCCAAATAAAGCATGGAGACATGGATGGATGGGAGAGTTTTTGCTTTGAATATTAAAAATGAATTGGATAGCATTTTTGGTTTGTGGTGCTCAGATGCAGTGTAATTGCGCCTTAAGGCCCCTTTCACACTGGGGCAGTTTGCAGGCGCTATTGCGCTAAAAATAGCGCCTGCAAACCGACCCAAAACAGCCGCTGCTGTCTCTCCAGTGTGAAAGCCCCGAGGGAAAACCCCCCCCTCCTCTCCTGAAGGCTCCTAGGATGTATGACATAATTTGCCTAGGCATGGAAAGCAAGAAATGACTGAAGAAATGTTTTAAATAACAAAAACTTTAAAGGGGTTGTAAAGTCTCAAGGTTTTTCACCTTAATGCATTCTATGTTGCCCCCCAGAGCCCCCCTTTTTTCTTATCTGAGCCCGATCTTTCTTTCCATCGACGAGAACGAGCACAGCAGCTCCAGCCGCCGTCTCGGGTCCTCAATGGACAGATTGATAGCAGCGAGAGCCATTGGCTCCTGCTGCTGTCAATCAAATCCAGTGACACGGGGGTGGGGCTGAGTCCTGCTGTCTGTTTCAATGGACACAGCAGTAGGATTTGGGCACGCGCCCGCATGAGTGCCCCCATGGAAAGCAGCTCTCTGTGGGGGCGCTCGATGCGGAGGAGGAGCGCCATAGGTGGACCCCAGAAGAGGAGGATTAGGGCCATTCTGTGCAAAACCCTTGCACAGAGCAGGTAAAGATAACATGTTAGTGTTTTTTCTTTGTAAAAGTTTTTTTTTTTTTTTTTTAATCACTTTAAATCAAGTAAATATAATATACTTTCCTATCTATTCACTAATCTGCATAAGGATTAAAAATAGTCAATGTTCATTGAGAGAGTGAAGTTCTGCTTTAAGTAGGTTTCAAAGTTGACTATCCAGACCATAAAAGGGTCTTTTTTGCATATGTTATATGATTGTTGCATTTTATTGATATAGAGAGCATAGGGCTAACCTCATCACTGTGATGTTACTTTATTTTCAAATCGGCAGACTGGGCTGGGGGAAATCCTTAACTAAGCAGTACTGCTATATTAAACTGGAGGTCAGGGACCTGGCTTTGCAGCGGTGTTTGGATTATGGCGGTTCACACTTGCAAATGGAACTCTTATGCAGGCCCTACATGGGTCGAACTAAGAATGAATTTTCCTTCAAAAATCAGAAATGTCATGTTTTGTAAGCTGATGGTGCCATTGATTTTTGAAATTCAACCAACCAAGCTTTGCTACAGGAAAGACATTTAGTGACTGGGAATCTTATTTTCTTTCCAGTTTACAGCCCATGTGAATTTCTCTTTCAATTATATTTCTGGCATGATTCTCCCATCATTGATTGATTAGAAATTTTGTTTATTCTTAAAAACGTTTCCAACATGCCCGATTACTCAAATTCGATGGCCATTGCTGCAGCCCACTAATAGTGCAAAATCAAACGAAAATTCTTAGTTACAATTTTCTAAAGAAAATTATTTCAGAATTCAACCCATGTATGGCCAGCTTTAGCAATAACGTTTGGGAGACCCAGCAGGGGTCCCTGGTGATTAGGTGAAGGTGGCCGCCCCATTGAAAGCAATGGGAGCTTCCTGCAGCTAATCTTGCATGGAATATTCTGCGTCCAGGACCGATCAGTCGCAGATATTTGTTCAATGAGCAGTTACGTATGAGCGGCTGCAGCGTCTCCTTGGTCTCTAACTTGTGATCACAAACAGCCTAGTTCTGAAGTACTCAAGCCATGTCCGTCTGGACAACAAAAGCCTGGAGCAGATAAGATTGCCTTATGTTCTTCTGTTTGTTTCCACGCTATGTTTTTTTTTTTTTTCATTTTTATCTCTTACCTTTTTATAATAAAGTTTTGTCTCATCAGCATATTCCAAAGCCCAACAATTTCATACATTTGATTTTGTTTAGCAGAAAACAGAACCGTGAAAAACAAATTTCTTCTCTCTGCTGCAGGTTCATGAGCAGGTTCAGTAACCACCCACTGTGTCATACAATGGCATTATTGAAAGAAGTTGTTTAGCACAACATGGAAATGAAAGTACAATATACAATAGCAAAAGTTCAAACTAGAAATAGAATATATATTTTTGTTTAATTTGCAGCTAGCGTGGATTCACATTTCAGGCACAGCTTGTGGTATTGTTTTGCCCAGGTAATACATTAAAATGTGTTTTTATACTGCGCCTTCTTTTAAATGTTAGATATGGCATAATGCACATTTTGCATCACCCTGAATTATTGCTCTTTTTATTAGAATGATTTCTTTTGTTGACATTTCTGCCATTTTGGATTGATAATACGCCACTTTGATTCATAATACAGTTTTATTGAGCATCCAGTTGCTCTCATTGAACAAATCAATCCTTAATTAAAAGTAAAACTAAAGACAAAACTTTTTTTTTTTTAGATTTGGATAGAATGGAAAGGGAGTAGAACACCTGTCAGTTTTTAATACTGTATGTGCTCCCATTAAGGAGATTCACCCTATTTGTTCTGTTTACTGTTTTTCACCAAGAGTGAAAAAAACACAGAACAGTAACGGCAGAAAAAAGATCAAGTGGTCCATCCAGTCTGCTCCCGTTTTTATTTTTTAACTTCAACTTCTCTGAGCATAGATCTATGTTTGTTCCAAGCATGTTAGAATCCACTTACTGTTGACTGACTCACTATCTCTACTGGAAATCTTTTCCAAGCATCAACTACCCTTTTTGGTAAAATAATACTTTCTAAGATTAGTTTTGAACTTGCCTCCTGCTAGTTTGAATTTATGTCCCTGTGTTCTTGATCTTGGCTTCATATTGAAAATACTTCCTTCCTGAACCTTATTTTCCCCCTTGATGTATTTAAAGGTTTCAATAATGTCCCTCCTTTCTTTCCTCCAGACTGTACATATTAAAGTGGAAGTTCACCTTTACAGAAAAATCTGTAAGGTGAACTTACACAGGACTTCCTCCTCACCCCCCCCAGGTCCCGCTGACTTGGAGCTCGGCGATATCCCGCTGTGAGCCCTGGTATACTCGCGTGTCACTGGTCCGGGGCTTAGAAACTCCCTCGGCTTTCTCTCCTCTTCTCCCCCACTGACAAGACGGGCTACATGAGTTCTGATTGGTCACGGCCGCCCATGTGACGGTGCCGACCAATTAGAATGCTCCTAAACATACCTTCTGTCGGGGTATGTTCTGGAGATTAAGCTGTGGGGGATTTCTAAGCTCCAGATCAGTGACGTGGCTATACCAGGGCTAATAGTAGGATATCGCTGCGCTCCAGGTCATGGTCCCGGGAATGGGGAGGCATGAGGAGGGGGTCCTGTGTAAGTTCACCTTACAGATTTTTCTGTAAAGGTTAACTTACCCTTTTACGTTCCTGAAATCTCTCCTGATATGTTTTATTCCTCAGACCTTTTACCATTTTTGTTGCCTATCTCTGGACTCATTCTATCTTACCCTCAAGGAATTCAATTCATTTGCAGGGATTTCCTCTCACTTCCTGTTTTGGCTATGGGACAGACAGGAAGTGGGGGGAAATCCCCAAAGGGACAGAGATGGCAAAAAAAAACTGATAGGTGTTCTAATTTAATATATACTTCTTTTTATATGTTTTTTTTTTCTTAAATTTGTCTTAACCACTTGCTGCCCTCCGTATAGCAAAATGATGGCGGCAAAGTAGTTGTGTTATCCTGACTGGACGTCATATGACTTGATCAGGATAACCGAGCCGGAACGCGCCCGCGGAGGACACTGTGTGTCAGTCTGACACACCACAACTCAGATCGTGGTATGAAGCCTTTGACAGAGGCTTCTTACCACGTGATCAGCTGTGACCAATCACAGCTTATCATTGTGTTAGCCAGAAAGTGCCGGTAAATGGCTTTCCTCGGTTCACGCTGACTGGAAGAGCCGATCGGCGGCTCTCCCTGCTAGAGGGGGGTCTGTGCTGATAATCAGCACAGCCCCCATTCAAAAGGTGCCCATCACCTGCCAGCCTGTCCCTGTCAGCCCATCAGTGCCCATAAGGTGAAAATCAGTGCCCCATCAGTAATGCCTGTCAGTAGCTCCTCATCAGTGCTGCCTATCCAGTCCCACCTATCAGTGCCCATCAGTGCTGCCTATCGGTGCCCATCAGTTTTTTTTTTTTTTTTTTTTTTCAAAATTGTCGGTCTTTTTTCGTTTATAGTGCAAAAATTAAAAACCGCAGAGGTGATCAAATACCACCAAAAGAAAGCTCTATTTGTGGGAAGAAAATGATTAAATGTAGTTTGGGTACAGTGTTGCATGACCGCGCAATTGTCATTCAAAGTGCGACAGCGCTGAAAGCTAAAAATTTGTCCTGGACAGGAAGGGGGGAAAGTGCCTGGTATTGAAGTGGTTAATTTTATTATTTTTCACTGGAACCTAAGTACCTTTTATTTTTTTTCCTTCTTATTTGGATTAACAATAAAAATATCCTTTATCCTTATTTTCATTCTATCATTTTTCGTAATGAGCCTCATCTCTCAGTGTTTTGGTAGTTGGGTAGTTACGGCATATCTGTCACTAGAACAGTTACTAGAAACAGAAAGTGATTCATAGATCATGATGTTCTATTTCTAGCCAGCAATAAATCGGCCTTCCTCATTCAGAATTGTTTTTTTTTTTTTTTTCTGGGTTTTTTATTTTTTGAGCATCTGATGTAGGCACAGGCTAGATTCAAGGTTGCAGTAAGAAATTAGTGCATTCAGGGTAATTGATCTTTTATATCTTCTTACAGCTTAAAATGCTTTAAGTATTACTATTTATTGTAGGTGTTTTTAAGCAACATGGTATAAGCTAAAATTCCCCTTTCATTAATGGGTAGCCCCTATTTTATTTGTTGAGACAGTCACTATAATGATACAAAATATGACATTTATGGCAATAAAACAATTACTCCAGTGTGGCAGTTAATACACACTGAAGCAGAATTGGTGCCTTTGCCTATTCTTTGTTTCAGTTGTAGATTCTCTACAATATCCAATAAAAAGTCATGTCTTTAGATATACTTTCATTTTGGAAAATTAAGAAATTTATTTATTTTCTTTTTTTCATTTTTCAAAACCTTGTGACAAAAAATAGATCTGCAAAATACTGACCATCAAATACCTTTGAGTGTCTTCTTTACAAAAAGGGATAATTTGGGGGGTATTTGTGCTCTCCTGGCATTTCAGGGCCTCTGAAACTGTGATGGTTAGTAAGGAAATGAAATGACGGAATTGCGCCCTTTGAAATCCTGAAGGTGATCACTGGTTTTGGGCCCCAGTACGTGGCTAGGCTCCCAAAAAGTTTCATACTCTGGAGAAGTAGCAGAATGTGTTTTGGGGTGTAATTCCACATATACCCATGGCATGTCTGATTAAAGTGACAACTTTTGTGTAAAAAAAAAACAAAAAAAAAAACCTAATTTCCAAAAACTTGTGGCAAAAAATAAAATCTTCCATGGACTCAACAAGCCTCTCTCCCAAATTCATTGGGGTGTTTAGTTTCCAAAAAGGGGTCATTTGTGGGGTGTTGTGCCCTGGCATTTTAGCACCTCCAGAAATGTGATGGGCAGTCAGAAAGTAAAAGCTGTGTAAATTCCAGTATATATACCATAGTTTGTAGACACTATAACTTTAACACAAACCAATTAATATACACTTCTTGGGATTTTTTTTTAACAAAGACATGTAGCAAAATACTTTTTGGCCTAAATTTATGAAGAAATGTGTTTTGTTTTGTTTTTTATTGGATGTTTGATAACCAAAAGTAGAAAATATATTTTTTTTCAAAATTTTCAGTCTTTTTTTTTTAATTCATATCACAAAAAATAAAACACCCAGTGGTGATCAAATACCACCAAAAGAAAGCTCTATTTGTGTGTAAAAAAATTATAAAATTTGTATTTGCATACAGTGTTGCATGACCAAGCAATTGCCAGTTAAAGTAGCGCAGTGCTGAATAGAAAAAAACTCTCTGATTATGAAGGGGGTAAAACCTTTCCAGAGGTCAAATGGTTAAAGAATACCTTTTTACCCTGATTGCCATTGGTCAAGAAGTTGTTTTACTTGAAAATAGGATTAGGAATTTCCTGTACATGGGCTGTTTTTGAAGAGGTCTACGTCTCATTTTTTTCATCTAGGAACGGTGATCTACTTGTACACCCACATATTGTGTATTAAATATTGACATAATGTATAAACTAGTCACATAACCTAAGCCCAATGCAATTTGTGTAACCTTCCTTTTACCAAATGCATATGTGTAGAAGAATTTAAAAATGAAGGACCTTATTGTGGCCACTTCTAAAGAGACGTTAACCAAATGAAAAATACTCCTAATGGCATAATATACCGTGAGGGAAAAAGTATTTGACCCCCCTGCTGTTTTTTTACGTTTGCCCACTGACAAAGAAATGATCGGTCTATAATTTTAGGTATATTTTAACAGTGAGAAACAGAATAACAACAAAAATATCCAGGAAAACACATTTCAAAAAAGTTATAAATTGATTTGCATTTTAATGAGTGAAATAAGTATTTGATCCCCTATCAATCAGCAAGATTTCTGGCTCCTAATCAGAGCTTGTTACCTATATAAAAGACATCTGTCCACAGAAGCAATCAATCAGATTCTAATCTCTCCACCATGGCCAAGACCAAAGAGCTGTTCAAGGATGTCAGGGATAACATTGTAGACCTACACAAGGCTGCAATGGGCTACAAAACCATCCCCAAGCAGCTTGGTGATAGGGTGACAACAGTTGGTGCGATTATTCACAAATGGAAGAAGCACAAAATAACTGTCAATCTCCCTCGGTCTGGGGTTCCATGCAAGGTCTCACCTCGTGGAGTTTCAAAGATCATGAAAACGGTGAGGAATCAACTCAGAACCACACAGGAGAATCTTGTCAATGATCACAAGACAGCTAGGACCATAGTCACCAAGAAAACAATTGGTAACACACTACGCCGTGAAGATTTGAAATCCTGCAGCCCCTGCAAGGTCCCCCATGTATAGGCCTGTCTGAAGTTTGATAATGAACATCTGAATGATTCAGGGGAGAACTGGGTGAAAGTGTTTTGGTCAGATGAGACCAAAATCAAGCTCTTTGGCATCAACTCAACTCACCGTGTTTGGAGGAGGAGGAATGCTGCCTATGACCAAAGAACACAATCCCCACCAAGGGAACAAGACAACTTCACTGCATCAAAGGGACGATGGACTGGGCCATGTACCGTCAAATCTTGGGTGAGAACCTCCTTCCCTCAGCCAGGGCATTGAAAATGGGTCGTGGATGGGTATTCCAGCATGACAATGACCCCAAACACACGGACAAGGCAACAAAGGAGTGGCGCAAGAAGAGGCGCATTAAGGTCCTGGAGTGGCCCAGCCAGTGTCCAGACCTTAATCCCATAGAAAATATGTGGAGGGAGCTGAAGGTTCGAGTTACCAAACATCAGCTTTGAAACCTTAATGATTTTGAGAGGATCTGCAAAGAGGAGTGGGACAAAATTCTTCCTGAGATGTGTAAAAACCTTGTGGCCAACTACAAGAAACGTCTGACCTCCTATGATTGCCAACAAGGGTTTTGCCACCAAGTACTAAGTCATGTTTAAGAAGGGGTCAAATACTTGCTTCACTCATTAAAATGCAAATCAATTTATAACTTTTTTGAAATGCCTTTTCTGGATATTTTTTTTGTTTTTCTGTCTCTCACTGTTAAAATAAACCTATCATTAAAATTGTAGACTGATCATTTCTTTGTCAGTGGGCAAACTTACAAAATCAGCAGAGGATCAAATACTTTTTTCCCTCACTTTACATAACTTACATACTGTAAATTGTGTTTTATAACATGTCATATCTTCTTGGAGAACATTACCCCTGAAGTGGAGTATGGTTCACTGTATACCTATTGTTCTGCATGCCAACTGTAATGTATTACAATGAAGCATGCATATTGTATTCATCCTAAGATGTTCTACTGATTTCATTTTCTCTTCTCTACTATTAAATTATATTAAAAAAGTGCTCCCATGATGCATTAGGAGCCTCCATTAAGATTGCTAAAATCTAGTGATGGTGGTGGTGGTGAGGGGGAGGGGGGCACCGTATGTGTTTTTAGGGTGCCTGACTGCTGTTCCCATTTCAAGAAAATGAGATTCAAGTGTAAATTGGTTATTTTATCAATTCAAAAACATGCAGGTTGTCATTAAATCCTATTTTTTTTCCCCTTGAGAATGTGATATATTTATAATGTTTCTTTTTTTGGGGGGGGGGGGGGGGGGCGTGTGGTTTATGTGACTATCATTTAGCATTCCTTCAGAAAATACTTGGCTGCTTTAAGAATTGAAGACTGCATGCATAACCTGCAGCTAGGCATTGCTACACTGACTTGGTGTCATAGAAATATTCATTTCTGCCTCCCAGCCCTTCAGATGAGAGAGTTAGCAGTGTCTGGTGTGTCTGCCTGTAAACTTTAATATAAAGCTGTGTATACACAACAAACATGACCCTTGTAAGCAGAGAAAAGAAGTCCTCCACTGCCTAGATAAACCATATTCTTTGTGCCATGGAGTGTTAGTGTGAAGGGGATACATGCAGCATAGCCACGTTGAATTTCATACTTTCATTATCTGCCAATATTGCATAAGGATTAAAGAACTTCAACAGATAATATCGCAATGTAAATCAATTCAGTTTCAAAATGGCAACTAACCTTTTTGGAAAGGTGGTCTCCACCTTGCATGTCGGGACAAAACTAGCAATCGGAGATTGCTAGCCATCCTACAGCAATTCTAAAGTTGCCTAAAAACAGACGACAGAGCCTGTGGCAAATTCTTAACAAGTGGTTAAGAATGTATAACAAACTTTAAAACATAGCCTTTCTGACCGCTCTAGCTGGGGGCACTGGAGCAATTCATCCATGGCAGCAGCTTTGATGTCATTCAGGTCCCTCTTAGGTGGCTTTCTCTGCTCCTCCCATCCACCAGTTAATCAGGCGCTTTTCAGGCATGCAATTTGGGAATGAGTTTATCCACAGCAAAACTGGGCAATTCTATTACGGTTTGTTTGTGTGATTCTCTTTAGTTTTACAGAGAAATTTGTTTTGCAAATGCATTATATTACCAAAAGTACTGGGACACCTGCCTTTACACGCACATGAGCTTTAATGGCATCCCAGTCTTAGTCCGTAGGGTTCCATATTAAGTTGGTCCACGGTCCTTTGCAGCTATAACCGCTTCAACTCTTCTGGGAAGGCTGTCCACAAGGTTTAGGAATGTTTGACCATTCTTCCAGAAGTGCATTTGTGAGTTCAGGCACTGATGTGGACGAAAAGGCCTGTCTCGCAGTCTCCGCTCTTATTTATCCCAAAGGTGTTCTATCAGGTTGAGGTCAGGACTCTGCACAGGCCAGTCAAATTCCTCCACCACAGACTCACTCATCCATGTCTTTTATGGACTTTGTTTTGTGCACTGGTCCAAAACATTTGGTGGAGGGGGGATTATGGTGTTGGGTTGTTTTTTTTAGGGGTTGGGCTTGGCACCTTCGTTTTAGTGAAGGGAACTCTTAAGGCATCAACATACCAAGACATTTTGGATAATTTCATGCTCCCAAGTTCCCAACTTTTTGGGAATAGTTTGGGAATGGTCCCTTCCCATTCCAACATGACTGTGCACCAGGGCCGGCATCCCAATGCTTTTGGTATTATAGTGTAGCTTTCTTATTAGAATAGCTGTGGTAGGTCCTTGCTCTACAGCAGGGGTCTCCACACTTTCCAAACACAGGACCAGTTTACTGTCCTTCAGACTTGTGGGGGCTAGACTGTAGCCAGTGGTAGTGGAAGATGTCCAGGTCAGTAAGAGTAAACTATGCCCCATTTTTGGTATCAGTGGGAGGAATGGTGCCCCATCATTAGTGGTAGTGTAAGAAATAATGCTATATTGTTAGTGTCATTGTGAGGAATAGTGTCACATCATTGGTGTCAGTAGGAGGAATTGTGCCCCCTCATTGGTGTCCATGGAAGGAATAGTACCCCATCGTTGGTGTCACTGGGAGGAATAGTGTCCTATCATTGGTGTCATTAGGAGGAATTGTTCACCATCATTGGTGTCATTGGGAATAATAGTGTTCCCATCGTTGGTGTCAGTGGGAGGAATTGTGTCCCATTGTTGGTGTAAGTGGCAAGAATTATGCCCCTTTGTTGGTGTCAGTGGATGTAATGATGCCCCAAGGGCCAGATAAAGGAAAGCAAGGGCTACATCTGGCCCCTGAGCCACAGTTTGGAGACCACTGCTCTAGAGGCAGGAACACAAGAGAAACCAAATAAGAACAACCTTTTTCACAATTTTGGTAATTTTGTTTGTAAACCATTTGATCATACGTCCATACTTATCCTCTCTGGTATGGCAAGGTTTGTCCCCTAAGTTCTATTGATTCCATGTACTTTACAGTTGCCACTTCAAGGAAATTTGTTTCGAGAGCAATAAAAGATGCTGTTGACTTCCTTCAGGAAAAAAAAAGCTAGTTGTCTGGTAGTTTCTGGCTTGAAACAGTTACTGATCTTGAATAAGCATACAAATAAATCAGAGCAAGGTCAGAACCCCCTGGTCTGCTTGCTTGAAAAAAATTAAAATACAGAATGTCCTGAAGTTGAGGAATTGGCATGACAACCAAAATACCATTTTCAAAAGGATAGGTGAGCAATGGGCAGCTTTGTCATTTCAACTTTTTTAAAATTTGCCAGATTTAAACATTTTTTTCAGGACAATTACAGTGACCCAGAATGATCTGAATTTTCGGAAGAAGTTGGAGGACTTTCTCACCAGAATTTGACAGTAAAGCCAATTTAAATAGTATGGAAGGGGGAATTAAGGAAAAGGGTTTTTTTCATTCTTAAAGGGATTTTTAGGGGGACCGTAATCCTCTGCATTCTACTTCCTAAATAAGTCCCCAATGCACACATGGACAAGCTTGCATGTTTTATCTGAATGGGAGATATAAAGGGCACTCTTAGATTGCACTGTTCATTCCATGTATCAATATGGGGACCCAGGAAGCTACATTTCTGTTTCATATTGGAAAGCTAATTCTAGCTAGATATTGCCTCTGTTTAATTCAGGTATGTATTGGTAAAAAATACTCCAGTGGTCTGTGTTATGGAAATGATTAAGAGCTCCAATCGAGCCCAAGGTTATCTGCTGCTGTCTCTAATTGGAAAGTGTGGATATGCATGCATATAAAAGTAAACACTCTGAGACACGCTCAGCACCGTTACTTCTTACACTTCTGATTTATTCAAGGCGGTGCTAATGTTTTATACACACAAATACGTCATTGCTATGTTAGTCTAATAGGTACATCTCATTGGTTAAGATAGAAAAGAAGATGGAGAATCTTCATAATGAGGTTTGGCTGTCCTTGGTTTTATCTTCAGTTCCGCGTTCTTCTGATGTGTGGGATGTAGGGGGTACCCGCCATCTTGAGAAAATATAGGAACAGAGCAAATCTGTATACTTATATAATGAGTAAGGAGAAAAATATGTATACACATAAGAAAATAGACATTTTCAGATTATTATTATTATTTACATCACATTCCTTCACAATCCCCCCTAAAATGACTATTTTCTCTTTTCTGTCCCTAATACTAAAGGTCCCACTTTGGCCTGGCCCTTCTCCTCAGCAACTCTTTTAGGCTGTATATAGAATTGGGCAGCAACTGTTCACTTCCCTCCTCGATACAGCTGGAGAGGTGCAGTCAGGCGCTATCTATCCCTAAAACCCCATAGGATTGTGAGGTTTTGGACAAGGAGTGACTGTAGGGGAGTGAAGGGTTTGTCATCTTCCATCATAAGGAGGTCCTCTTCTTGGTGGAGAAATGTAGGTGTGCTATTGTCTACAGCCTTGCTCATTAACTTTTTTTCAAAAGGTAGAATACAGCATACAATCAGGGCTAAAAGAACCAGGATTATTAATACCCTTACCCGTATCTGGACGAGCACCTTCTGCCACCCACTCATCCAGCTAAAATATTGGTCCCATGGGTCTGTGATACCTGAGTTCTTCTTCAACTCCAATGACAGATCTTCTAATTTCTTTATAGCTAAAATAACCTTACCATTTGGCCCAGTATTATCAGGAATGTATGTACAACAGGTTCCCGTTTTTTCCTATGATTTTAAAAAACACCTCCTTTCCCAGATAGCACCATGTCTAAGGCCATCAGGTCCTGGAATGTCATGTAGGAAGTGGGGGCTAACTGGTCAGCAATTCCCTGGAGGGCATCTTTAGTGTAATTTACAAATCTCTGTTGGTTATAATATGTGTAGTGTCAGGTCACCTAGAGGCTGGGTGACAGATGCACACCGTTGGGATCAGGAGTGCACCGCAAGGTAGTGGACCCTACGGGTGACTGCTGCGGATTGAACCCTGGGAGGTTCGGGAAGCAGGTCTACTGGATCACTGACACAGATCCCACTGGGAGCTAGAGCATAGATTCCCCAGGGCGCGGAGTCTAAGAGCCAGCAGGTGTTCACCAGAGCCTCTAGTGGTGAGGATGGACTGCGCTGCAGTCTGGCTCCAGGTCGCGGCCCCCAGGGTCTCACAGCTCACGCTCATGGTAGACTACAGGAGAAGAGGAAGGAGGCAGTTGGCTGGAACATCAGGATCACAGGCAAACAGGGATGGTCGGGAACAGGCCAAAGTCGGTAACAGGAATCAGATGTAGGAAACACAGCAAGTACACATAGAGGCTCACACACAATGGTTGATCAGCACTGCTGGCTTGCATTGCACAGGTTAATATAGGGTTCCCTGATAGGGCCTGGGGTAGGGCCATGCTTATAGGAGAGGTTACAAAAGCAGTCAGGTGAGGGTCAGCTGGTCTCTAGAGATGAACACATGGAGACAGGTATGCTGATCGACAAACTCTATTGCATAACCATGACATGTAGTTAATCCAATCTACATTCTTGCTGACAGTTGTTATGGGGATCAAAGACTCAAAACCAGCTTTTACCTGGTCCCTGGCTTTAAACTTATCAGGGACCCCCCTTGTAACCCTTATGACATCTATGTACACATGAGGGTCAAAGCTTCCGGAGAGAGCTGCTCGCTTCCTCCTCTGACTGTGTGCTGGGTCAGTGTATGTATCAGGGGTATCTTTGGTTAGGATATGGGGGCTTTCTATTTTCATCTTTTTTGTCTAATGCACTCTGTGGTCGCCCAGTCTGGCCCTGTGTTCCAACCCACTGGCCCCCACAGAAACCACAACTCTGTCCCCAGTAACTGTCTGTGTGGCATACATATATGTCCTTACCGTCAGGGATATCACTGTACCAATGGCATCACCATGAAGGGTCAAACGGACAAGGTACTATGTCACAGTAATCTAAGGTAAAGGTGGTCACATGTGTACCTGAAGAGTTACACTAAAACGTAATTATGTTATCATTTTTGTGATGGCCACCTCCTGGGCCCCTCCCCCCTAGATCAAACAGAAAAAGGATATGCAGCACCCGAAAACACGCTCTCCTGCAGTGATAAGCGTGCATTCAGGTGTTCTTCCTGGCCAACTTGACTGAGGTGGCTGTGGTCAGCAAAACTTGGAATGGACCATCATAACTTGGCTCAAGTATCTCCAGACAGTAGTTGGTGTGTTCCTGTATCTAATTCAGGATCTGGAATGGAAGAAAACACCTGGACATGCATTCAGGTTAATTCTCGTGATAATGTGGTTACATAATTAGTCAACACATCAGACTGCAACTGTAACTGTTGTGGAAAGTAACAACCAAGTCTGGGAGCTGAACCAAACAAAATTTCATTAGGGTATAGGGCATGTTTCCCCCGGGTGTGTGTCTGACACTGAACAGGGCTATGGGCTAACTGTCTGGCCAACTCATGTTAGTCTCTTGGGCCATCTTTAACATCCTGTTTTTAGTGTCCCATTCATCCTTTCTACCTTCCCGCTACTTTGAGGGTGGTATGGTTCAGTGTTTGACAACTTAATAGAGTAATGCTGTCCAGTAGGAGGAAACACAGGAGTCTCAAGTGTCTGGTAGTGGACAAGTGTTTCGGCTGGATCCTGGTTGAATATGGCAACGACGTCATGGGGAGTAAGCAGAACGAGGCAGTGTCTGAGGACCAAGTTCAAAGTTTTGTCAAGCAAGGCTTGTATAGCAAAGCCAGCTCGCAGACACAATAGGCCTCCTCTTGCTACCGCATCCAGCCGACAGGAATAATATCCTACGGGGCGTAGGCTGATGCCGTGTGATTGGGTGAGTACACCTGCAGCATGTCCCAGACGTTCGGATACAAAGAGCTTGAGCGTTTTGTCGTAGTCTGGGAGCCCTAGCGCCTGAGATGGCACACTTGAGGGCCTCAAACTTAGATATTTCTTCAGGAGACATCTGGAAGGGTCTGATTGCAGAGCATCAGTAGGAAGGCTTCTGGAATCCATGCTCTGCACTAGGAAATTAGTCCAAGGAAAATGACAGGTGTTGAGCACCACTGCAATTTGGGCTTTGAGGCACTGCAGCCCTGGTTGGCAAGATAGCACAACAGGCTTTCTGAGGTGACTTCAACAGGGGGTAAGTCAGCTGCACAAAGGAGAAGGTCATCAACATGTTGGAAGAGAATCACTTCCGGGTGTTCCTCTTGTCATGTGTCAAGGATGATAGCCATAGCTTTTGCAAACTGGCTTGGAAAGTTCTGTGCCCCTTGTGGCACAACTGTTTAGGTATGTTGCCGTTTCTTTCCGTGGATGAATGCGAAAAGGTACCAGCAGGAGGGGTGAGGGTGGACACTGAAGAAAATGTTTGTAAGGTCCACCTCTGTGAGGTATTTTGCAGTCAAAGGCATCTACAGCAGGTACCTGGTTCTCTTTTTAGGATTCTCTTCTTGGGGTTATTGTGGTTTCCGGGGCAATGAAGCGCCCTCTTTTAGCTTGACTGAAACTGGTGGCACCTTTTAGTGACCGTTGTCTTCCGGTCCTGTGGACCATAAGCACACAGGGATTCTGTCAAGTAGTTCCTGCAGTATTGAACTTGAAGTTTTTGCTTCATTAAGTGTCGTCAGGAGAGGCAAAAAACACAAAGCAGACGAGTCTTCCAAACATAGGGGAGTATGTAACTTCATCCCCCCTTCAGGCGTGTCCTGTTTGAGGCCTGTAGTCTGGACAACACATCAGCTCCTAGTAGATTCAAGGGATATGTAGAGGACGCCGCAAATCAGGAAATGTCCCCACTTGGAGTGGCTCTACAAATGGACTGGAGCGGGGCAACCCATCCACTCCCACGCAGGAAACGTGTGTGTCTCTTTTCAAAGTGGGAGAAACTCAGATCATCAAAGGCCTGTACGAGTCTAGCATGATACTTCTTCAGACTCCCCTTTATCTTGGGTAATATCTTGGATTGTGGTGGTCTGATCCGTCAACTTCTCCTTTGCCCAGTCGTGGAGTTGTGCACAGAACTCCACGCCTGAGGTGTAGGAAGTGGCACTTGTCAGGCAGGCATCATTGAAGGCCATCTGCATGACTGGCCAAAAGACATATCCTGCTTTGATTTGGCATAGGCTGATCAAGTCTCTCCAGGCAGCTGAGTAAGTTTCTTGTATCTGCACTATCCTGTGGTAGAAGGGAATTGGCTGCTTCTCTGGGTCAGGCAGACTTGTCACTAAGGCCGCTGCTTGTGATAGAGTAAAAGCGACATACATCACTGGTGCCCCTTCTGGTAACCGAGACTGTTGTTGGGGCGGGGGCTGACAAGAGGCACTGTTCCTTATGGTTGCCAGCATGTGTTTGAGATCCTCTCGGACCTGTGAGTCCGGAGCCGGATTGGGGGTTAAATCAGTGGGTGGCCTTGCTGCCTGTTGTTGGGCTTCCCACTCAGACGCTTTTTCATCATTAACATATCCGGCCTGGGAATGTGATGCTTCCGTATTGGGGAAGACAGATGTGTGGTATGAACCATCCTGGTTTAAAACAGGGAGGGCTGGGTACAGGCTGTTTAAGCTCACTGGGTGTACCAAGATGGCTGCCGGCAGGAAGTGCACTGGGCTGGGCAGTGAGTGAAGGCATGGGTGCACCAAGATGACCGCCGGGCGGAGTTGTCACAGTGGGCTGTGCTTGGGCTGGGAGGGAGAGAAGGGAGTGGATGTCAGGTGGAGGGCAGGGTTGTCCCTCCCTTCTCTCGGTCCAGGTTTTTTGATAGGGGGGTGGTTTAGGCACATTATCAATTCTGTGATACACATACATAATACAATCGCCATCTTTCTTAACTTCCTTTATCCAATTTTCTTTATCACACAGGATTTTTCTCCCTGTTTCTTTAGCAACATAACTTTCGCCACTTCGTTCAACTTTGTTAACTATTTCAACATCTTCTTCTCTTCACAATATCACATTCTTTACAATATCACTTCCTGTTCTCTCTCTGTTTCTCGGCTAACGGCTTGAGAGGAGAATACGTATAACCAAGGGGTTAATATTCTTTCTCAGTGTTCTTTATCAACAAATTCCTTGGGTGGGGGCACATAAGACTGCGCTCCTAGCTTCTAGTGTCTTCTATAACCCTGTAATGTACGGTTAATCTCAGAACAAGAACAAACACGTCAGGGGTAGTGAGGAGCAACGGCCCGCGACCCAACAGATCCCCCGGGCAGCCCCCCCTCCGACCTTAACCAGTCCCCAACCCCTCTCGTGTATAGCAAACAGTAAACCACAAATACACTCACGACAGGACATTACACCTGCCACTCTTCGAACTGCAAAATTTCAGCAGGCTAAGATAACCCCAGGGGCAGACAACTCCCCTTAAACCCAGTTAAAGGCCGTCATTACAGTTACTCCCAGAGGCCGACAGCTCATCTGGGGGTGAGACATCTGTAACGCTTTCAGACTGCAAAGCCAGCAGCTGAGATAACCCTCAAAGATTCGACAAACCAATGAGTAACCCATCCCATAACCGACTGCCACAATAACCCATCTCACTCCAGAGGCCGACAGCTCATCTGGAGATGAGAACACACATGTAGCACTTTTAGACTGCTGAGTTTCATAGCCCAAAGAATGGCAGACAGTGAACAAATACAGACAGCAGAAACCCATTGGCAGGTTCGTTAAAACAACCTCAGGCGAGGAAATACCTGCCTCTAAGACAGTCTCAGCATACCGACAGAATCCAGCCGTCAACCGAAAGATAAAAAAGTCGTACAGTGGTAAGAATATAAATAAGACTTACCGGTACTGTTAGGGCTGCGCAAACCCCCGTCTCATCAATCAGTTAACGCCCGAATGCTTATCGCGGTATAGCTTCGACTGTAGCCTGAGGTCCCGGGTTTCGGCACCAGCTGTTATGGAAATGATTAAGAGCTCCAATCGAGCCCAAGGTTATCTGCTGCTGTCTCTAATTGGAAAGTGTGGATATGCATGCATATAAAAGTAAACACTCTGAGACACGCTCAGCACCGTTACTTCTTACACTTCTGATTTATTCAAGGCGGTGCTAATGTTTTATACACACAAATACGTCATTGCTATGTTAGTCTAATAGGTACATCTCATTGGTTTAGATAGAAAAGAAGATGGAGAATCTTCATAACGAGGTTTGGCTGTCCTTGGTTTTATCTTCAGTTCTGCGTTCTTCTGATGTGTGGGATGTAGGGGGTACCCGCCATCTTGAGAAGATATAGGAACAGAGCAAATCTGTATACCTATATAATGAGTAAGGAGAAAAATATGTATACACATAAGAAAATAGACATTTTCAGATTATTATTATTATTATTTACATCACATTCCTTCACAGTCTGTAAGCCAACTTGGCTTCCCTGCATTGCACAATGCTGTGAATCTAACAAAAGAGCTTGCAGATTGGAGTAAACAGCAAAAAGATGACCTTGCCAAGGAGCTAGTCCTCCTTCACTATTCAATCACGACCTTGACTAAAGCCTAGTACACAGGGGCCAAATATCGGGCTACATTTGCCAGTTCAATAAAAACCCAGGCGACATTCGGCCCGTGTGTATGGCAGCTGGTTGGCTTCTGTCAGACGTGCATGCTGGAAAACCAGCGGCCAACCGACTCCCGATCAGCATTCTCAGTCAATAGCAGAGAGCTCTGACCAGAGTGTTCTGATAGTGTGTACTAGGCTTAAGCCTAACCATATTTGTTCAGATTTCTAAGCAGCATGGATGGAGGAATCTTCCCTGCTGGCTATTGTATCCTGACAACTGTTGCTCCTGGAGCTCTCAGAATATCCAAACATGGGCTGCACTGACTGTTCGACTGAAAATTTTCCGCCTGGCTCCTTCAGTTTTCAGATTAAAGCTTGTTATTCCGGGTGTTGCCAAAAGGGCCAAGCGCGGTTTGAATTCCAGGTGATTCAGCAGGAATCGGATGAAATTTGAGCTATGATTAGCCAGCATAAGTTTGTTTTTGTTTTTAATTGCTTTGACTTTAGTGTAGAAAACGAATCAGGTAGGGGTGCCTGGATTAGAAAACGAGCTGAACGGAAATAAAATATTTCTGTCAGATACCACAGTGTGCAAGTTTGAATTTCTATTGTACACATAGCTTTTTACCTACACTTATGTTTAGGACGGAGCTCCAAGAAACACAAAATACCTCCCTTGCAGTGAAACTGTTTGTTTATATCTAGGGGACTTGGTAAAGCACTTTAACTTCCCCGATCCTCTACTTCTGCAGGCTCCTCTGCACCATTAGATCGGTCCCCACAGCCGCTATGCTCCAGTGGTCTAGGGTCCTCTGACATCATCAAGATTGTTGCAGAGACCATAGCCCTATGCCTGAAGTGAGGTTGCTGGTGAATAGCCCACCACTGGAGTGTAGAGGAGCATGGTCTGCTTGGGGGGGGGGGGGGCGAGTTCACATTAGGTAAAGCTATGTTTCTATCCCCTATAAATTTAGCAAATAACCCTTGCATTATGACAGTTTTTAGGTTTCCTGGAGTTGAACTTCAAAGAATCCTACAAAAACTTGGGAGCTAGGCCAGCCATAGATGGATCTAATCTTGGCTGGTTCAGCTAGGACCAGCCAAGGTTTGATCCATCCTTTGGCAGGCTGGTTGTACTCAAGGGAGGTGGAAAAAACACTGCGCAAATATCAATGAATAGTGACAGCTGCTACACAAAATGTGACCAAAATTTAAACGAAAACTATAAAAAAAAAATGTAGCGCTAACATAATATATGCTCTGTGATACAGTGCAAAGGGAAAAAAGGAGGGACAAATGCAGGGAATATACCCAAAATGAGACAATCAACCCCAAAGTGAAAAGTCCAAAGGAAGAGTGTGATAATGAATGGTCAATCTTCTATCGTGCACACGACCTTATGGGACTTCAACGGTGGTGGATCCAAGAGATGAAAAAGATGAGGTACTCTTACCGGATAGGGTGGACCCAGATGTCAGCGACACTGGGTCAATAAGGCTTAGATGATCGAATAGGTGGCTCCCTCAGATGGAAATGGAAGTCTGGAGTCTCCACGGATGTCACCGAACAGCCTCATGAAGCTCTGCAGGACTGGAGGCACAATATTCCCCTGTTGATGTCCTATTAGGACAAAACGCGTTGGTTTATGCTATCTGCTCCCCACATTGCTTTTATTATTGTGATCACTTTTATGTATTATTGGTTTTAATAAACCTATACTATTGACCTGCACTATTGGAGCCCCCCTCTCTTCTCTTATACACATTTTTTTTGAGGAGAGTTGCTGTGGCTTTTTTTTTGGATACATTGTGCCTCCAATCCTGCAGAGCTTCATGAGGCTGTTCGGTGACATCCGTGGAGACCACGGACTTCCATTTCCATCTGAGGGAGCCACTGATTCGATCATCTAAGCCTTATTAACCCAGTGTCGCTGACATCTGGGTCCACCCTATCCGGTAAGAGTACCTCCTCTTTTTCATCTCTTGGATCCACCACTGTTGAAGTCTCATAAGGTCATGTGCACAATAGAAGATTTACCCTTCATTATCAAGCTCTTCCTTTGGACTTGGTTGTACTCAAGTCGATCCATCGATCGACTTCAGTAAACCAGCCTGTCAGATTTTTTCATGCGATCACTGCTGTGGACTAATAGTAGTGGTCAGCGTGTTCCTGCAAGGAGGGAAGGCTCCCCGCCGGCAAAACACAATAGTGCTAAGGGTGGTATTCCCTTATCCACAATGACACTATTGATAGGGGAACTGAGTAATTTACTTTCCTTCCACCACGGGTGGAAGGAAAGAAAATTGCTTATCTATGGGCTGCCTTTAAGATGGACATAGAAGGTTCGTTTCTGGCTGAACAAAAAAAAAAATAAAATATATAGGATTCCCTTATGCATATAAGAAAGGTGGATTGAGGAATCCCCTCTGCATAATTTATGGGCTGCCTTTAAGATGGACATAGGTTAGCTTCTGGCTGAACAAAAAAAAATATATATACAGTCCGGTCCTTAAATATTGGGACATTGACACAATTCTAATCTTTTTGGCTCTATACACCACCACAATGGATTTGAAATGAAACGAACGATATATATTTATATAATATTATATTTATATTCCTCCATCTACATAAGAAAGGTGGATTAAGAAATCCCCCTTGCCGGGACATTGTATACTTGATAGTAGCTCCCGCTGCTTTCAGAATACACTGATCAGTGGTTGTTGCCACTGATCACCAAAAGTTTTCCAGTGTGGAATGATCGACTTTTGTCGAACATGGAGGGCCACACACATGGCCATGGTTCCTGCTGTACTGGCCAAATTTCAATCTGTCAGTGTCCTGCTATAAATGAGGGCTTTGCTTACAAAGTATGATAACAAACTGCCACCACCAAAGCTTCCTTGTGTATATAAATGGGCAGATTATGATGGAGGGGGGTGGTAACACCTAGGCTACATTATAAAAGATACATTGAACATGCTGCCCATAGAAAGCTACCGGTTGCTTTAACTCTTTCATCAATAAAGTTGCTAAATAACTGAGAACTAGGTGAATCCTCAGTGATTGAATAACAGAATTTGCATATGAACAGCTTTGGAGTTCTGCAGACTTCTATAGACTTTTCTATACTTGCACAATAAACTGTTGTCTACGCCCATGACGTCTGCAATTCAGACAGTTTTACAAAGGCAAACTTTTATTTAATGTTTGTATAATGAAAAACCACAGCTAAAACACTAGTAAATGGATTTGCTTTCTAATATTGCTTTAACCTACACAGATTTCTAGGTAAAAGTTTCCATTCTGTCAGCCTGAGAAAACATTACAAGGAAAATACTTCATGCCTACTTAGCCTCAGAGAGGCTGTTTATGAGTAATTATGTACTTTGGGATCTAATGCTGTTTTTGTACCCGAGTGTAGCTATGTTACTATGGGCCCTAATGTCATACTTAATTGGGGTGCCACAATGTTTCTTTATCAACAGATGTGAATGGCATATTGTACAAAACTGTCCAACCTACCTAATTCCTTTTAACATTGACATCAGTCCAGACATGTCCCATACAAAGGTTGTCACAAGGTTTTGCTAAAAGTATTTTTTGCAGAATTTATTTTAATCCAATTTGCCCTGGCCCATTGGTACCAGGGACCTGCCTAGAGACCAACAAATTATAAAGCTTAGATTATGATGTGCCTTGTATTGAAGAGGTATTTCAGTTTACAAAATCAATGTAATCATATCCCTGGTCTTATTGAAACAGAATGAGTACTACATAATGACTGTAATTTTGACCATAACTGACCATGATCCTTAAAAATACTCACATTTTAATGAATCTGTAAGGGTCTTGATCCCATTATTTAGCTATAGTAAGCATTTGTGAGTCAGTGAAGATAAGTCTTTTCACCTAATTTCTCAGTTTGCTTCCCTTGCAAAGCAAAAGTGGGTGCTAAGGTGCTTCAGAACTTGGTCCAAGATCTACAGCAATTAACTTAACCATATATTTAAGCTTAAAGTAGAACTATAGGCAAGACTTTTTTTCATTTTGGATATTATAATTATAATATATGTATATTATATATATTTTTATATTTCGCCATCTGTGTCCCATCGCATAGATTTCCCTTCACTTCCTGTCCCATAGCCAAACAGGAAGAAGAGGAAATCCCAGCAAATGAAGGTAATTCCTTGGAGACCCCTGAGGTCAACAGAACTTGCGTCCCCATTGGAAGATTTCCCTTCTATTACTTTCCTGGGGACAACCCAAAATGTGGGATTTTTTTTGTTTTTGTTTCACTTTCAAAAGATAACGGTAAACAGTACAAATAGGATGAATCACCATATCGAGGTTACAGGCAGCAATAAAAACTGACAAGCGTTCAAATCCCTCTGCACTCTGACGAGGGGAAAAATAAAAAAATTGCCTTTAGTTATACTTTAAGAAAAAAGTTCCACCCAAAAATGGAACGTCCGCTTTAAGTGCCTCCCTGACATGCCACATTTAGCATGTCATTTTTTTTGAGGGGGGAGCGGATACCCTCTTTTTAGAGGCATCCAGCTCCCACTTGCTCCCGGGGCTCTGCGGCACCAGAAGGAAGTTCTCCTCTACTCCCTCCCTGCAATCTTCTGGGACACGTCACAGGTCCCAGAAGATTGCCCGGCCATTCACAGCACGCAGCGCAGCCTGCCGCCCACAGTAAGAATGCCGGCGCCGTGGAGGGGGAGAGGAGCGGGGCTTCATACATCTGCATTGCGGGACTGTGGGACAGGTAAGTGTCTGATTATTAAAAGTCGGCAGCTACACTTTTTGTAGCTGCTAACTTTAAAAATGTTTTTTTTTTTCCGGTGGAACTCCGCTTTAATAGTGTGTACTAAACAATACCCCACCCAACCTGACAATATAATTGTGCAATGCCTGGTGGTATTGTGCACCATTGATACCTCCATAAAATATATCCACAAATCCCAGAGATTTGCACAAAAAGCTATAGGTATCCTTTAGTAGTTCTGTTGATTGATTGGTCAAATTGGAATGCAGTACTCACTTACTGAAATGACTTTAGGCTGCAGTTTACAGTCCTGTTCAATCAGCTCATTAAAAATACAAAACATTCTAAAGGTGTTACTAAACTCTCAGCACCCTCCATTCACTATATCTGGTCTCCCACAGTACACAGAACATGGACATGCCATTATTTTAGTAAATATAAACTGTTAAATATAAATATAAACAGTATATAGCAGTCTTATGACTTTGATCAGTGTCTGGTTAAAACTTGTAGAAGGATTTTTCATTCTACTCTGACTGTCCTATGAGGCTGCATGACCCCTGACCCTCTGGACAGTGCTGATTGGCCCTGTGCTGATCACATGTACCCTCCCAAGAAAAAAAAAAACCTCTCTAGCAATACACTCCAAACTGAGCATGTGCAGAGTGCCCCTAAGGCTCTGCACTATCAGCAGGATGGATTGGGGACAGTAAAAGAAGGGAAGGATCAGAGAAGATAGGATCAAACAGCCTTTTTACACAATGTGGAGAATTAACCCCTTAGGTTCCACAGTGAGCATAACAAGCATGCTTTACTGCATATACAGACTGATTTTACTCTTGTGGGTTTAGTAAACCTTTAACTCTCCATATGATAGTTCCCACTAAATTTGTCATCTCAGTTATAAACGAGGCCGAAATGAAGAAAATCATCCATATGAGCAAGAAGAGACTGACCCAGTTTCTCCAGACCTGGACAAATTGGGTGAATTTAAAATGTCAGAAAAATGTTGCCACGTGATGAACCCCACAGACATAACAATGTCCTCCTAACTAGTTGCCGCCCGCCCACCATCAAATGACGGTCGCTCTGGGCGCTCTGAAGGTCCGGCATACCTTGATGGAACTTCAGAGCTTTGTTCCGGAACTGAGGGCTCCCGCTCATTGCGGCTCCAGCCAATCGCACAGCCAGAGAACGCAAACCTGGAAGAAAGACTGGAGAAGATGTCAGCCCCCTCATCCATGGCAGCGTGCCGCAGGAGGGCTTGGCTCTAAGGTAAGTATTCCATAATGTGCTAGTTTGCCTTACAGTTTTTTTTTTTTTTTTTTTTTACCAGACGCAGTTTACAACCGCCTTAAGCAAAAAGACGCTTTTCTGCTAGCAACCTATTAGTCCAAACTTCACGTTGTTTTCACAGGGCACTTATTGAACCCGGAATATAAGAATACTTGACTCTCCCAAGAACACTATTTGTGTTGAAGTCCCTACAGCAGTGCATCTCAACCTTTTTGCAGTCAAGGCACCCTTTAAAATGATGTACAATCTTGAGGCGCCCCATTCTAAATAAAAAAAAAAATAAACTAATAGCTTTACATATCACAGCAGCATCTACACACGTGAGCCACCAAACATTAGAGGTGACTTATTCTTCCAGCTATGCACACTGGTACTGACTAGTATTCCAGTGTTTCTCTTCTCCCTCAGTTTCTCTCCCTCTCTTAGCTAATATGACCCCAGTGCTGACAGGAAGGGGCAGGAGAGGGACAAACAAGGATGCTATGCAAGCGCCCAACATCCTCCTTATCATCCATTGATATCATCGGTTATTATTAGGACATAGGTGGCTGGAAGGTTATAATGGTGCACACAATGGTGAAAAGCTAATGGTGAAAACCTGTGGCTTTGTGTAACTAAAAGGCAGGCTTCATCCACCCGCTGACTTGTATACAATTTTTGGGAAATTTTCAGCCATTTTGCCAAGGAACCTGAAGGAACTCTGATTGAAAAAGTCTGCCCTATAGTAACAGCACTTATATAGTGAAGGACATTTTTTTTGTAATTTTTTTTTTTTTTTTTTTATCACTGATGGACCAGTGGACTTTTTTCATTTCCTGATAAAATCAATCCAATTAAGTCTTAGTGGCCCTCAGCAGATTGCTACAAGTTTAGACACTACCAGATTCCATAGAACAGTTTAAAGCAGCGATGGCAAACCTTGGCACCCCAGATGTTTTGGAACTACATTTCCCATGATGCTCCAGTACACTGCAGAGTGCATGAGCATCATGGGAAATGTAGTTCCAAAACATCTGGGGTGCCAAGGTTTGCCATCGCTGGTATAAAGAATATATAAAGACGGATACCTTGTGGCATCCAATCAGGTTTCTGTGAACTTAATTCGGACCAGTACATGAAATATGGTTGTGCTATGGGCTACTGCCTTTGTACAATTGCTCTTTGCGTTATTGGCTAAGCCTGTTTAGTTTGTGTCTGTAGCCTGATCATCTATAAGATGGGTTTTAGTTCTTGGCTCTAAGGTGTTTGTCTGGAGGAATTATAATTTTTACAAAATGAAAACCGACAAGCCCTTGCTATGGGGTCACTTTACAGCTTTCTTATAATCCAGTTTTTAAACCGATGAAATAATTCCAGTATTCAATAAAAATATAAGTCAGGACCCACAGCACACAATCAGAATTCATATTTTACAGGTCTGATTTTATTAACGTTAATTCTGTACTTTGCATTTAGTTCTTTGCTACTTGCAGGCTACAGAATAAGATCACAAGCGTATGTTCTAAAAATATCAGAAATGTGCAACTTTCAATAACAACATATAGCAACTTCATTTCTGTTTTCTGTAGTAAGATCAGTGAAGGCAAAATGTAGATTTGGTATATTGTGGGGTACTGTGTACAACTTTTTTGTGCATTTCCATTTAGTGATATAGGTCATAAAATATTTAGCATTTTGTTATTTGAGCTTACTTGAGTTGGTCAGTGTTGAGCTTGTACCTCCTCACTTTTTATTTCCAGAGGTCCATCTCTGACATGGATAAATATAGTGGAAGAACTGAAGGGGATGAGGGAGCCTGGTATGCTGAAAGGATCATGAGGCTTTCTGGAGAGTAGGGACTAGCAATCATTTGCCCCCTATTTGGCAATTTGTGCAAATCGATAGTAATTCTACATCTGTGTAGTCCAAATCACCAGTTTATTGTGTGCTGTGTGTTTTGTTGCTTTTTTTTATAGAGGGCTGGTGTTTGCTGTTTTTGCAATTTTTCTAAAGGGAAAAGACATAGACATGAGAAAACAATCTTACTTAATGGGCTGCATTGTGATCATTTGTAAAATAAAGTCCTCTATGATGAATTTTGGGTGAACCTGCCTGCAATTTTAGCCTGTTAACCACTTCAGCCCCGGAAGGATTTACCCCCTTCCTGACCAGAGCACTTTTTACAAATTGGCACTGCGTCGCTTTAACTGCTAATTGCGCGGTCATGCAATGCTGTAACCAAACGAAATTTGCGTCCTTTTCTTCCCACAAATAGAGCTTTCTTTTGATGGTATTTGATCACCTCTGCCGTTTTTATTTTTTGCGCTATACACGGAAAAAGACCGAAAATTTTGAAAAAAAATGATATTTTCTACTTTTTGTTCTAAAAAAAATCCAATAAACTCAATTTTAGTCATACATTTAGGCCAAAATGTATTTGGCCACATGTCTTTGGTAAAAAAAATGTCAATAAGTGTATATTTATTGGTTTGCGCAAAAGTTATAGCGCCTACAATCTAGGGTACATTTTCTGGAATTTACACAGCCTTTAATTTATGACTGCCTATGTCGTTTCTTGAGGTGCTAAAATGGCAGGGCAGTACAAAACCCCCACAAATGACCCCATTTTGGAAAGTAGACACCCCAAGGAAATTGCTGAGAGGCATGTTGAGCCCATTGAATATTCATTTTTTTTGTCCCAAGTGATTGAATAATGACAAAAAAAAAAAAAAAAAAAAAAATTACAAAAAGTTGTCACTAAATGATATATTGCTCACACAGGCCATGGGCATATGTGGAATTGCACCCCAAAATACATTTAGCTGCTTCTCCTGAGTATGGGGATACCACATGTGTGGGACTTTTTGGGAGCCTAGCCGCATACGGGGCCCCGAAAACCAATCACTGCCTTCAGGATTTCTAAGGGCGTACATTTTTGATTTTACTCCTCACTACCTATCACAGTTTTGAAGGCCATAAAATGCCCAGATGGCACAAACCCCCCCCAAATGACCCCATTTTGGAAAGTAGACACCCCAAGCTATTTGCTGAGAGGCATGTTGAGTCCATGGAATATTTTATATTTTGACACAAGTTGCGGGAATGTGACAATTTATTTATTTATTTTTTTTTTTTTTGCACAAAGTTGTCACTAAATGATATATTGCTCACACAGGTCATGGGCATATGTGGAATTGCACCCCAAAATACATTCTGCTGCTTCTCCTGAGTATGGGGATACCACATGTGTGGGACTTTTTAGGAGCCTAGCCGCGTACGGGACCCCGAAAACCAATCACCGCCTTCAGGATTTCTAAGGGTGTACATTTTTGATTTCACTCTTCACTGCCTATCACAGTTTCGGAGGTCATGGAATGCCCAGGTGGCACAAACCCCCCCAAATGACCCCATTTTGGAAAGTAGACACCCCAAGCTATTTGCTGAGAGGCATGGTGAGTATTTTGCAGCTCTCATTTGTTTTTGAAAATGAAGAAAGACAAAAAAAAAAATTTTTTTTTTCTTTTTTTAATTTTCAAAACTTTGTGACAAAAAGTGAGGTCTGCAAAATACTCACTATACCTCTCATCAAATAGCTTGGGGTGTCTACTTTCCAAAATGGGGTCATTTGGGGGGGGTTTGTGCCACCTGGGCATTCCATGGCCTCCGAGACTGTGATAGGCAGTGAAGAGTGAAATCAAAAATTTACGCCCTTAGAAAGCCTGAAGGCGGTGCTTGGTTTTCGGGGTCCCATACGCGGCTAGGCTCCCAAAAAGTCTCACACATGTGGTATCCCCGTACTCAGGAGAAGCAACAGAATGTATTTTGGGGTGTAATTTCACATATTCCCATGGCATGTTTGAGCAATATATCATTTAGTGACAACTTTGTGCAAAAAAAAAAAAAAAAAAAAAAAAATTTGTCTCTTTCCCGCAACTTGTGTCACAATATAAAATATTCCATGGACTCGACATGCCTCTCAGCAAATAGCTTGGGGTGTCTACTTTCCAAAATGGGGTCATTTGGGGGGGGGTTTGAACTGTCCTGGCATTTTATGCACAACATTTAGAAGCTTATGTCACACATCACCCACTCTTCTAACCACTTGAAGACAAAGCCCTTTCTGACACTTTTTGATTACATGAAAAAATTATTTTTTTTTGCAAGAAAATTACTTTGAACCCCCACACATTATATATTTTTTTAAAGCAAATGCCCTACAGATTAAAATGGTGGGTGTTTAATTTTTTTTTTTCACACAGTATTTGCGCAGCGATTTTTCAAACGCATTTTTTGGGGAAAAAACACACTTTTTTACATTTTAATGCACTAAAACACACTATATTGCCCAAATGTTTGATGAAATAAAAAAGATGATCTTAGGCCGAGTACATGGATACCAAACATGACATGCTTTACAATTGCGCACAAACGTGCAGTGGCAACAAAATAAATACATTTTTAAAAGCCTTTAAAAGCCTTTACAGGTTACCACTTTAGATTTACAGAGGAGGTCTACTGCTAAAATTACTGCCCTCAATCTGACCGTCGCGGTGATACCTCACATGCATGGTGCAATTGCTGTTTACATTTGACGCCAGACCGACGCTTGCGTTCGCCTTAGCGCGAGAGCAGGGGGGACAGGGGTGCTTTTTTTTTTTTTTTATTTTTTTTTTTTTATTATTTTTTTGCTTTTTTATCTTATTTTAAAACTGTTCCTTTCATTTTTTTTTTTTTTTAATCATTTTTACTGTTATCTCAGGGAATGTAAATATCCCCTATGATAGCAATAGGTAGTGACAGGTACTCTTTTTTGAAAAAATTGGGGTCTATTAGACCCTAGATTTCTCCTCTGCCCTCAAAGCATCTGACCACACCAAGATCGGTGTGATAAAATGCTTCCCCAATTTCCCAATGGCGCTATTTACATCCGGCGAAATCTAAGTCATAAAATGCTCGTAGCTTCCGGTTTCTTAGGCCATAGAGATGTTTGGAGCCACTCTCGTCTCTGATCAGCTCTATGGTCAGCTGGCTGAATCACCGGCTGCATTCTCAGGTTCCCTGTTGAGACAGGAGAGCCAGAGAAAAACACGGAAGACGATGGGGGGGGGGGGGGGGGGGCATTCTCTCTGCTTGTAAAAGCAGTCTAGAGGCTAATTAGCCGCTAGGATTGCTTTTACATGAAAGCCGACCGCTGGCTGAAAAGAATGATACCAAGATGATACCTAAACCTGCAAGCATCATTCTGGTATAACCACTCAAAGTCGTGAATGCTGTACCTGAAGACAAAAATATGGCTAACAATAAAGCACAGTAAACGGTAAAGTATAAAAAACTGCATACCTGAAAAGCAAACATGATAAAACATAATAACAATAAAACATTGCAGAATAGAATACAGTAAAAAAGAGCAGAACAATAGAGAGAATAGAGAGAGAGAGAATAGAGAGAGAACAATAAAACGACAACTATTATTTTTTATTTTATATTTTTGTTTGTGTTTTTTTTTTTTACACTTTTTTTGTAACTGTACCTTTTGTAACTGTAACCGGTTCCAGGTTCGGGTCTCTCAAAATGCGATGGCATCTTGGGAGACCCTGTGAAAGTGTGTCCTAGTCTGTGCAATGCTGTACCCTACGCTAATACTCAGCTAGTGAATGGTAGCGTTCAAAACATTCACCAATGCAAAGACCAGGATTGTCAGGACAGGAGGGACAATAATAGCGGGTGTCACGCCTATATCCGCGCTTACTGCAGACACGACATCTTTTTTGGGGGGTTCGCTGGGTAGGGGTACTCGGGAGGACATAAAAATGCCTCTCATGCAGCCGACTGCATTTGGTTGGGGATGTGAATGGGGGAAGTACGGGCGCTGCAGAAGTGGTGGGTTCCCAATTAGGATTGGCGAATGCAGCAGGAAGGGCACTATGGGCACGACGGGCCTGTGTTTGTCTTCTTGGTGGCAGCGGGACACTACTTGTGCTTGCCACCTCACCAGCTTGAACTGCACTTATGGGACTCGCCACGTCACCAAGTGTTACTGCAGTGCTGGTTTGACTACGACCGGGGTGTACTAGGCCGCTGGCGCTTGCCAGTTCACCAAAACGCTACCAAAAAAACTGTTAACGATCGCAGGGATCAGGCCTGACTCTGCGAACGCTGCAGTTATGCGTTTAGTGTTTTGTAAGTGACAGTGATCGATCGATACTGCACTTGGGTGGGCTGGGCGGAGGGACAAAACGCAGGTGCTAGCAGGTATCTGGGCTGATCCCACTAACACTGCGTTTTTGGGAACCCTAAACTGCTGGGGATGCCAGTATAGATCTGATCGGATCAGATATTGATCAGTTCAGATACTATACCACTAAGGGAGGTGTACGGTGCGTGCGTGGGTGTTAGCGCTACTGGCACTAACCTGACGCTGCCTGGGGCTGGTGCTTGCCAGTTCACCAAAACGCTACCAAAAAAACTGTTAGCGATCACAGGGATCAGGCCTGACTCTGCGAACGCTGCAGTTATGCGTTTAGTGTTTTTTTAAGTGACAGTGATCGATCGATACTGCACTTGGGTGGGCTGGGCTGGGCCAGGCGGAGGGGCAAAACGCAGGTGCTAGCAGGTATCTGGGCTGATCCCGCTAACACTGCGTTTTTGGGAATCCTAAACTGCTGGGGACGCTAGTATAGATCTGATCGGATCAGATATTGATGCGTTCAGATACTATACCACTAAGGGAGGTGTACGGTGCGTGGGTGTTAGCGCTACTGGCACTAACCTGACGCTGCCTGGGGCTGGTGCTTGCCATTTCACCAAAACGCTACCAAAAAAACTGTTAGCGATCGCAGGGATCAGGCCTGACTCTGCGAACGCTGCAGTTATGCGTTTAGTGTTTTGTAAGTGACCGTGATCGATCGATACTGCACTTGGGTGGGCTGGGCCGAGCCGGGCGGAGGGGCAAAACGCAGGTGCTAGCAGGTATCTGGGCTGATCCCGCTAACACTGTGTTTTTGGGAACCCTAAACTGCTGGGGACGCTAGTATAGATCTGATCGGATCAGATATTGATCCGTACAGATACTATACCACTAAGGGAGGCGTATGCTGCGTGCGTGGGTGTTAGCAGTACTGGCGCTAATCTGACGCTGCCTGGGGCGACGCATATCACCGCCGGGCGATCAGGGGGCTAAATCTTTATTCGGTAATAAACGGCGGGTGCCCTGACACTATAAAAAATAAACAAACTAACCAGCGTCACCCGTAACGGTTATACAGTGATCAGTGGTGAAAGGGTTAACTAGGGGGCAATCAAGGGGTTAAAACATTTATTAGGTAGTATATGGGGGTCCCTGTCGCTATAAAACGCTGACGGCGAACCTAAATATTTACGTCCCTAACTAGCATCACCAGCGACACTAATACAGCGATCAGAAAAATGATCGCTTAGCGACACTGGTGACGGGGGGTGATCAAGGGGTTAAAACTTTATTAGGGGGGGTTAGGGGGGTACCCTAGACCTACAGGGGGCCTAACACTCACTGCCCTGACACTGTCACAAACTGACACCAATACAGTAATCAGAAAAAAAAAAAAAAAAAAAAAAAAAAACCTGCTGGTGTCAGTTTGTGACAGGGGGGGGGGGGGTGATTGGGGGGGGATCGGGGGGGGGATCGGGGTGTTTTGTGTGCCTGGCATGTTCTACTGTGTGTGTGTGTGTTGTGCACTCACATTGATGTCTTCTCTCCTCGGCCCGGAACGGAAAATACCGAGCCGAGGAGAGATGACATCATTTCCTCTGCCTCTGTGTACAATACAGAGGCAGGGAAATGATCCCATTGGCTGGGAGCGATCGCGAGGGGGGGGCCACGAATGGATGGCCTCCCCCTCACCTCCGATCGCCGGGGGACATTTGCCGACCGCCGCAGGCACCGGGGGGGGGTCCGATCGGACCCCCCACCCGCGGGCAGGCAAGGACGTACATGTAAGTCCTTTTGCCTGCCCGTGCCATTCTGCCGACGTATATAGTCGTGCGGCGGTCGGCAAGTGGTTAATGTGAAACTTTAAGGCCCCATACACACCATTAGATTTTCTGCAGACTTTTGTCCTCAGATTTACCAAAACCATATAGTTCAAGGGCCGGCCTGATTGCATACAAATTGAAATTCTAAAGGTTTGACCTCATATTATATGGTTTTGGCAAATCTGAAGACAAAAATCTGCAGAAAATGTAATAGTGTGTATGGGGTCTAATGCCCTGTACACACGATCGGACATTCCGACAACAAAATCCATGGATTTTTTCCGACAGATGTTGGCTCAAACTTGTCTAGCATACAAACGGTGACACAAAGTTGTCGGAAAATCCGATCGTTGTGAACGCGGTGACGTAAAACGCGTACTTCGGGACTATAAACAGGGCAGTAGCCAATAGCTTTCGTCTCTTAATTTATTCTGAGCATGCGTGGCACTTTGTGCGTCGGATTTGCGTACACACGATCGGAATTTCCGACAACGGATTTTGTTGGAAAATTTTATAGCAAGCTCTCAAACTTTGTGTGTCGGAAATTCCGATGGAAAATGTGTGATGGAGCCTACACACGGTCGGAACTTCCGACAACAGGGTCCTATCACACATTTTCCATTGGAAAATCTGACCGCCTGTACAGGGCATTACACTTGCAGTGTCGGTGGGCTATTGCCATCATTTGTAAGTATGCACAGCACATTATGGCATACTTAACCTCTTATGTGCCCTTCCCTTGTGATGTAACATCCACATACCCCTTCACCACTCTTCTGAGTCCCCCATGGGCAGTCACTGGCCCTGTGCACTGAAGTTGCATCTTCCCAGCAGCAGGCTTTATTCTCTGCATCTTATAGTTGCTGGAAAGGAGTCCAGATGGTACACTGCACTTTGCATGCTCTGCAGGTGGTATACACAAAAAAAAAATAATTTGCTAGGAACAAGACGTACAAGATGTACTATCAAATGTGAACAAAATTTCAACTGCATGTAAAATATATCAATGTGTGTGCATACCGTATACTGCTATGGAAGAACACAAGCAAATACTGTACCATAGGCAATCATAAGATCAGAATATACGTCTACTTATTATTCTCTTCAATCAATATGTTTTTTAAATCCCAGAAGGCTCACCTAAGTGCTACACATTTAAAGAGCAATCAATCAACTGCTGATGTTCTCCAGGTAACATATTGTATATAGCAGTGCTAAAGTTAGAAAGACAGGCATTTTACCTTAATGTAAACCCTTGTAATGTAATGTTTACCTTAATGTAAACCCTTCCTTCTGTCCAAAATACCTTGTAGGCTCATCAGCTTTTATTAAATACAGGCACCTGCAGGTGCCAGCACACACTATTTGCCATATTCTAGAGCAGTGGTTCTCAACCACCATGCCATGACCCACTACCAGGCCATAGCCTCCCCTCCCCCCTCCTGGATCTGTAGTAGCTGTAGATATCTTGGTGACCCATAGTGCCCCATTGTCCCACCTAGCTTGCTACAAAGCCTTTAGCCCTCCATTGTGCCCCCAACCTCTAACCGTGTCCCATAGTAAGTTGGTAGTGATATGTTAGAATGCCCTAATATTTGGGGCTCCTGTGGAGTTCTTAATAATAGTGAAAGGTTTGCGCAGACACTTGATACAGAATAATTATGTTCTTGTATTATACTGCGGCCAGATTTTACAGAGCTCCTTAACCACTTACCGACCACCTCCTGTAGATATGCGTCGGCAGAATGGCACGGCTGCGCAAAGTAACGTACCTGTACGTTACTTTGAATTTGTCGCCGTGCACGCGCCTGCCGCGAGCTCTGTGAGTCGGGTCGCGGGTCCCACGGACTGATTTGCCGCTGGGATACCCGCGATCGCCTCACGGAGAGATGCTGATGTAAACAGCATCTCCCTGTTCTGCCTAGTGACAGTGTCACTGATCTCTGCTCCCTGTCATCGGAGCAGAGATCAGTGACGTGTCTCGCACAGCCCATCCCCCCCTACAGTTAGAACACATCCCTAGTACTGACTTAACCCCTCCCCGCCCCCTAGTGGTTAACCCCTTCACTGCCAGTGTCATTTACACAGGAATCAGTGCATTTTTATAGCACTGATTGCTGTATAAATGACAATGGTCCCAAAAATGTGTCAAAAATGTCCGACATGTCCGCCATAATGTCGCAGTCACAATAAAAATCGCTGATCGCCACCATTACTAGTTAAAAAAAAAATATTAACAAAAATGCCATAAAACTATCCCCTATTTTGTAAACGCTATAACTTTTGCGCAATTCAATCAATAAACGCTTATTGCTAATTTTTTTTTTCCAAAAATATGTAGAAGAATACATATCGGCCTAAACTGAGGAAAAAAAAGTTTTTTTATATATTTTTGGGGGATATTTATTATAGCAAAATGTAAAAAATAATGCGTTTTTTTTTTTCAAAATTGTCGCTCTTATTTTGTTTATAGCGCAAAAAATAAAAATCGCAGATCAAATGCCACCAAAAGAAAGCTCTATTTGTGGGGAAAAAAGGACGTCAATTTTGTTTGGGAGCCACGTCGCACGACCGCGCACTTGTCGGTTAAAGCGACGCGGTGCCGAATCGCAAAAAACGCACTGGTCAGGAAGGGGGTAAATCCTTCCAGGGCTGAAGTGGTTAAATGTGCAATATATGTGTGTATAAGTTTTAGTGAAGCATGTGCCGGACTCGGTATAACTAATCTGATTCAACATCTAAGGTAGGTTTGAATCTGACTTAAGTTTGCGATAAAGGAACTCCTATGAACACTGTCAAGTTTTCTGTATATGGGGAATCCACAGTGCATTTGAGAATAGCTCTACTGCATAAAGCCATCTACAGCCAGTAATAATTTAGCTGCCAGATCATGCAGGATTCACTAGCTGAATGATCTTTCTGACAAAATATTATGGTTCAGCCATGTCCATTCTCATCAGGGAAATGTATCTTACAATGCTAGTTATGTACAGTATCTCACAAAAGTGGGTACTTTGCTAGAATGTAAAGTAGTGAGTGTACAACTTGTATAACTTTGTAAATTTGCTGTCCCTTCAAAATAACTCAACACACAACCATTAATGTCTAAACCGCTGGCAACAAAAGTGAGTACACCCCTAAGTGAAAATGTCCAAATTGGGCCCAAAGTTCAAATATTTTGTGTATTTTTTGCCCACCATTATTTTTCAGCACTGTCTTAACCCTCTTGGGCATGGAGTTCACCAGAGCTTCACAGGTTGCCACTGGAGTCCTCTTCCACTTCTCCATGATGACATCATGGAGCTGGTGGATGTTAGAGACCTTGCGCTCCTCCACCTTCCATTTGAGGATGCCCCACAGATGTGCAATAGGGTTTAGGTCTGGAGACATGCTTGGCCAGTCCATCACCTTTTTAACTTCAGCTTCTTTAGCAAGGCAGTGGATGTTTTGGAGGTGTGTTTGGGGTCGTTATCAAGTTGGAATACTGCCCTGCAGCCCAGTCTCGAAGGGAGGGGATCATGCTCTGCCTCAGTATGTCACAGTACATATTGGCATTCATGATTCCCTCAATGAACTGTAGGTCCCCGGTGCTGGCAGCACTCATGCAGCCCCAGGCCATGACACTCCCCCCACCATGCTTGACTGTAGGCAAGACACACTTGTATTTGTACTCCTCACCTGGTTGCCGCCACACGCACTTGACACCATCTGAATCAAATAAGTTTATCTTGGTCTCATCGGACCACAGGACATGGTTCCAGTAATCCATGTCCTTTAGTCTGCTTGTCTTCAGCAAACTGTTTGCGGGCTTTCTTGTGCATCATCTTTAGAAGAGGCTTCCTTCTGGGACAACAGCCTTGCAGACCAATTTGATGCAGTGTGCCGCGTACGGTCTGAGCACTGGCAGGCTGACCTCCCACCCCTTTAACCTCTGCAGCAATGTTGGCAGCACTCATACGTCTATTTCCCAAAGACAACCTCTGGATATGACACCAAGCATGTGCACTCAACTTCTTTGGTCGACCACGGGGAGGCCTGTTCTGAGTGGAACCTGTCCTGTTAAACCGCTGTATGGTCTTGGCCACCGTGCTGCAGCTCAGTTTCAGGGTCTTGGCAATCTTATAGCCTAAGCCATCTTTATGTAGAGCAACAATTCTTTTTTTTTAGATCCTCAGAGAGCTCTTTGCCATGAGGTGCCATGTTGAACTTTCAGTGATCAGTATGAGCGAGTGAGAGCGATAACCCCAAATTTAACCCACCTGCTCCCCATTCACACCTAAGGCCTTGTAACACGAACGAGTCACATGACACCAGGGAGGGAAAATGGCTAATTGGGCCCAATTTGAACATTTTCACTTTCACATTCTTTTACCTTAATTTAAGCCCCAAGCCTCTTTCTGAGATTTGGTGTTTACAAGTTAAAAACATTTTTTTGCTAGAAAATTACTGAGAACCACCAAACATTTTTATATATATTTTTTCCTAACACCGTAGAGAATAAAATGGCGATCGTTACAATACTTTCTGTCGCACCTTATTTGCGCAGCGGTCTTACAATTGCACTTTTTTTTGGGAAAAAATACACTTTAAAAATTAAAAAATAAGACAACAGTAAAGTTAGCCCATTTTTTTTTTTTTTAATATATTGTGAAAGATAATGTTACGCCGAGTAAATTGATACCCAACATGTCACGCTTCTAAATTGCGTCTGCTCGTAGAATGGCGACAAACTTTTACCCTTAAAAATCTCCATAGGTGATGTTTAAAAAATTCTACAGGTTGCATATTTTGTGTTAGAGAGGAGGTCTAGGGCTAGAACTATTGCTCTCGCTCTAACGAATCTGGCAATACCTCACATGTGTGGGTTGAACACCGTTTTCATAGGCAGGAGCTGCTCACATATGCGTTCGCTTCTGCACACGAGCTCGGCTTATTTATTTTACCTTTTTTATTTTTTATTTTTACACTGTTCTTTAAAAAAAAAAATGTGTCACTTTTATTCCTATTACAAGGAATGTAAACATCCCTTGTAATAGAAAAAAAACATGACAGGACCTCTTGAATGAGATCTGAGGTCAAAAAGACCTCAGATCTCATATTTACACTCAAATGCCATAAAAAAAAAAAAATGTCGTTTAAAGAAAATAATAAAATAATTTGCTCTAAGAGCTATTGGCAGAAGTGACGTTTTGACATCACTTCCGCCCTGCAATGGTATGGAGACAGGTGGGGAGGCCCTCTCCCGCCGCTGACAAAAGTGATCTTGTGGTGAATCCGCCGCAGAGACCACTTTTATCTGAAAGCGGACCACCCGCCAAAGAAGAGGATACCGGGTTTATGGTAGCTAGCTGCTGCCATAACAACAATACCCCTCTTCAATGTACTGACGTATAATGACGGTGGGCGGTCCGTAAGTGGTTAATGCATTCTATGTACTATGGTAAAAAAAAACGCCTCACTTCCTATCCTCCCCATCCCCAAACACTTACCTGACCCCTCCCACAACTCCAGCGCTGTCCTGGCTACAGACCTGTGGGAGCCATAGGCTCTGGCTGCTGTCAGTCAAACTCCTGTGAGGAGGGAGTGGGAACGTGGCTTACTGGCCCTGTGTGTGTGTCTATGGATGCGCCCAGCCAGGATCAGGAGTGTGCGTGCAAAGATGGAGGCACCCAGAGCAGGGAGAAGCGGACAGCACCAGTGGAAGGCTGCCAAAGAAGAGGTAAGTAATATCATTGCACAAAGCAGGTATGTATAACTTATTTTTTATTTTAATGAAACAATAAATAACCTTTTAGTATCACTTTAAAGTGATATTAAAGACTATTTTTTTTTTTAATTAAAATTAAAGAGAGGATATACTTACCTGTTCTGTTCCATGGTATTAACTTCTCTTTGGAGGTCCCCTGCCAGCATTTCTGATCCTTCTACTTCTGAGTGTCCCCTTAGCAAACTAGGTGCTAAGGGGGGAACTGTGAATGCTTGCTTCCAAGCCGGGCTGTGTGTGCCCATAGACACGCAGTGTCGATAAGCCACGCCCCCGCTCCCTCCTCATTGGAGTTTGCCAACAGTAGGAGCCTTGCTTCCATTGCCCTCAGTCTACTTTGAGACCAGGAATAGAGGAGAGTGGGGCTACAGCAGAAACAGTGTTGAATCGGTGAGAGGAGGGAGGTACATTAAGTGTTTTTTTGGGGGGGGGGTTAGTGGGGCATTTTTTACCTTAACACAGGAAATGCATTAACGTTAAAAAAAATTTTTCACTTTAGAACCACCATAAATCCAATCATAAGGTGCCTGAACAATCCTCTGATAGGCTCCAAAAATCTTTCCTGTGCTACCAGGTGGGTACTGTCCAATCTTGAGTACACAGTAGATTTCAGTTTTCCTTTTTATTTAAACCATGCCCTTCTCTTTCTTTATCCCAATGCGCATGGCTGTTTTCAGGACCAGCATATGACCCCACGACCTCTGTTGTGTTCAGCAGTAGCTCTTCTTGCTGAGCCACCTGAGATGCTGGACAGCTCCTTGTCTAGTCTCTTAGAACAATCTTGCCTGGTCTCTTCTTTCTGGTGAACCTTGAACTCTTTGCTCCTCCCATGAACTACGTGATTTAAGCCATGTCACTGCACTTCCTGTTTGCAAGATTATTGTGCTCTCTCCCGCCAATATCTTGCTCCTTTTACGTACCTGCAGCTATCCTCATCTCCACTACCACTCATTACTGACTTTGGCTTGTTCATCGACTATGCTTCTGCTCGATCCCAACCTGCAACCACTTGTTACTGACTATGCTTCTGCTTAATCCCTACCTGCTATATTTGCTACCAGGCCCTGGCTTGCTCACCTCCTGATGGGACAATCCTGAGGACTGCAACCTGGTACTAACATGCAGCAAAACCCATCTTCATCATCAGTAGCTCTGGTGAATACCAGTCAGTATGTAGATTCTGCACCTCTGGTGAGTCTTTGTCATCTGTCAGGGTGACCTGCTTGTGTACTTCTCCAGCTGGCTGGTGGGAGCCTCTCTACTGCTGTCGCTACTGGTCTCCAAGCTTGACCACTGACCATGATAGCGTTATTGTCTATATACTCTAGGTCAGGGATATGCAATTAGCGGACCTCCAGGTATTGCAGAACTATAAGTCCTATGAGGCATTGCAAGACTCTGACAGCCACAAGCATGACACCCAGAGGCAGAGGCATGATGGGAGTTGTAGTTTTGCAACAGCTGGAGGTCCGCCAATTGCATATGCCTGCTCTAGGTATTCTCAATTGTTTGCTGGTATCAGGGTAAAAATTCCTAAGCTAGGAAGTGCAGGCCTCATCTCTTGTGTCTTGGAGGAGAAGATGCTCTGCTGGCTTACAGGGAAGAATTTCTCTAGCTGTGAGATTCCTTGATGGGTTAGTTGTGTGCAGAAAATGCTTCTAATTTGCTCCGGTCATGAAGAGGCAGTAGTTATTTCATGAATATTCTGAACCATGGAGGATGTTGCTCTACTTTAATCATTGTATGGTTTGGTGAAAGACTGCGAAGAACATAAGACTCGGTAAATTTCCTGCTGCTGTATCATGCTATAAATGCGCTGCTTTAACTATCTGTTTTTCAACGCAGCATGTAATGAGAACATCTGATGGCTTTCCAAATATCTGTATGCTAGTATTGCAAGAAAATAATATCTTCGATGCTTTGCAATATAATACCCATTTTATACTTGTCACTGAGCCTTGTTGCCAAGTCCTATATAATGTCACTGTTCCTGCTGAGTATTCCAGTCATGTTGTGTATTAACCACTTGCTGACCGCAATACGTGTGTGTGTGTGTGTATATGTGTATATATATATATATATATATATATATATATATATATATATATATATATATATATATATATATATATATATATATATATATATATATATATATGTTGCGGTTTGCAAGTGGTTTACCGGGATTATGGCTTAAGTCAGCCATAACCCCGGTATTGTTTTTTTTTTTTCTGCTGGCGGCTGTCTTTATCTTGAACGCTGTTCATGAGCTGCTGGAACGCTTTCAGAAGTGGCGGGAGGGGACGTCCTCCCACCTCCCGCCAGTGTCTCTTGGGCTTACCATTTCCGCCGGCTCACCCTAGAAACGATCTAACGGTGGCACTGGCTGGCCACAAAGGCGTTAAAAAAGTAGATCCACTTTGATCACCTCTATGGCCTTGGAGGACCACAGCAATGTCATGACGTCACTTCCGGTTCAGGGTGGAAGTAACATTTTATTTTTTTTAAAGCAAAAGATCAAAAATGATTTTTCTTTTGTTTTGATCTTTTTGCTTTTTAAGGGTAAAGATGAGATTTGAAGTCTTCATAAAGAGGACCTGTATTTATCCTTATTTCTATTACAAAAGATATTTACATTCCTTGTAATAGGAATAAAAGTGATAACAAGGGACAGTGTAAAAATAAATAAGAAAAAAAAAATAAGCACCCCTATTCCTCTGTGCTAGTGTGCAGAAACAAAAGCATACGTAAGTCGCGCACGCATGTGTAAACGGTGTTCGCACCACACATGAGGTATCGCTGTGAACGTTAGCGTGAAAGCAGTAATTCTAGCGCTATACCTCCTCTGTAACTCTAAGTGGGTAACCTGTAAAGGCATTTAAAACTTTGCCTATTGAGATTTTCAAGTACCCTAATTTGTCACCATTCCACGAGCGTACGCAATTTTAAAGTGTGACATGTTGGGTATCTATTTCAACATAATATCATCATCTTTCATATTATACAAAAACAATTTGGGGTATATATTGTTTTTTTTTTTTTGTTTTTTTTAATCGATTTTTTTTTTTTTTTTTGCAGGGTTATAAGTCATTTTCTAGCAAAAAATACTGATTTCAACTTGTAAACAAAAAGTGGCAGAAAAGGCCTAGGCTTCAGGTGGTTAAGTGAAAACTTATTTTTCTCTAAATACACGTGTCACGTTTGCTCATTATGCAATGCAGGTTCACAAAACGCATCATGGAAATATTATGCTGGATGCCAAGTGTCCCAAATAATGTGACAATAGCTGTTTTGTTTGGGCACCAGGCCAAACACAACACTCAGGGCAGCTTCTTGCATTCTTTCAGTTTGCAGACCATGATTAAGCTTCTACTCCACTCTAGCCGGGGCTACTTTACAGAAATTCTGGCATGGGAGACACATGGAGGCTTCCATTGCCGACCTTAAACTTCTGAACAAGTCATTGACCTTGAACAAATGTACAACTAAGGGGTCCTGCTTAATTCTCCTGATCTCCGCTTTCCTGATCTGTATACCTAGTTAGTGGCACAGATTATTGAAGACACAGGCAGCCAGGTAACTAGCATTTCTAGAAGGGATGTCAACAGTGACAGCCCCAGTATTTCTCTCATGATGGGGTTTCAATTTGAGCCACAGATTGGAGGTCACAATTGTAGCCATCTAAAATGTATTGCAACAATAATGCAACTTGTATACTAACTTACTTATAATTACTTATAACTAACCTATAATTCTTTTTTTAAATGTCCTTTTGCTCTGTCCAGTCGCCCCATGTCCTTGTGCGTTCATGATGTCCCTACTGAAGTTTGTCGTGGTATGGCCTGTGTAGGATTTAGGAATTGCAGGGTTGGTAATTTAAGTAAAGACACAAAGTAGCATTTCTCCTTTCAAATAGAAAGTAACTAGACTTTTGATATGTGGTAGGCAAATATCCCCTTTGCTATTAAAATGTTGCCTGAATATTAGCATGCAAGCTACAGAGAGTAACACAATTCAGACAGAGCTGCAGGAAATAAATCATGGGAATCAAAAATTCAATATTTACCAAAAAGATTAGTTTCTACAAATTTGTTGGATTTATGCTTTTTTATGGAAATTGCTTTACTTATGTTTACTTTCAGTTATTTATTCTGATGGTGTCATTCCAGCCAAAATCCTGGAGGTGATGCTACATTATCTGACATTTCAGGTTTAGTTTGACTGATTTAGCTTAAAGTATAACTAAAAGCAACATTTTTCTTTTATATTTTGGATAGAGGGAAGCAGGATTAGAACACCTGACAGGTTTTTATTGCCCCCTGTGTCCGTTAGGGAGATTCACCCTCTCGGATTGTCCTGTTTACCATTATCATTGAAAGTAAAAGAAAATCCCAAATGTTGGTTTGTCCCTAGATTAAAAAGGTAATAGAGGGAAAATGATCCAATGGGGACCAGTGGCGGCTGGTGCTCCATTTTTGGGGGGCGGCAAACAAACCGTGCTCTACGCCCCGAGCCCAACCTTTTTGAAGCCAATTGGAGCCTCCGGCTCTAATCATGTGCTTCTTAAAAAAAAATTAAAAAACTCCTAGAAATCACATGCGGCTGGCGCCCCGCATGGAGATTAGGGGGGTGGCACCCCTTATGGACTGGCCACCGCTGATCAATGGCGTCCCTAGGGGGGGCCAGAGGGGGCCCTGACCCCCCCCCCCCCAAACATTATGCTGTGCCCCACCATGTGCCCCCCAATTAAAAAAAAAATTTTTTTTTTTCTACAAAAAATCAATGTCTAAGAGGGAGAGAGTCCCCAGTCAGCTCCTGCGGGTGATTCCTCCCCCCTCCCTCTGCTCACTGACACTGCATAATGCGAGCGCTCACACAACCACGGCCTCCCGATCTGCTCCTTCCCCTGCATCCTCATTGGCAGGGAGAAGAGCGAGTTGCAGGAAGCACTCCACCAGGTCTCTCAGTTACTGAAAAAACAGACTGATTTCTCCCATCCTTAGGACAGGAGAACCAGCCTGTAAATTCCAAGAGATGCCAGACCAGCGCTGTCAATAGCAGGGGCAGGACAGAAAGAGGAGGCTGGGGAACCCCACAGTGGCAGAACACCAGGGCCCGGTGGCAAGACAACCTTTGCAACCCTGATAGTTCTCCCACTGCTTTGGATCCTTTATATTTTCTTGGTATGCTGGTGACATATATCTCCTGTTTTCTGCCACCCTGGGGGGCCCCAATACAGTAGGAAGGGAGCTCACTGCAGAACATGTGAAAGGGCTGTTGCGGGGTCGTAGTAAAGGGCCCCAGGATAAATATATAATTGCATTTTATAGTTGCCCCCCTACTTTTGTCCCTGTCCCCACATGTGCACCCCTAAATATGAAAGCTGGAGACGCCGCTGATGGGGACACTAGTCCTGGTGAGCTGGTGGTCCCAAAGGAATTCAGAATTCCCTTACTTTGCAGGGATTTATTCTCACTTCCTTGTTTTGGCTATGGGACAGGAAGTGAAGGTAAATCTCACAAGGGCAAAAATAAACCTTACAGGGGATATAACCCTCCTTTACTCTATTGAAAATTTTTTTTAAAAATTTGCCTATAGTGTTTTTTTTTTTTTTTTTTTTTTTTTTTGAGCACTTATTTCTGATGCATACACTGTAAGAAAGAACAGTAGAATTGTGCGTTTTTGTCAACAAAATTTCACAAAATCTTGTGCATTCTGGAAATTACTTTACATACAGTGTTCCAGGAGCATTGATTTATTGGTGGACTCTAATGAGCTGGGTGTCTTGTGCTCTTATTTCCAGATTGTTTATGGACCTCAATTGTGCACCACTCATAGATTAAGCTGGGTACAGACAGTTATTTTATTTTTTTTTCGTTCAGCCAGCTAGGACTCCCACTGTCAGAATACACAGAGCAGTGCTGCTGATTAAAGCCATTTCCAACTGGTCCATTTGACAGAAGCTGATCCTAGGCAGCCCATACATCATGCATTTACTTATTTTTGTTTAACCAGCGGGTTGAACAAAAGAAAATGCCTCGATTCCACCATCCACACACTCTGTGGATGGGGGAACCTGTCCTGTTGTGGTATTGTATTCTGGAAGTGGGAGGGAATAATAAGTGTTGTTGCCTATAGCCAACGCCACAGGAAAAATCTGACAGGCTGGTTGTACATAAGTCGATCAGTCGGCTTCTGTCGAACAGGGAGGGCTACACACATATAAAAATATATCCAGTCCCCGTTGAGCTGGCTGAATTTAAATCTGTGTGTACCCAGCTTTAGTGCTGTGCCAGAGAGTTCTCTGTTTTTCTCCATTTTATGGGGGCAAGGATATGTACTATTTAAAGTATATGTAAATCCATTCATTAAAATCTCATATAGGCGGCTTTCACACTGAGCCGCGGCGGCGGTAAAGCGCCGGTCCTTTTAGTGGGGCTTTAATGTCTTTTTAGCGGCCGACAAAAGGGTTAAAAGCACCTGTGTTGCGGCGCTTCCAAAGCGCTTTTCAGGTGCTTCTGAAGCGCTGCCCATTCATTACAATGGGCAGGGGCGGTTTAGGAGCGATGTATACTGCGCTCCCAAACTGCCCCAAAGAAGCACTCGGGCTTTTACACTGGGGAGGAATGAGGCATTTTTCAAGTGCTATTTTTAACACTAAAACGCCTGAAAAACGCCTTCAGTGTGAAAGCGGTCATAAGCTTTAACCTCTTTTAATGCAACATTTTTAAATCTGCAGCTTTCACTACCAGTTCAGCTCTCGCACTCACAGAATTTTTGCATTTCTGCTATGAGCCTGTTTATTCAGTATTAACTTTGAAATTACTTAAGACAGTGGTCTCCAAACTGTGAGCTGGGGGGCCAGATGCAGCCCTTGGAGAACTATTCACTGTTACCAACAATGAGGCATAATTCCTCCACTGACCTCAATGAAGGTGCGCAATTCCTCCCAACGACACCAACAATGGTCCCAATGGTACCAACGATAGGTATTGTTTTTTTTCCACTGACGTCTGGACATTTTCTAGTCCCAATGGCCACAGTTCGGAGCCCCCAAAGTCTGAAGGTCCACAAACAGGCCCTTTGTTTAGGGAGTTTAGAGACCCCTGATTTAAGATAACAAAGTATTACATATATTGTTGGTATTGTGTTATTGTCTTACAAATTTTTTATTTATCTATGCAATCCATAGATAAAGAAACATAAAACTAAAAAAACACAATTGTTTCTATTTGATCAATATTAGTTTACAAAGCATTGCAAACTTATTTAATGAAGATTTTTGTAATGTGATTATAAAAAAAAAAAAATGAATGGACATAACAGAAAAAAAAATATTAATGATTACAAAAATAAACAAAAAAAAAATCAGGAAAATAAGGGAAAAATGAGTTAATTAGGGCTTATTAGGATATGCTAAAGGTGAATAAGAGGTTAAAGAGGAGTACATTGTATTTAGAAAAAAAATGAAATGTACTTGGGGCGCAAACAAACTGAAACATTCTGAAAACAACCCATCAATTGCAGTCTCACTGTGCCCATCAATTGCCGCCACTGTGCCCATCAAACGCAGCCACTGTGCCATATCAAATGCTGCCAGTGTGCCCCCCGCCGTCTGCACTTACCTGTCTCGGTGGAACAGCTCCTCGATGTCTTCTCCCGTCCTCTCTTCCTGCCCTCTGCTATGATGGGACGCCTGGTGACGGGTAACATTTCCAAGCACCTAATTGGCGGAGAGGCGGTTTTTGTTAGGAAAGCGAATATTCATTCGCTTTTCTAACAGCTGAGTGACCTGCGAGTGCCATGCACCTTTTTTGATGCCTATTAGAGCCTATGACTCTAATCAGGTGCTTCAAAAACAGCCCCCGCCGCTGTAATTCAGGTGCCCTGTGCCTGAAAAGGGGCCGGGCACCTGAATAGGGGGTGGCAGCGGTGGACATAGATTCATGCAATTCATGAATCTATCTATTGGTGTTAGAATGGGTGGCACCCGTGCGCCCTTATGGACGCGCCGCCACTGATGGAAGCTGCCATTGCTGACCTCCTACTGAATTTCTAGTTGTCTGGCTATGATGTTGACTTTCAGACTCACTGACCACAAGTTTGCATGCTGGTTTGGAGTCTTTGACTTAGAAAGGTCTAAAACCAAAGACGATCAGGTCCTTGGCTTTCCCAGAGACTGGACAGCAATGTAACCTCCATATAACGAGTTTGTTTAGAATTAACCCTGATGGAGTCATTGAAACGTACCACTGTGATTGTAGGCTAAGATGTCTTGGAAGGATATTTTAGGAAACTAAGAAGGAGATGGAATCTACTTCACCTTAAATGCAGGTCTATGATTAGGGAGGATATAACTTTCAAAACCCAAAACCGCAATCTAGAATTTCAAGTGCTTCTCGTTATTTACACATGTCCACCTCAGGTGACAGAAAACTAACAAATCACAACAGCTTGTTAATCAACATGAGCTGAGGTGGAGCAATTATTTCCAAGCTGTCCAAAAACCGCTGATGCAGGCCTAATTCACATTACTAATGCAGTCACATATAAATGTGCACCACACCCAACAGCATGCAGAGATAAAAAAAAAAAAGAAATGACCTCACTTGAAAACCATTATATTGTGTTCTTGTGTACTGGCAGATACAAACTCCCTCAGATGTTCTTCTTAGCACAGCTTTGCTAATCCTCCCATGAGTGACGACAAAAACAGAAGGTTTTATTGACGATATACATCAGGAGTGTCAGTCACCATGGATGAGTCTGGGATTGTTAAGCTCACATCATTACAAGATGTCCTTGGGTTCTGCCATGTTTGAGACATGTAGGAATGTAGACTGACATCTCTGAGGCGGAATACAGGGACGGTTATTTTTCTAGCATTATTCCAAGCTCAAGACTTAGTCATGTTTTCTAAAATCTAAGTACACTGTTTTTATAGCAGACTCAAAGACCTTTCTCCGTGTTATGTGGCAAAGTTATGTCATGTATTCCTGTAATCCTATTCCCCTACAGCTGAAAGACAAACGCATACCCTTCCTCTCAAACCAGTCAAACCCGACCTTAGTCTGCCCGTAGGCTTAAAATATTTTTTTCTAAGACTGAAATTTCTATAGCACCACCATTTTTATACAGCGCTTTACATACTGTATATTCACTGCCCTGCCCTTAGGAGCTTACAATCCAAGGTCTGTACTTCACATACTCTAGGCTCAATTTACTTACCAGCCTGTTTTTTGTTGGAGGAAACCCATAAAAGCACAGGAAGAACATTCAAACGTAATGCAGATTGTGTCTTGACTGGATTTTGAACTAGAAGCTCCACTGCTAGGCAGAAGTGCTAACCACTAGGTTCCTCTGAGAGATTAGTACTGCTCTACCCAAAAAAATGTTGGGAGATAAGTCACATATTTATTATAGTTATAAAATATTTACAGTATCTCACAAAAGGGAGTACACCCCTCAAATTTTTGTAAATGGTCCATAAAAACATGGATGAGAGAGTTTGGGTTGGAGGAATTTGACTGGCCTGTACACAGTCCTGACCTCAACCCGATAGAACACCTTTGGGATGAATTTGAGCGGGGACTGGGAGCCAGGCTTTCTCATCCAACATCAGTACCTGACCTCACAAATGCACTTCTGGAAGAATGGTCAAACATTCCCATAGACACTCCCAAACCTTGTGGACAGCCTTCCCGGAAGAGTTAAAGATGTTATAGCTGCAAAGGGTGGACCAACTCAATATTGAACCCTACAGACGAAGTCTGGAATGCCATTAAAGTTCATGTGCGTGTAAAGAGAGAAGTGCCAATACTTTTGACAATATAGTGTATGTGGTGGCCGTTCTTCATTATTGTAAACTGTAGGATTTAAGGGCTAACCCAAGAGATTATCAGAAAAAAATATAATCTATACTGTATATGGGTGTGTGTGTGTGTGTGTGTGTGTGTGTGTGTGTGTGTATATGTAATATATATATATATATATATATATATATATATATTGTACAAAGGTGTGTGCAGCCTTTTGCATTAGGTTGGGCACCCCAAAGATATATACACAGACACACACACACATGCTTTTGTTTTTTAGGGGCTCTGTGGGGGGGCTTTGGTAAAATATCAGGGGTCCAAACAGACCTCTGATGTTTTGCTTTTGAGACAGAGAATGGACAGAGATTCCCCTATCCCTTTCTCTGCAGCGTCAGCTGCACTGAAGAGTTAATGAATGGGAAGTGCTCTGTGCTGAGTGGCTTTCTGTTCATTCACAAACTGTTTACTATGCTTCAGTTCTGAATGAACATAGTGAGTGGGTGGTACCGATCACTGATTGTGTTAATTCAGAAAAGGAAGGGGTCGGTCAGTGGCATATTTACTGACCCCTTTCTCGCAGCTGGCGGCAGAGGAGGTAATGTAACTTTTATTCTCCGCTTCTAAGGATAAATTGAGATCTGCCTGTTCATTGAATTATAGAGGCGTGTTGTGTAATGCGTTAGTGTGCATAGCATTAAGGCAGCCCATTTGCACTAGAACAGACCAAAAAACATGCAGCATTTTTGTCCGATGCAAGGCACCACAAAGCACAACAGTGTGCTGCAATGTATATGCGCTGAATCTGTGTTGCCTTAGTGCCTTGGGTTGCCATTCAAAATGAATAGCAAGCAATGTGTAATGCAATAACGCACATCGCTCTGCCCACTTTTGGGTAGTAAAGTGAGTGAGATTATGACTTTTGGGCAGGCTCACCATGACTTGCTGCGACTGTGGGAGGCACATAATGACAGTTTGGCAGCTGTCACACCAGGTAAACAACACAAACTGACATCATGTGCTGTATATTTTACATGAATTTCCTTAAAGTATAACTAAAGGAATACATTTTTCTTCAGTTTTGGATAGAGTGGAGAAGGTATAAGAACATCTGTAAAGCTGGTATTGCTGTCTGTGCCCCATTAGGGAGATCCCCCCTCTCTATTTATTCTGCTTACCATTAGCTTTGAAAGTGAAAGTAAAAGAAAATCCAGATTTTTGGGTTGTCCCCACAAAAATAATAGAGGGGAAATCTTACAATCGGGACACTAGTTCTAGTGGCCTGGGGGTCCCCAAGGGATTTCCTTAATTTGCAGGGATTTCCTCTCACTTCCTGTTGTGGCTATGGGACAGGAAGTGAAGGTAAATCTCTCCAATGGGGCACAGATCGCAAAAGATAAACCAACAGGGTTTATAACCCTCCCTTACTCTATCCAAAATTAAGAAAAAGGTTTTGACTATAGTTCCACTTTTAAGCAGTTGACAAGCAAAGAACACTAGAAAGTGGAATACATTTTATGGATATCAGTGCCTATGTTCCTATATGATGAGGGTTGTGTTTTTTTTTTTTTAATAGCTGGGACTCATGGGTATGTAAAAGATGTGTTTTTAGGCACCTCCTTCTTTTACGAATAGTCGTAACTGAGTGAATCAGAGTTATTAATTTCTAAACAAGTAACCGACCTATTCATTTTCATGTGGAAAAATTTACAAACTGTAATAATGATGTGAGGGATCACGCATTTTCAAAAAGTGTCTTATGAGTTGGCGTCCTGATGGGATTTTAAATGATGGTGGGAAAAGGGACCACAGTCCTGTGCCTTTTTTCCCCCAAATGTTTCCAACGAAGCAGTGTTTGATTGGAAAGGTACTAGTGACCCACTTAAAGAGCGCATAGGTTGATGCTGCGGTGAGGACACAGAGAGAAAGTGGGCCTGTGCGGCAACATATTCACCACCTACATTGGCCGTTTCCAGATTGCTAGTAATGCCTTTCATCTTCTCTGTCCCTTTTAATCTTGACCATAAAGAATTTCTTAGCATTGCTACAGACCTCATGTACCAAATTCTGGTAACTGAATGCTATGGAAAGGGAATGAAGGCTTTTAGGGTGTTGTCAATAACAAAATTATATACTGTATAGCACTGTCCATGTATATACTGTAAGTTATAACTCTCCTTTTTTTTACACACTGAAGGTGCAGCAGTTCATAGTGGAGAGTAAAGCTGGTTATATTATTATTATTCTACAGGATTTATATAGCACCAACCATTATATGGGGAATACATCATGGATTCCATATCTCACACATGCCAACCTGCAAAAACTCATTTCAGGGAGGTGGCTTTTCACGCTCGCAACCCCCACCCCGCAGCAAAATTATTTTTTTAAATCACTTTTTCAATATTTTTTCACAGTGCTTCTGGGGAAGGGGGTAGGGGGTGGGTGGTATGTGGCAGTGGACGGTGTAAGTAGGTTTTTTTTATTTTTAATAATTGATTTTTTTTTACAATGTAATATATTTTTAATTGTTTTTCACAATGATTTTTGGGGGGAGGGGGTTGGGGCAGTGGACAGTGTTGGTAGGGCAGGGGAGAGTAGTCTGTCAGTAGTTTATTTTTTTATACTTTTTCATTTTTTAGATTTTTTTTTTTTTTATATTTTTTGGGGGGCTTTGGTGAGATGTCAGGGGTCTAAACAGAACCCTAACATCTCCCCTTTGCGACAGACAAAGGGACTGAGGACACAGATTCCCCAGTCCCTTTCTCAGCACTAAAGATGAATGAACAGGAGACAGAGGCTCCTGTTCATTCATAAACTGAGCAGAGTAAACACAGTATACTCTGCTCAGTTATCACAGAACACAGGAGTGAGCTTGATGCCGGCGGAAGAGGAGAGGAGGGGAGCCGGCTGCGGGGGACTAAGGGGGGCGAAGGAGGAGGACAGGAGGGGCGGAAGCGAACACGGGGGCCGGAGGAGAATGGGGGGGGCGGGGGAGGTGGAATGGGAGGAGCACACAGAACAGCTGGGAATGATCGGTGCAGCAGGGAACAGCTGTGAACACCGATCTCACTGTGTAGCTTTTTAGCTGACAGCCACAGGAGGGAGAGAAGGAGAAGCGGCTGTCAGCTAAAAATCGATACAAAGGAGATCGGTGTTCACAGCTGTTCCCCGCCGCACCGATCATTCCTGGGAGTTCACGAGGCATGTGTGGGAGATGTATGCATATCTGTGCAATGGGGGTTATTTACTAAAGGAAAATCCACTTTGCACTGCAAATGCACTTGGAAGTAAAGTCGCTGTAGATCCGAGGGGGACATGCAAGGAAAATAAAAAACAGCATTTTAGCTTGCAAATGATTGGATGATAAAATCAGCAGAGCTTCCACTCATTTCAGATCTACCCCTTAGATTTAGAGCGACTGCACTTCCAAGTGCATTTTCAAGTGCACTTGCAGTGCAAAGTGGATTTGCCTTTCGTAAATAACCCCCAATGTGTTCCTACTGCAGCCTCTAAAGACCAGGCATGAAATATTTGACAAGGTGTTTTAGTTCTGTAATCTGCCTTTCTGTAGCCTAAGCATTGGAAAACAAAGCTCACAGTGTCCAATGTCTGCCTGTGGTCAAATAAACAGACCTAAACCTGTCGGACGTACCAAACCAAACTTTTAAGATGGAATTTCCAGTAACTTTAGTAATCGGAGTCATCTCCAGAACATCTTTGAAGCTATGCAAGTTGCTGAACATTCCTTAAACTTTTTCACCCATTATGTAATGTTCAGAAATCTGAAAGCAAGGGGAGATACTTTTGGTAGATTAAGCTTGTAGTATGTGAATTTTTATTACTAGGCAGTAGTGTAGGGAAAGGAGCTCTATCAGGCTTTATTGCTGTCTGTGTCTCTACTGGGAATACTTTACCTTGAGCTTGGCCATACATGGTTTACATTTCAGCCAATTCCTGCTGAACCAGTCAAACATTCGAGATGTTGGTGGCCCTGTTAACACCTCCTGGCTGAACATAAATGAAGCTGCAATCTGTAAAAGCAGAGCTCCACCCAAAAAGGAAAGCTCCGCTTGTTTGCTCCACTGCCACATTTGGCACTTTTTAGGAGGGGCGGATACCTGGTTTTGACAGTTATCTGCTCCCACTTCCAGCTTAGATCGCACCCCCCCCCCCCCCCCTTCCCCGTCTTCTGGGACACATCACAGGTCCCAGAAGACAACGGACTATTCGCAAAGCACAGCGCAACTTGCACATGCACAGTAGAAAACAGGCTGTGAAGCCTCAAGGCTTCACTTCCTGTTTGTCTTTCCAGAGATGCTGGTGCCTGCACCCGGAGCTGATTGAAAAATCAGCTCGGATGAGGACATCGCGGGATCCCTGGACAAGTAGGTGTCCTTATATTAAAAGTCAGCAGCTACAGTATCTGTAGCTGCTGACTTTTCATTTTTGCTGAAGGAGCCTGGAGCTCCTCTTTAAGTTGTCACCAAAAAAAAGCTCCTGCTCCTTTTTGGGCAACAAGCCTCACACGTTGTGGGTTTGCTGCAAGATTTATCACGTAAAAATAATGGCAAAACCACACTGCGTTTAGGTGCCATTGAAAATGAATGCCACCCAAACACGAG